>NC_084912.1:3821200-4140188 GCF_949316345.1 Pungitius pungitius | reverse complement strand
CGTGGCTTTACTGCCCCCACTTCCACCTAAAGAGAAACGAACCCGACTGTCAGTCAAAAAAAAAAAAAAAAAACCCGGCGCTGCGCCACGCTATCAGTACTCCGCCCGTCAACCAAGCCCTCCTTGCCTTCTTTCCTCTCCTCTAATACCAATTTAAATCGTCCTTTCCTCCCCGCTGCCATTATTCAAAAAGATCATAATAGTTTTCCCTGTGCCCAAAGCACAAAAATCAATTATTTCCCACAAAGACTTGAAAGTACTTAGCGCGGGGGCCTGCGAGGGGAAAAGCTGTGGGTTATATCAAATTGAAACTGCACTCATTACACAGGCACACAATTAGTTACCTCTGGTCTGCCTGCCGCTCTTTAATTTCCCCCGAAACGGCATATCTGTATATAACAGAAACAAGCATGCAAATGCTATTGTTGGGGATTTAGAGAAATCAATAGGACGGCTGGCGAGAGGCGTTGGTGGCGCTGTCACTCAAAATCTGCTGCCGGCGACTGATAAAGGTCTGAAATTCAAATTAGCGCCAAAGGCCGGCCAGTGACATCAGAAGTGACATCCGAAATAAAAGGGACGGCTTCATGATATATGTAATTATTCTCCTCGCATTTGCGCTACATTTCTTTTTTTTTTTTTTTCTTCTTCTTCACTCTCTCACCCTCCTATTTCCTCCCCTCCCTCATTCTTTCTTTTTGCTCATTGTGTGCACTTGTGTAACTGTGTTTTGCATAAAGGGATTAGGAGGGCCTTATATGAGAAACTGTAATTGTTTTTTCAGCCTCGCTCCATGGATATGTTCAAATGTGTGTGTGATTCCCGGGATGTTTGTGCGAGAGAGACGGGCTGGAGAAGAAAAAAAGAGGGGGGGGGGGGGGGGGGGCCTTGAATGAATGCGCCTTGTTTAAGGAATACAGTATTGAAATAATATGTTGTTGTTGTTGTTGTTTTTTTTTTTTCTCTTCCATATCAGAGGACTATTGGTGTGAAAGCTAGGAAGGAGAAAACTGTGCTATGAATCACATTTCCCTCCACAATAATGAGCTGAGAGCTGATACTGAACAATGAACACGGCCTCGGCTTCGGTCTCTGATGGCAAAACTATTGACGTCTTTTCATTTTCAATGTTACCAAACTTTTGTGTTTTGCAGAAATCCCGATAAGGTGACCAGCAACGTGTTTGACTGGATATTACACAGTGGGAAAGGGTTCATCAGTGGCTGGGATGCCGTACGGAAGCCTCTTTAAATTGTTGTTAATCGGTGGTGGAAATGTTTCTCACGAGGTCCATTCAGAGTATTTATCTGTTAAATAGCAGTTTAAAGAAGTTTAACTATATTTGCATTAAACATTGATTTTACTATATATATATAAATACTTTTAAAGCGATCATATTGTACTTATTAATTTATTTTGCAGGGATCTCTGACATTTCCAGAACACCTTACTTTACTTTTTAACTTTTTAACACACATCCGACTCTTGGACCAGAACTCTTTGAGCCACTTCAATTATAACCCTTAACAATAAAAGCAAGGGGGGGGGGGCTTTAATGGGTCACTATTCATGTACTACATGTGAACTACATGTAACCCTTTGGGACTGAACGTGACACCCTGACCTGAACAGTGTGTTCGCTTCAATCATAACTAGCAGGGGGCCTCAGTCGCATAATCATTTCATCACGGATGTGTTGTGTTTTTCAATGAAGATGGAGCCGTTGTCAACAATAAGATTTAACAACAACAACAACAACAACAGCAACAACGTTTTGGAATTTGAGGTACTTCGATTGGTACTGACCCGAAAAAGAATTGAATAATTCCAATCTTTTTTAGGGACACACAGACATACAAACTCCCTCTTTACCTATTACCTATTTATTACACATTATTTCCCCTTTAGATTTTTGCTTGAGGGAACTTATTCTCATTGTGAAATGTTTTCCCAATTTAATTATGGTATTAAAAAGTGATCTCTGTGGCATGTACACTATTTTCTGTTAACAAATGCAACGAGGACACCAGTGATTGACAAGGTCACCTGTCAGCCATGTGACATCTGATAAGTGACTAACTTTGGGTTGACCGGTGACAACACGCTACCAGAGGAATGCGGCGGCTTAAGTCACCTGACACCTCGAAGGTGATGAACGCACCCTGATTGAAGGTTCAAGAAGTATACCCAGCAACAAGAGTGGTGATCATGAAACCTGGCCACGAATTTTATATGCGTGACACAGAGGTAGAAAATATCTGCCCCCCCTTTAATGAGGTGAGGTGAGAGGGGACGAGGGCCACGGTCCCGAGACGACCGTCGTCATGGCAACACGATAACGATAATTGAGAGAGGGAGACAAACCATCTCGACCAAACTACTGCCGCTGACCCGGCGAGAGGTCAAAGGCGTCATTGTTCCTTTCACCGGGTCACAATGAAGTCACGGAGAGTTAAGAGATGGGTGAGATGGGGAGGGGGGGGGGGGGGGCTGCCTGCTGCTCATGTGGAGGCAGAGATGCAACCGGAGGCCCTTTTAGGTTGGGATGGGCTTCGTTGACCTGAGCGAGCGATCAACATCGCGTCCGTACCTTTCATTCAAACCTCCACCGCTGCGTCCCCCCCACCCGCCCCTCTCTGCCCTTCCGCCCCCCCCCCCCCGCGCTCCCCACAGCTTTCCATGCTGTGATGCTCACTTTGGAAAAGAGGAGCGATCGGCCGTATTTCTGCCTCGTCCTCCGAGACAAAGCCCTCTGCTCTGGGCTGGGCCACAATGAAGTGGGGCAAAGTATGTAGGGAAGGGGAGAATGTGCCCTTTGTTGCCCCCCCCCCCCCCCCCACCACCTCCCTCCCTTCCCTGCCCCATTCTCTCCATCTCTCCATATCCTGCCCCCCCCCCCCCCCTCCCTCACTCCCTCCCCTGCTAGTTCTCCAACACTGAGGGGGAATGGCCAGGGAGGGAAGCCGGGAAGGAGGAGGAGGGGGGGGTGGGGGCTGCTGCATTCAGCGTCGGTTAAACGTTTTCACAGCGGCACAATGCCGGGGCGGAGTAGGCAGGTGCAAGCCAGGGCGAGGGAGGAATGGAGGGAGAGAGGGAGAGAGGAACAACAGGTTGACCTACAACGGTCCGTAATCATGTAGCACCATTAACCCCCAGAGACCCCCCACTCTCGATTCTTTCCTCTGGCTCTCTCACTAGTGTAGACAAGCTTACTGCCCAACACTTGTAAGACCAACTAAGGACAGACACACACACACACACACACACACACACAGAGAGAGACTGGCAGAATGCACACAGACACACTCACACCTTGGCGGCACATTTGCACCCATTTGGTATAGATGGCCAGTCAAGTGCGAGTAAAACACACATTCACGCGCGCACACACACCAACAACAGAGCGGGCCTATAATACGTCAAATCACACATGCTAAGATAAGCACTCATGTCATAATATGGACACACTCAAGCACGCACACACACACACACACACACACACACACTGGCTTTCTCTCGGTCCAACCGAGTGTGTGATGATCAGTAGGAAGGCTGCAGGAGAGGTGTGTGTGTGTGTGTGTGTGTGCGCACAAGGCTTTAAAGAGTGTTCAGGTTTTCAGTTGTGTTTTTCAACCCTAAATAACTTTGCTGAATGACCTTGACACAACTAAGACATCATTTGTTTGATTTTTTGTGAACAGAAAACCGATGGAAATACCTTCTTGTGTTCAGATTTCACAAATAAAAATAAAGTTTTACTTCATGAAATAAAAGAATAGAAAATAAATCAAATGATGTAACAATGTTTCTTACATCTTTCTTTGAAATATTTCAACAGGGTTTGATGGTGATCCAATAGAAATGTGTCTTATACACCAACTCAATGCTAATGTCACAAGGTTTTAAATTTGACCATGTCTCTTGCACCTAAATCTCATTGGACCTCTATTTTGTAATCGCCCTTAGGTGGAGGATTTCCACCATATATTTACAGCAGTTTTATAGAAGGGAAAATACTTTTATATATACATGTATATTTTCCTAACTACACATACATAAAAGGTAAAAGAAAGAGGAACACGGGATTAAAACAAGGAAACTGTATTTTTTATTGGGTTGGGACTTAAAAGTCACAATGAATAGGATTATCCTGCTCATGCAGAAATAATTCCTCTCAATCATCACTCCTGACACACTAGAGGAAGTGCTGGTTTGTATCTGCAGACACCGCTCTGCCTGTATTTCATCCTTTCTCTCGTTTCTGGACACCAACCCTGTGAAAAACGCAGTGAACCGGCATCGTGTCACGAAGGAAGGAAGGGCTGACTGTGAACGTCGCGTTTGCAAACGACAAACGGTTTACGGTTTTCCCGCCCCGAAAAGAGAGGGACGAGACGTGGGAGAAGTCATGAGGATCCGGTAGCATTTTAAAATGATCTAATTATGTGCAAAAAGTCCTTGAAGAACACTGAACACCGAGGCCTCCCTCTCAAGAGCCGATCTCGTGTTTGCGCTTCGGAATGCAGCAGACCCTGAGTTAATTGGTTTAGTCGACAGACGGCTGTTTATTTTATCATTGCATCAAAAAACACGGCTCGATAACCCATCAGTTTCCTTTCTTCTTTTGAAAATCCTCTCTCTCTCTCTCTCTCTCTCTCTCTCCCAACACTGTCCCTCCTCCATCCCCTCTTTCCTCTTTAAACTCACTCCTGCACACCTCTTCATTCCCCAAACATACCTGCTGCTCTAGATCCCCCCCCCCCCTCCTATTCCTCGTCTCCCATAGGTGATCAATGACCCTGTGAACATGAATCTTCCATTAAAGCTCCAGCAGCGAGGTCAGGATACACCTCTTAGTTTGCTTCGCCGCTTGCCCTTTCTCTATCTCTCTCTGTCCTCCCTCTTATCTTTGCACCTTTTTTCTTCACTGTACCTTTTTCAACTCCCCCCCCCCCCCCCCCTTTTTCTTCCTCGCCTCATTTCTGACTCCCGTTTAGAGTATGAAGTATGGCGTTGTGACGCCTCCGTGCACATCGAGCCACGCACGGCGAGGCAAGCGGTGGCTGGACTCCCAATGCGTCCGCCTTGCTAATTTTGAAATGTCGTGTGATATTAACGTAGGCAAATCAGGTCACATCTCGCTCAACGCCGCTTTGGCGACTGCGTGATACGCTGGGGCTTCTTTATCTCTGAAACTACCTGCTAATCTGCCCCCCACCCCGACAGTTCATTTCATCCGGGAATCAGCAACGCGCGTCACATCCCGAGCTGAAAGCCACCCATTAGCTGCCACGTGTAAAACCAGCTAGCAGCCAGAAGCCACGATGGCCTCAAAATGATGCATCCGTTCCTGTTGCCAAGGAGACGGTGTTTGTTTTATCCTTCATTTGCCACAGCGTTAATTGTTGCACCTGGAGCTCGGGTTGCTTGGTCATGTAAAAAAATCTGTGGTTCATTCTCGGCGCTGCAAACGGACGTGAAACGTAACTGACCAACGTCCTTCACCTGTTTGACCCGGGGGCCAGATCTCCAATGAATGCTATTCAGAAATATAGACCAGCATCTAATGGGAGTACACTTCACAAAGAGCACAGGAGGTGGTGTGAAAGTGTATTTGTGGGCGTATCAAAGGCCGCCCAAGCGTGTGGATTAATGTAGAAATAAAGTGCATTCATTCCGAGGAAGCAGACTAGGACTCGTTTGGGGCCCAAAAACAATGTACAGGCGGCCTCCCTCTGCGGATGACTTTAGACATTTAAAGTGCTCCAAAAATTTACAGCAGATTTAAAGAGAAACCCGCTTGCTGCTGTGCGTTGCCCTCCAGTCGACCTCCACGTGAGCGCTTTGAAAGGTGCTGAGTGTTGTTTTGATGCCAAGTCTCATCTCATAAGCACATTAATGGCTTACCGGACCCGTCTCCGATTACTGATCTCCACTTTTTAGAGTCAGCTGGGAACAATGGTCACTGCTCCCAACGTCACACCTCTGATCTGGTTTTAGGACGTGTCTGGACGGACACAATACACTCAGACTGGTCCACATCTAAAAAAAAAAAAAACCTCGTCTGTAGCTCCTGCTTCTAGAAATACAACGACTTGTTCTCGTGGTTTATCCAAAGTGGGGAGTTTTAGTTTTGGATGGGCATTTAGAGGATTAACCGGGTGCTTCCAAACATTCCTGTGTAATTAGACACCGCCAATGTCAGTCATGCAGAAGCAAAGAGCTGATTGGCTGAGTGTCAAACGAAACACTGCCTTCGGGAATGTCCCCGGTGGAGTGTCAGTAGTTAGTCTTTGAGCGCTTGAGTTCACTCACCTCGACGGCTTCATTCAAAGTCAATGGAAGAGGAAAAAAAGACCTGGGGGTGAATGAATGTTTGAGTGTGTGTGTGTGTGTGTGTGTGTGCGTGTGTGTGTGTGAATTCAAGAGACACAGAAAGAGAGAGACAGATGAGAAAAGAGGACAAAGGAAAAGAAAATAGTCCAGAGTCATCGGCCACAGACACATTTTGCACCCTCCAAATTTGACTGAGATGGACGAACTTTTTAGTAGAAAAAGCAGGAATAACAGCAGACTGGCAGAGAACGGAGAGCGAAACCCGAGATGGGGACGAAGCAGAGACTGAGACAGACACCAGCATGAAGCGAGGGGGTCGAGGGGGTGGGGGGGGGGGGTCTGAATGTGGATCGTCTGATGTGGATCACACAGTCAGCACCGATGAATGAAAGATGAGCGGAGCATCGCCGCACGTCAACAAGCCCTTAATCCGGGCGACCTACTGTCCCCCCCCCCGACGCCTCTCTCTTCATATTCCCACATCTTTCCTCTTTTCTCTTTCCTCTTTCCTCTTTCTGTTTGTGCCGGTTTATCAGCTGTTAACGTGCCTTTAAACAAGATGCTCGCCAGACAAGATCCCCTCGAGTCCCCCCCCCCCCCCCAGTGTGTGCGTCTGCTCTGTGGCTGTTACGCAGTCTAACCGACACCCACCGGCACCTTTATCTCCTGTATCCACACATGCACGGGACATTAGAGTGAAGTTATGAAACAAACCAAACAAAGGACGTTGACATTTCTCTGGTTTGAATGGTATTTGCCCTCCGTTGCCGTCAGGTGGGTTTTTGATTCTTTCGTTTTTTTTATCGTTCTCCTCGAAAACCTCTCTGCCATAATTACACCACGGGGGATTTATCTGACATAACCAAACAATTGCATTCGTAGTTTCGTGGTCTCACTGAAGGTACTGTTGGATAAACGAGAGGGTCTGTGGCAAAACAGTCTGACTGAGCTTTTTTTTTTAAATAAAAAAAATTGTTTTAGCATTTGCAAGGCTGCTTCAGAAGGACAAGCGCAGAAACAGAGACTGTGTTCTCCAGCTTGGAGATGGTGAAGGCACGAGAGAGGACAACACAAAGCTCTATTCACCGATAGCCTGCACACAATAACATTCATGTTCCACTTCTTAGCAAAATCTTATCAATCCTTAGCCAGATTGTGGACCTTCGCTTCTCTCTATTAAACGGTCACAAAGGCATGGTATGCACCTCTTGTGGAGGGGAAATGACATTCTTGTGCTTTGGAGGGAGCACTTTATAGTAACAATGCCTGACAATCCAATAAAACTTAACTTTCCAACCTTGAAAATCACGGATTTCACGTTGGTTAATTGTTTGAACAAGAAGCAAATGTTCTGTAATTCTCCATCAAAGAGGACGCAAATATTTTTTGCGATTCGCCTCGTTTGTCCGCATCGACGCCAGAGATTTATTATCGAGGCAACGGAGTTCGTGTTTTGATGTCATGTGATTGAGGCGTTGATGGACTTGCGTTGTAGTGTCACATTGTGAAAATGTGGAAGTCTTGGGATTTTCTATTTTCTAAATAAATAATCTTTCAATTCCATTTTTGACTGCCACTAGGACTCATTAAAGGAGCTTTGACCTTTAAATGAGGCTCTCTACTCTCTACAACTTTGTTGAGATCTTACGCCTGAAACAATTGGGGCGTTCGCTTTCCAACACCAACACTACTGGATTAAATGAAAGTATAAAAAGCGTTTCCTTTCAACCCCCCCCCCACCCCCCCCTTCCGTGCGCTCCGCCTACGGCTGGAGTCCCGCTCGCGCTTCGCTCGACTAAACAAAAGTTGAAACCCTCCCTCAGGTGACGACGTCTCCAAGGAGGCCACAATCTGCGGACACACCTGGAGAGCATTAGTGAGGCTTTGAGGGCCCGTGTTCCGTTAGCGCCGCGTCGGCTCTGGGGTTTTTTTTTGGGGGGGGTGCTAAACGCGGAGGCTAAACGGTGAAGTGATGTGAAGTGTGCCGTGTAATTGTCAGTTGATCGCGTTTACACTGTTTGGATAATGGCTCAGATAAGGCAAGCTAACCGATTAGCAGCTGCAGGCTAAATAAGCAAATTGGTCAACTGTTACAGATATACGGAGCAAACCAAACGGCTTATTTTACACGGTTAAACACCATTTTAGAAATAAAACACATATGAAGAATTCTCCATTTCTTTGAACACACACTGCAGCACGTGTTAACTCAACAACTGGCTGCAAAGTACTCACAGCTCGATGAATGAAGGGATTCAAAAGTCCAAAGTAAAACCACGGCCCACGGTTCTAACAAACGCTTTCGGGTACCTGACAGACCTGCATCATCACTTTCTACCCCGAGCATCCGCCGGCCGCTGTAGAAACTCTGATCGAATGAACGATCTAAATTATAGTTGATAACTGACCTTTATCGCCGCATGCAGTCATTATTGTATGCAGCCATTATTTCTTAGTGTGACATTTACTGTGAGAGGCAGACACAGACTGAGACGTTCTGTTTTGTCTGCAGCTTCGCGCGGGTTTACAGAGCAGATCCAATGAAGTCAATGAAACAGTGAAAAAGAGCAAACGGTGGTTCTACCGTAAAGGAATTTATCCTTCTGCTCCAAACATCAGAATTCTGCCCACTTCATTTCTACGTCAAACCAAACTCATTTGCACACACTTATATCATTTTGCTTAAATGCATTGCTGTTCAATGCCGACTTTAAGTTAAATGGGACCTTAATCAGCACCTTGTTGTATGTCCTCACAAATCTACACATTCTTCTTTTAAAGTATCTTTTCTATGTATCATAAATGTTAGGATAGGATTTATATATTTTAATCTCAGACTATGAAACCTTTGAAAGCCATAGTCTGGTTCAATGGAGGTTGAAGGGATGGTGTGTGCTACGTGAAAAACAAGAGTTTACATGGAGGACAATGTCAGGAAAAAAAACTGAAAAGTTTTATTAAGCCTTAAAAATATAAGTAACGTTGTGAGGATTCTGGTTTGATTTCCCGTTTGAAGATGAGTGAGTCACTGGTCGGCTGCACCTGACATTCTCATCCAGTGCGATAATTACGGTGGAGAGCAATAGACTGGCAGCGAGAGAAAAGATCACTGATTGAATAACACGGGGAAAGACGGGGGATGAGTCTTGAGACGCTGATTATTAGAACAGTGGCTGAGATGTAAGACTCCCAAAAGGTCGTTAAGATACTGAGATATCGCGTTGAAATACTCCGACTGACTGCCCACACTCTCTGCATCTTCATCCCCCCCCCCACCCCCCTTTTTCTCTCCTCCTTTCTCAGCTTCCCTCGCTTTTATTCTGTCACTCTTCTCCCCCCCCCCAAAATCTCCCTATGAAATCTACTCTTGCCACGGGTAATTACAATGAACAACTTCATATGGCTGCTCCGCCTGCTGCCAAGATAAGGCGGGGGTAGCAGGTCGCACACACACACACACACACACACACACACACACAGCCGTCCCCTATCTTATCTTCATCGTCACAGTACAACCGCCTTCTGCCCAATTCTGCACTAATCTTCTGCGTAAACAATACTGATATTTCACCACCATCCCAACCCAGTCTCCAAAAAAAGCGTGAAATGGCTACGTTGGTCCACCGTGATAAACGTAGTCATGTCACGTTTTCCCCCAAAATAACGTTACTATGTTACGTTTCTTTTGGCCCATTCATTTACATTGCTTTGCAAATAGGTCACGTGACTATCAAGTTTCCCGGTAGCAAAAAGAAAAACATGGCGGACGGTCAGCATAATCTCCGTGAAAAACACAATATTTTAAGAAAGCATCAGCATTTGTATGCATTTCGATGGCATTTCTAGCGAGAAGTATGCGTTATTCTTTCATAATCTTCTATCAGAGACTGTAGAAGACCTTCCGTTTATTCGTTTCTGCGAAGATTTGAGTGTCTCTTTGGGAAAGCGTGGCTACGCAACGCCTTTAACGGCGCATTATTAAAAAAACACTTCCAGTGGGGGCGTTACCGTAAAGAAGCGTTCAGCCTTAAAGCCACTAATCGCCAAACAAAACAAACTCAAAGCACACGAATCACATTATGACTTTTTAAACATAAATTCCCTTACTTTTATGAGTTTTCAATGAAAGAATGCATAATTTCCGGGTGTAGGCAAGCCCGGGACATCCCGAATTATGGGCAATTTTGATTTGTCCAGCTTTTTGACAGCTCCAGTCCCGACTTCCAATCACAGCCTCCTAAGTCAATGACGCGCCTTAAACTCTCGGGTGTTGTGTGATTGCAACTTCCCCCCCCCCGAACATTACGTCTTGTTTACATGGAAAAGGGGGGCGGGGCTTCGCCTTCAGAGCGGAACGTCATTTCTCGCTCCACACGTCTCCTCTTTTTACTGGCCAGGAAAACGGGCGATCTATCCCACGTGGGTCTGGCTCCATTCCATTGGCTCTGACGAATCCACGGAGAGGCGGGACTTATAATTTGCCCGGCAAACGGAGAGATTTGAACTCCATTGCTTGCCCTGTGCGTGAAGTGGCCGTGAGGCCTCCACTAAAGTCTCTCTCTATTTGTTCTGCTTTACTCAATAAAAGTAAAACCTTTACAGATATACTGTACACACACTAGGCTAACATAACGGAGATTCCAGGCTTCGTCCTTTATGTTTTATGGGGATAAAGCCTCTGTAAGTAGTTTTTTCCCAAGCAAATCTGAGTTTCTTCTGTTTTTTGTGTGTCCCATACAAATATCAAAATATATATACTGATTTTCACATCCAAACACACTCACTTATGTTCCCTTTTATCATGACAACAAGACATTTCAAGATAAACCTTTTGCTTTCATAAATATGACAGTTTTAGTGTGTAAATGCCCAGCAGTGTACAGTCCGGGGGCCCCTATCGGGCCACTTGTTAGATGGGTTTGATGGGTTACTGACTAAAATATATGCCCCCACCCCCTAACTTGATTTAGGTCTGTTGCCTCAGGGCAACTTGTAAATATAATAGGTCAAACAAGCAATGTAAGCATTAAGAAAGTAGTGCATTTTGAGCACATTAACCACAAATGGATTCAAACATAAATTCAAAAATATTAAACAAAGAAATTAAATGACCAACACTGTATGTACAAAATCCACATACAAAACATGTAAACTTAAAGGGCTTGTTTGTGTCAAATTGTATGGCATACACATTCAACTGGCCTACAATAACCTGAAGAATGTCTTAAAATACTGAAGGGGGGGACATGATATCATTAGAAATGTTATGCCAGAGGGAGCACAGAATGTATTGTGGGGTGTTCAACAAGGAGGATTTTCAACCTCTACTATGTCTCCATCCTCATCTTGATCGACAGACTCACTGTCACTATCATCAGACATGCGTTATCCTAGTTTTAGTGTGTAAATGCAATTTCCAGCATGAGGCCTAAAAAACGCCTACAGGAATAAAAGGGTTAAACCAGATACAACTTGCTTGTTTGACTTATTTGACTTATTATATTTACAACTTGCCCTGAGGCAGTTAGGGGGTGGGGGCATACATTTTAGTCAGTAACCCATCCAACCCATCTTGAAACTCAGTCGAAGGAGTCTAACGCCGGAGTCACAGGGTGCAACAAAACTCTGTAGTGAAAAAAGTGAAGGCCGAGGCATGCTGGGTGAAGTGCGATCCCGGCCCTTTCGGGACAGTGTTGTGCCTGAATGCGTTCATTGAACGATAGTTCATGAACTCGTTGATATTTTGGGTGAACGTGAACTGAACGTACTGTATTAATGCCCGATGAACGTTACTGTGAACTCGTTCATTCTGGTTTCTACGGCACGTTCTTTCAGGTTAATGTCGTTCAATGGGGTACCAGATTTCTATAGAAAACACACCGTAAACGCGCATTGATAAGTGTAGCAGAGGCGGCGTATAATAATTTTAAAGAGTTTTATGAAGTTACTGACAAGGTCGGTGAGGATGGGAGGAATCTGACCTTTCTTTGCAAACATTTGCACCTTAATGATTACTGTCCTGTTTTTCTTTTAATAATACCTTATTTAAAAAAGACCATTCAAGCAGCATGTGTTTGAGAATGTAGTGTAGGGGTGAACTCTGCAACTGCTGCTAGTGTGGAGTGAATGACAGCAACATTAAAGCAACAAAGGGGAAATGCTGTCCCCTCAATGCTAATGTAAACCCTGGTTGGATAAGGATTCAAAATTGGATATGAAGATTAAATCTGATGCATAGCTTCAGTGTTAAAACTGATCAAATAATTGCTGTCTGTGGTTCTGGGCTGTGGCAATAATAAAATAAAAAAAATAGCTCGCAGCAACGTATGGAAAAAAAGAACTAAACTAGTTCATTTTTTGGAACCGTGAACTTATTTCAAATATTTTGAACTATGAACTGAACTAGTTCATTTTTAAAATGTGTGAACTAAACTTTGAACTAGTTAATGTAGAAAGTAAACTTTACCAACACTGGCTATAGGACCCCGGAAGATGATGAACTATGCCTGGGAAGGGCGAAGCCATGCCGGTACGAGCATGATGTGCAAATTAGTCGTCAGATCAAAGTATAGTAGTGATAGACTAATCGAACCATCTAACAAGTGGCCGGATAGGGGCCCCCGGACTGTACACTGCTGGGCATTTACACACTAAAACTGTCATATTTATGAAAGCAAAAGGTTTATCTTGAAATGTCTTGTTGTCATGATAAAAGGGAACATAAGTGAGTGTGTTTGGATGTGAAAATCAGTATATATATTTTGATATTTGTATGGGACACACAAAAAACAGAAGAAACTCAGATTTGCTTGGGAAAAAACTACTTACAGAGGCTTTATCCCCATAAAACATAAAGGACGAAGCCTGGAATCTCCGTTATGTTAGCCTAGTGTGTGTACAGTATATCTGTAAAGGTTTTACTTTTATTGAGTAAAGCAGAACAAATAGAGAGAGACTTTAGTGGAGGCCTCACGGCCACTTCACGCACAGGGCAAGCAATGGAGTTCAAATCTCTCCGTTTGCCGGGCAAATTATAAGTCCCGCCTCTCCGTGGATTCGTCAGAGCCAATGGAATGGAGCCAGACCCACGTGGGATAGATCGCCCGTTTTCCTGGCCAGTAAAAAGAGGAGACGTGTGGAGCGAGAAATGACGCTTCGCTCTGAAGGCGAAGCCCCGCCCCCCTTTTCCATGTAAACAAGACGTAATGTTCGGGGGGGGGGAAGTTGCAATCACACAACAACCGAGAGTTTAAGGCGCGTCATTGACTTAGGAGGCTGTGATTGGAAGTCGGGACTGGAGCTGTCAAAAAGCTGGACAAATCAAAATTGCCCATAATTCGGGATGTCCCGGGCTTGCCTACACCCGGAAATTATGCATTCTTTCATTGAAAACTCATAAAAATAAGGGAATTTATGTTTAAAAAGTCATAATGTGATTCGTGTGCTTTGAGTTTGTTTTGTTTGGCGATTAGTGGCTTTAAGGCTGAACGCTTCTTTACGGTAACGCCCCCACTGGAAGTGTTTTTTTAATAATGCGCCGTTAAAGGCGTTGCGTAGCCACGCTTTCCCAAAGAGACACTCAAATCTTCGCAGAAACGAATAAACGGAAGGTCTTCTACAGTCTCTGATAGAAGATTATGAAAGAATAACGCATACTTCTCGCTAGAAATGCCATCGAAATGCATACAAATGCTGATGCTTTCTTAAAATATTGTGTTTTTGACGGAGATTATGCTGACCGTCCGCCATGTTTTTCTTTTTGCTACCGGGAAACTTGATAGTCACGTGACCTATTTGCAAAGCAATGTAAATGAATGGGCCAAAAGAAACGTAACATAGTAACGTTATTTTGGGGGAAAACGTGACATGACTACGTTTATCACGGTGGACCAACGTAGCCATTTCACGCTTTTTTTGGAGACTGGGTTGACCATCCACCATGAAAGGAGGAGGAGGAGGAGGAGGAGACTGATAAAATCGCTCCTTTATAAAAACTCACCTCCCCTCTTGCCTGATTGAGCCTATAGGTAGTCCACTCATACGTGTGCGAGAGTGTGTTTTAATTTATTCGTACAATGTCCAGAGTGTAATGGAAAGCGATGAAGGCTGTTATGAAGACATTTTCACTGTTATGCTCTTGTTATCTTAAGGAGGCCTTTTGTAAATGCACTTTAAAACAATTCCATTCAAGGATAAATACGTGCTGCATTCTCAAGCTCAGTTCAAGTGTCGCACAACGGAGGGTTCCGCTTTATTTTCATCCCAGCTATCCGTAATGCTTACATTGTTAGAAGAGTGGTCAGAAAGAAATGTTGAACCAAAGTCATTTTGAAGAAAATGAAATAAAACCGTCGTTGAGACTCTCAATAACATTGTATGATTCAACCTTGGACTTTTTATACTTTTAATACCATCCTGTACAAGGGATTTTATTTGACAGTCAGTTGAAGTCGGCACAAATGACCAACCTGCAGGCCAGTGTGGAAACATGAAAGAAGAACGGAACGTAAGCTGAAGAAATCGTCCTCAGATTTGATTGACGTCACACTCAACAAGCTTCAACAGGGTGCTCCTGTTGTGAAAACAGCACCTGTTTGCTTTTAGTGACCTCTGACTGTAACTCGGTGTAAAACAGCCTCGATCCTCCCGAAGTGACATTTAACTCGTTGTCAGCTGACCTGCCGGTCCGTGGGACGGAAGCGGCCTGAATGCTGAAGCTTTTAAGAGGACGCCCGTCTCCAGCAGCACAAACACCTCCGAGCTTCACCTGCATAATGAGCTCCAACTCCTACACTGCGGTTTGTCCTCCCCTGGAGCCACCAACCGAGGGGCACACGGACATGAACCGCGTGACCTTTGGGCCGAAGATTGTCACGGGAAATCAAGAAGACCTGTCATTTGACTAAAAGCCCCCCCCCCCCCCCCGCTGTGCTTTGTGTGTGCGTTACGTTGCATGTATGTCTTGTTATATGTGCCAACATTAAACTACAAAAGAAGCCTCTAGTCCAAACGGTTGAAATAATTTGGATAAGTGTGTGTGTGTGTGTGTGTGTGTGTGCGTGTGCGTGTGTGTGTGATCAAAACACGGCGACTCACTCCAAAATCCCTAAATCAGCCCGGACATTTCTATTGTCAACACGACACTAATAGCAATGCTGAGGCCATCTGTTTGTGTTTGGAAAGAGTCCAACAAGCAGGTTTACAAACGTTCACTCACATAAACATGTTTTTAACTTCTACTGTAACATGGGGGGGGGGTCAATATATGATAAATCATAAAACATATTTCTTTTTCCAGTGGAATCTTTGTTTTGTATTTAGTTTGATTTGGGCTCGTGAGAAAGTTGACGTCATTACTGTTGTGATCTGATAAGCCCGCTGGTGATCACGTGACCCGCCTGGTGGAGTTGCGCTGTAATCCAATTTCATCTCGGGATTTGTGAAATGAAGTCGCTCAATCGATTATGAAAATGTTTATTAAAGGGAAAGTAACAACAACTGTGGAAATGTTGAAGGGATGAGACGTAACGGAACGGAACCTAAAACCCAAACATTTAACCATAGGAAAAAAACATCTTAATATCTGCATACAAATTATACATGAAGATCTGAAACCACCTCCACTCTCGGAGGAATACCATTTTGTTTCGAAAATACTGCTGGAAAATGAAAGAATACTGGAATAAGCCCGTAAAGAGCGCCGCGACAACACGTTTGTGTTTTTTTTGGGAAATTCAGTAAAGTAAAGCGAACCCAAAACAGGATAATATTTTGTCATACGTTCGAATAATAAACCAAAACCAGCTCAGTGGAGCAGCTTGTTGCCGTTCCCTCGAGGGATCAATACTTGTTTTCACAGCCTGTCAAACACACGGTCTGTTTTAAATGCATCATGGTAAAGATGGAGAGAGGCATCATCGTCACCAGCCAGTCCGACGGCACTTTTTTCACACTCGACGGGATCCAACCGGAACCCTTCCAGGTCCAGTCCCAGCACCCAACTGGCTGGACTCAAACCCACAGCCACACGGATGTTGGAGGCCTGGTTTGGAGTCTGATGGATCAGAAGAATGGGAGAGCCAGTTATCCAGTTATTCATACTTGTTTAGTAAGAGTTATAGTTAGACCTCTAAAAAAGTCTAACTATAACTGAAAAAGGAAGAGAAACAATATAGCTTACCTACCTTTGTTCTACACAAGTTGATCAAAACCCAATACCTGGAATCCTGAAAAAGGAAGAAAAAGGGAAAGGATGACTCACAAAAACACCTGACACCTAAAAAGAAAGGTATGGTATTTTATTAGTTTTTAATATGAAGGAAAAACTCTTAAGAATTAAATTAACCCCTAACCTAATCCTAACCCTAACCCTAACCTAACATAGCACTAACCCTGACCTAAACCTAACACTTAACCTAACCCTAACCCAAGATCAAGATCAGTGTAACCGGGGAAGCTCCAAAAACAGGCCTCATAACTGAGTTGTAAACACGCTTGTGGCAAGCCGGGAAGAAAAGGACAAAATACACATTGCGGATCAGTCGGGACAGGAGGACAACGTGTACTCTGAGGAGCAGGAGACGTCGAAAACGCACTCCCCAAGTCCTTCTGCCTCCCAGTGATGTAGAGACTGAGCCTCACGGAGTCGTGTCTTTTTATAGACACACACACTCGCGCACGACCACGGTCGCACACACTACAGGAGTATCTGTAGTCCCCAGTTGAGACAGGCAGACACCCCCCCCCCCCCCCTCCCCCGATGCATCACTACCCCCCGGTTCATTTCACGGATCCGTCATCGTCCCTGGAAGAAAGCACCTCGCCAGGATGACTAATCGGCGCTCAGCTCGCCCTCCTGGCTGACTCAGGCTGCCACGTCGATTCTATTTCAGACCTGACTCAGCGATCGCTGAAGCGAGCCGTGATTGGAATGGAGACAAGTCACACAAAGGGGAGACGGAGACAACGATGGACTGGGGGGGGGGAAACAAGGGAGGGGGAGGGGGAGGGGGGGGTGTATTTATTCTCAACTCATTAAAACTTTTTTCCAAAGCTGAGAGATGACTAGAGGCACAGCACCGCTTCTATGACGCGTGCGTGTTTGTTTGCGTATGTGTGGGAGAGAGTCACTCAGTCGCCCCCCCCCCCCTCCCTCCCACAGAAGTGACAGTGAGAGCTCCAGGGCTGACACAGGAACTCAGCCGAAGCACCCCCCCCCCCCCCCCCTCCACCCCCACCCCCCAGTCGGCAGACGTACGCACCCAGCAGACAGTGATGCTGCTTTAGCCGGGGAGGCTGGGACAGGAGTGCATTTGGGAGCTGGGGGGTGCAGGTTGACAGGCCGGCCATGACAAACGCACACATACACACACACACACACGAAGAGAACAAGAAATATCAATGTGATGATATGTGAGAGTCAGTGTTTCTCCGCTTACCCCATCATTCCCCCATCATTCCCCCATCATTCCCCCACCCGCAAACCAAGCCACCAACCTGCAGTGTCCCGACGTATCATCCTCAATGACCCAAATTGGTGAGCTAAGCGGAGTCTGACATGAATACACACCGGCACTCACCCTACACACACACACACACACACACACACACACACACACATAAAACCCCCTTGCACACGCATGCAGGCCCGGGATTACTTGCACCAAAAATGCACGCAGCGTGGTCCCTGCAGCCAGCTGTCAATCAAAGGCAATAAAAGGGGATTTGAGAAAGTGCAACTGAAGCAACAAAGGAAGATCCGTGAGCTTTTAGCCGTAACTTACCAACTTGCCAACAATGTTACGCCGTTTGCTGCATCAGTGTAGGATTAGTTTTGGAAAGGCCGTGTGCACGCGGACACACACTCCCACGGACACACACTCTCACAGACACACACACACACACAAAAGATGTAGGTGTTAATGATTATTTGATCAGTTAGACATGGACAGAAGTTCCTCAGGGTTTAGAGAAGCAGGCTGCCGTGTAATAAGCCATCTAACCCCCCCCCCCCCCCCCCTCTCTCTCTCTGATACTTTGCAGATCGGCCCGCTGTCTTCGCCCCCCCCCCTCCCGTTGAATTATTCACGTCCTGCGGAAGAAGAGAGGCGGGGAGGGACGGACCCTATAGAGCCGAGCTAATTAAAGAAGTGGTATTAAAAGTGTGCCGCGTCCCTTCCGAGAGGAGAGGAAAGGGAGATCAGCGGTGATACCTTTCCTCTCCCCGTGTTTTTATCACTTGTCCCCCCCCCCCACCCTCCCCCGTTCTCTCGCTTCACTTACCCCCCCCCTTCCCTCGTCCCTCGGCTTTCTCGGGAAAATTACAACCTGACTGCTCACTTTAATATTTCAGCATCTAAGTGAGTGTGACAGGCTCTCTTTTGTGTGTAGCTCCTTCTCTCCCCTCATCTCCTTCATGTGTCCCTCCCTGCCTCCCACCGTCTCCCCCCCCCCCCCCTCCTCGTGTCGTTTGCTTATCGTTCCCCCGATGGTTCAACTTTTACCATGTGACAGGAGAGGGACACGGGGAGGAAAAAAAAGGAAAACAAATCAGTCTCAAAGTGAGACGTCTCTCCCTCTCCCTCTCTCCCCCCTCTCTCTCTCTCTCTCTCTCTCTCTCTGTATCTCTGTCTCTCTATCGACACGCACGCGGCCACGAACCCACAACCAGGTGAGAGGTATCGCTTCATTCCCGCCCACGCTCGGGCCTAAGGCGCGTACGCACGCCGTCTTTCTGGAGGGGACAGACATGGCAGGTGATCTCATCCACGAGGCATAAGGACTCCTCGGGGGGGAAAAGTGCGCGTCTCTGCGTCTTGAAAAAGGTGCCACGAACGACGCGCTGTGAGTCGATGGGAACGCGTGCCCTGGAACCCACCACGAGGGGCGTAGTGGGTAAGCGCGTGTTATTGAAGGTGGATAACCACCACGGGCACCATGATACACATCAATAATTCAGCTAGTCTCCCCTACTCCCCATTCATTCTATTTTCATCTTTGCCATTTGATATCCTCCGTCCGCTTCCACTCTTGAAACACAGCGCATTACGTCCAGAAAGCGAGAAAAAAAAAGAAAAAAAAAAACATACAAAGAGCCTGAGGAAACGAACCCTTTTATTCCGACGGCGGCAGAGTAAATTGTGCGCACAAACAAGGTGTGCACAAAAGCCTTCTGGAATTACATTTTCACACCTACACACGCGCCGGTATGTCTGAAAACAAACACTGATTTGGACACAGGAATAATCACAAACAGAAGCTCACAACACATCGGGAAGCAAGCGAGATTGTACACAACATTGATCATATAATTTACTCCTCTCTATCAAGCTACAACTATTGATCGAATAATTCCATATGCCGGCCTCGGCCTCTGCCAAATTGCTAAAATGGGGCTGCTGCTCCACTCAAAGCGCGTCCCGTAATGGCTTTGGCATTGATTGCGCCTCTCCGTGCCTCGCCCCCCCCTCCCCCACAACGCACACGAGCCGCTTTCGAACCGCGCAACTTGTGGCGCTCGCATGCGTGAACGCGCAATGCATAGGCAAGGCGTACACACACACACACACACATGGAACCTCGTGTGGGGTTGGTGGAATGAGGAGCTATTTGCTGGGGGGCCCGGAGTCGGTGGGTTTGGGGCAAAATGATTGGAAGATTAAGGCCAGTTGAAAAAGCCAATTTGACCCCGTTTTCTTTTTTTTTTACTCTGATGGCTCAGCCGGCCGATTTCCTGCCGCTGCGTCGCCCGGGGTCACCTGGGGTCACACGCGCGCCCGTGTGTGCGCACGCACACGCATCCACGTTGGGCAAAAGTTAAAGGAAAAGCAATTGGAAGGAGACACAGAAGGATGAGTGACGCAGAGAGAGGGGGAGGGTGACAATGGTGATGAGGTCTGAGTCATACCATTTAATTGAGGGGCCGTCCCTCCCCAGCCAGTGTTGTTTGGCAACGTATGGATTTAGAAAAAAAAAAATAGTTGGCAGAAATATTGTACAAAGGCAGTGAAAGTGTCACTCGTGTGCGTCAAGCTGTAAATGCGTTTCGGACATATTTTGTCCATCTGGCACATGTGACAGAATAAAAACATCACACCGAGCTATCGGTGGTTTCCTGAGCCTCACTGCGATCCGTTCCGTCTTCGCCGACATGGTGATCACACAATAAAGCTGTTTCTAGCGCACACTGGATGAAGAGATCAAACGTTGTCCCGATCAAATCACCGAAGAAGTAAATAAGACGAAGAGCGTCGTGTCCCTCTACCTGTCATCACATGATCCCGTCACCATAAAGGGGAACCATTGGGGAGTGTTTTCAAGTCTTGGCCGACTTTGGTGTTGACCTAGTCTCAAGGACGGACGCGGTATCGTCCGAGGTCTGTTGAGGAAAGACAGCGGAGAAGTGGGACAGTTGAAAAAAAACAGCAAGGACGGAGGGACACGGGGGCGTGGGGACAGAAATAGGGTGGGAGAGAGATGGAGAGTGACAGAAAAGGAGAGAGAAGAAGAGTCCAGCTGGTGGCAGAAACAGAGAGAGTTGTAAGGATATGACACCTCCTGTCTCCGCACCGGCCTCTGCTGGAACGTGCATGACAGCCCTGTCACACTCATTTACCCTCGCTCTTTATCAGGAGAGATATGTGTTGTGAGGAGGAGAGTCACACAGCGGCCCGAAAGGAGGACAGGAAGGAAAAAAAGGAGAGAAGAGCAGGAGCACGACAAAGGGAACGAAAAGGGCAGAAAGGAAGGTTAAAAGCAGCAGAGACGCGGCACAACTCACAATACCATTGGCTTCCAAACAGGTGTGTGTGTGTGTGTGTGTGGCTTTTCCAGAGCACCCATGACGCGTAGATGTGAGAAATAGCAATGTTGGTTGTGGTCCTGGTGAGATAATCAAATGCTATTAAGGATAGTTTGTGTAAAAGCCATTTATTATGATAAGTATACTCATGTTGGCCCGACTCGGGTGTGGGATTAATGTTGAAGGATAAGGCATTAAATATTCAATCTTCTTTCATTAGAAATACAACAAAAATCAAAGGTGTGCCAGTCAAGTTCAACACCCGACTCTTTATGGATTTTCCGAGTGCACTTGTCATCGGAGGCTGTGGCATTAGGACTCAGACCCAAACCAATCAAAAAGCAGCCCGAGGTTCATCATATGAAGTGTTTTAATAAATACATCAAATCCAGGTATCAAACGAATGAAGAATGTGTATATACGTGTTTCCCTTCATTCGTGTTCATGCCCGTAGAAGCAGGACGGAGAGAATACGTCTGTGGGCGCCCCGTGATTTGCATGTGATAAATAAATGAGGTGTGTTTGTGTGTGTGTGTGTGTGTGTTTGTGTGTCTGTGTGTGTGTGTGTGTGTGTCTGTGCCGCTCCGCTGCTTAAAATTGCATGACAGGAGGAGGCGTGAGAGAAGGAAAAATGATTGGCCCAGCAGAGTTAGTTAATGTAAAGAAGGAGAGACACTGAATGAGAGAGAGAGAGAGGGGTGGGGGGGCCGGGGGGCGGGGGGGGCGGGGGGGCACAGAGCCTCGGAGGCCCCTGTCGCACTGCTCGACACAATAATGAATTTCAAATAAGTTATTCACTTGAGGAGTAAGTGGCTGGCACCCACTCTCCTTACAGCTGGTTTGCTGAGATAATTGATTTTCAAATAGTTTTGAGGACGGGGGCTTGGCGGTCGGGGGGGGGGGGGGGCAGCGTGCACGTGCGCGGCGCGTGCACGTCAATCACGTGTGTGTGTGTGGGCGGGGGGGGGGGGGGATGTTACGTGGATGTTTTTATTTGGTCGGAATGGAGGCCCAGCTGTAATTAAACGGGTCCAGCTCTGCAGGACACACACACACACACACACACACACTAATGTAGGAAAGATGCATTTTTCATGTCCTGCACGTCTGTCCTCTCTCTCTCTCGTCCAGGCTCAGGGCGTCTTCGCTGTGTAGCTAAACTTTGCAGTGCTGTTAACACTCCTCTGCTGGCTGCACTGACACAGATAACTGAGCATCCGGGACGACAGCGACACAAACTCAATGAGATGCATTAGTGGCAGGATTTGAATTGACAATGTAATTTAGCTCATCTCTCTCCCCCTCTCTCTCCCTCTCTCTCTCTCTCTCTCTCTCTCTTCTGCCAAGTCTCTCCCCCCCCCCCCCCCTCTATCTGTCTCCACCACCCTCTTGTCGCTATCGCTCTGGTTAATTCATAGTAAGAGGGAGAAAGTGAGGTGAGGAAACTCAAGCAGCCGCTGGGGTTTCCATCATGAATACATTTAACAGATTAAACATGGTACAGGAGAGAGGTAGAGAAACAAACAAACGCCGTCCAGCAAAACAAGAAGCTGTCGTTATCCATTTCTGTTGAGTTGGTAGTATATTTTCAAATGGTAAAATTAGCAGGTTTAGAGAGAGTGCAAGAATATTGTCATGAATCTGACTGATAAATCTAATATCTATTCGGATAACAGTAGAAAGCAGGTAAAGGGGGTGTGGTGGGAGGATAAAGAAATTGGGTCATGATGTTATTTCACAGACCTATTAAAGTCAATAACTAATTTAGGCTACTAAATACAACAGATTTAAATGCAAGTGTGTGTTTAAAGAAACAATCATTTCCATTTCTCATTTTTCGGGCCTTTTGCAGCCTCCATAAAAGCGATTAGCAATTAATACACAATTTACCCACCGTCGGACAAGAAAAGACCCAGCAGGGCGACCAATGAGAGGACGTCACAGCGGGGGAAACAAGCATCATTGAACTCTACATAAATGAAATAGCCCGACATGGTATAAAATCCACAGCACACCAATGTCACGTTGACTCCCACCTGACTCCATCACTGGGTGTGTTTTGCCTCACTGGAAGGAGGACGTTGTTTTTCGTTTGACCCGACAAAATGGTTCAGCCCCCCCCCCCCCCCCCCCCCCCCTGAAGGAAGAAGGTTCCTCAGTAGAGGCAGACGTCACTCGGCCTGTCACCGGATTCCGGCGTGCACCACTTAGTGCTCCCGCCAGGTGGAGGATTAAATTGCTGCTTGGATGCAACTTTTGCTCTTTGAAGTCATTAAGTGAAGTACGTACACAACTTGAAATAGAAACAAGAATAAATCCCAAACTTTTAGCATTATGGAAAGTGAAAGAAGGCCTACACAAAAGTCCTTGTTAAGGCAACAAGAGTAAGCTAAACAGTTTTTGATGATTAATGTGTTAATCATGAATATTTGCCCTTCTAAATACCAATAAATGTCGATTTAAATGTTGGATCATCATCCTCCCACACATTTCCAAATTAGCCATCAGGTTTTTTATTTCTACGCCGTACAGCCGTCATTTCAGATCCGTCGTGAAAGCAGCACAACCACAATGTCAATCATCTTGGCAAAAAAAAAAAAAAAAAAAAAAACCCAGGTGGCGGTTGGGTGTTCGTCGTTGGACGTAATCCAGGGTTTTAGGAACCTCGCCCGTCACATGCTCCTCCCCCAATCCTCAGGCATCAGCCCCCCCCCCCCCCCCCCCCCGGCCCAGACACTCGTTCAGGCCATAACTGATCTAAAAGTGTAATCGGACAACCTCTACTTAGCACCTGACACACTGTTTTTGTGCGTGTGTGCGTGCGTGCGTGCGTGTGTGTTTGAAATCCAACCCATGTCGCTGTGTAATAGGAGGAGCAGGCTCTGCGCAGACAAATTCTCACATAGGACAGGGCTGAGAATCCGACACATACATGTGCACACACACACACACACACACGTACACAGACACACACAAGGACTAATTGCGCACACACTTGAAAGCGCCCTCGGAACACAATGGCTTTTTTGTGCACATGTGCGTGCGTGTGTGTGTTCTTTCTGATTCAGATTGACAGGATGCTTAGGAGGCTGTGTGCTCACTATAATTACACATACTTGAGAAATGTCGTCTCTCTCTGTGCTGGAGAGGAGGGTGTAATCAACGCTCTCTCTGTCCCACACACACACACACACACACACACACACACACACCTGACATTCTTACGGAGATTAGCAACACACCTTTTGCTCTGGAATCCAATCTGAGGGAAGAAGAAAATAAGTCGGGTGCTCACACACTCACTGGAGGAGGAGGAGGAGGAGGCACCGCGGCCGTCAGACGTCCTCAGTGACAGCTGTTGGCGGCGTTCGAAATCTGTCATCATCCTCGCTATCATCATCATCATCATCGTCGTCGTCGTCGCCTTCATCGCTGCATTCTGCGGGCAGAAATCTTTGTTTATGGCTTTAGTCGAGAGCTTGCGTGACTTAAAGACATTTGCATGAGCGTCCGCGAGGAGAATGGAGACGTTCTGTCCTTGTTTTGGGGGGGATTTGTAAAATGCAACTCGATGCATCCAAGTTCATGATGAGTTGAGAAAAACATACGTAAATACACCTACCGTACAGCTTGCACACCTTTGTGACAAAATATTTAAATATGGCCTAAGTATTTTCGGCTGAGGCCTCGCCGTATAAATGTACAAATAGCGACGTCCGTCCTTCTCTTGGACGACTTTTAAAATGTTCTTCATGACCCGCCAACTTCCTCCTCTGAAACAACTGTCTAAAACAAAGGCTTTAAAAGTGTTTTCCTTCTCCGGGGGCCTCCTGCGAACCTTAATCATCTCAGGGGGGGGGGGGGGGGCCCGGTTTGCCAGCGGTTATTAAGGAACAGCTGTCCCCTCCCTATGTTTAATGTATGAATGCTCCTGCCCTCCCATCTCAGCCCTCAGGCCAACCGTTCTGCATTTTAGCATAACAAGCGTGCACTCTGCCGTCCGGGTTCCGTGGTCATTATTCTGCACCCTGTGGTCCCCGCATTCCCAAATACTCCCCGAGGTCCCGGGTCCCCCGCAGGCCTGTGTTCAGGGAACACTGTTTTCATTAAGACGGTCATTTTCTGCACGCTGTGATTTGTGTGCGTTCTTTTAAATAGTTTTTTTTTTTTTTTTTTAAAAGCCAGGGCCCCTTTGCATTAAATACCGCCGCAGCACAACTATTAAGTGGAGAGAAGCAGCCGGACGAACTGTCGCTGTTGTGGCATTTCAATTCCGTCACAATGGGATGGTGTTAAGACACCCGCATGCAAAGACGCGCACACACACACACACGCACACACACACGCAGACCAACTTGGCCCCTGCTGCGGATAGAGAGCACATAGCTAAACATCTAAACATTGCTTCAAGCTTCCTTTTTCCCGTCCTTATTGTTTTTGCACAGCTTTCATTATCACGCAGACGTTCTCAGAGGAACTATAGTCCCCCCAACACACACACACACACACACGCAGACAGACAGACACACATACAGTCGTCCACTGTCTCCGCTTTAACAGCAGCCATTATTCCCTTTTCCCGAACTTCAAGCTGGATAAAATTAATTACGGTCTTCTTGATCTGGGAACAATTCGGATTGCTCCTCGGCAGAGCCTCAAAGTGTCATGGCTGCCACTCCCAGCGTCTTTGAAGCGCGGTGCTGGTGGATGGCACCATTAGTGTAGCGCCGCATCTTATCATAGTGGCCCCACCACCCTCCTAAGAACTCTGAGGCAGTGTACCCTCTAATAATTAATAATTACCAAATCTAACGGCAGATACGCCTTTTCTCGTTAATAAGGAAGATAGATACTTGTGAGCATCTGTGTGTGTGTGTGTGTGTGTGTGTGTGTGTAAGGTGTGGACATTTATTAGTGTTTCTTTGTAAAACATAGTTCTGTAAAATAAATGTACATCTCACTGGTGCTGCAAATCTTTGACTCTTGGAGGTATTAAAAGGGTGTGTTGGTCTTTGAGAAGCTGTGCTACAGGTTGGAGAGTTAAGTGAGTCAGGTTTGTTCGCTATGAAATATGTACTGTAAGCATGTGTGTAAACACATCATATGTATATTTCATGAAATAGCTGACAGATGAAAGGAGTTACCTCTATTTACTAAACGAGGTCATGAAGGAAAACAATAGTGAGAGTGATCTTTAGCTGTTAAAATGCTAATAGTTCACGTTGACTCAAGTCCTTCCAATGAAAGTACCGAATCAAAATATACTACTTTTTGACGCTGTATGAGGTGGCATTTTGAGGATCTTATCCAACTGCCAAACTGTCACTCAGACTACACACCTGTTGGCTTTTATGTCAAAATGCGCTGGGAAAGAAGAACTGAATCTGTGCCTCAGCGTTGCAGTTTATTTAAGAAACATGAAACATTGATGCATTCTTTAGGTCAAAAAACAATAATGTCTCCTTCTCACAGGACGCCTCCCTTCATTTCTTCACATTCTGACGCCTCCACCAGCGTCTCCCTCCCTCATCCGTTCCTTCTAATGCTTATTCTCAACATTCTGCCTGCGGGAAAATAACATTACACCCTCACACGGCACTGTTAAGTGTGTGTGTATGTGTGTGTGTGTGTGTGTGTGTCTTTGTGCATGCATGCGTTCAGACGCCGCCGGGCAAGCGGTGGTTTGGGTGTGAGTCCCTGTACCTGTTTCCATTCAGGTGCTTTCACTTGGCTGTTTTTAACCTCTGTGTGTGTGTGTGTGTGTGTGTGTGTGTGTGTGTGTCGGTGCGTGTGTGCACGTGTGATTGGGCCCTTTGAGGGTGCGTTTGCGACATGGCCTCCAGACGCCTACCACCATCAACCCCTTACCCTGCCTGCCTCAACACACTGACCCCGGGCTATTGTCCGGCACAAAGCCCTTTGGAGAGCAGCACCTCCCGAGGCATTAGCATTTTAATCACAACACACACACACACACATTTAAACGTTGTGGTTCTTGTGTGAGTGTGCAGCCTGTAATACACCGTAAATAAGAAGGTTGTATGAGGAACCTCCACCGTATCTACTTTACCTTCTGCCTCCTCTGCCACTCCAGTCGCTGCCAATCCACAGGTGTTGACAATAAAAAAAATTGTAAAAAAGGCTTTCACACTGTGTCCAAAGGAGGACATGCGTCCTTCTTAATTGTTACCGTTTAAACTTTTACCATTTTTGAATGGGGTGTTTTCGAAGCAGCGTGCACTTTACATGACTCTACCATCTGTCAATCAGCAGACATCCCAGCGAGGTGTCGCGCATGTCACATTAAGCTTGATTATCACTGTTTGTCATCTCGCTGGGTCATGATTGCGACGATTTGTTTTTTTTTTTTAAGTGACGTAAGTGAAGTGATGATGTTTACCGCAAATGTTAAAAGCTTTAATTTGATTGCCGTGTGAGACAATGGGTTTTAAATCTTTTCTCTACATTAAATCACCGAATTTGATATGATATTTGATAAGTACTGAATACATCCGATTCCAACAACACTAATTCCGCTTTGATGCAGTGTTCTATTGGCATTTTGCCATCGCTCACACTCAATAAACCACATTGCATTGTGGGAAATATATACCAGTGTATTGTCCAGTATTTGCACGCTGTAATATTTAACAACAAAAACAATCCATACCGTACTACGTTTTCAAACGTACTAAAAATCTCATAATGTTTACCGCACTAAGCTAACATTTAAGTATTTAAATTGTATTTTCCAGTACTGGGACCTAACCTTTGTAACCTGTCCTGCAGCGTTACGATGGAAAGGTGAGAGAAGCGGTGACCACCTGCAAACGGGTTCACGCTGCTTCCTGCAGGTGTAGTGAAAGAAATCCCCTCAGTTACATGAAAATCAACCACTTATAAAAGCAGGTGTCATGTTCCAAGTGACTCCGGTGCCACAGAGTTCTGCCTTGGCTTTATATATATATATATATATATAAAAAAAGAAAGAAAGAAAAGACGCTATCTCTCCCGTGTTAAGAGCAGCCTTCCTCCTTCGTGCCATCCCACTCTCCGATTGGTATAACAGGTAATTAGTGGTGTGTCGTGGCCCCGGGGAGCCGAGGAACCAGGGAAAAGGTGGCAGTGAGACAGAGAGAGAGAGAGAGAGAGAGATTTCTGATTACCTGACAAGTTAGGGCTGGAAAGGCTACACTTAGCCCATTAAAGATTTTTTTTTCCTTCAGCGTGACATTTGAGAGCAGCTGCGAGGCCGCGCGCCACCTCGCCATTTCCCCGTACACTGGGCATCCTTTTAGGGACAGGGATGGCGGGAGAGAGGGAGGGAGGGAGGGAGAGAGAGAGAGAGGCCATCACAGCAGCACAAATGGATTTCATTCACCAAGGTGAACTGTAGTACACTGATAAATACACTTCCTTGAATGTCAGCAAATGTCACCCAAGAAGCCATTTGCCACTGCTTTTAATAGCTTCCCCAGAACTTGCGGAGGGGAGTGACAGAAAGTAAGAAGGTACACGAGGTGAGATAAGGAGGGGAGGGTGGGGGGGGGGGGGGGGACGGACAGATGCACACATGTATAGCGAGGCAAAACCCACAAAACCGCGTGAGGGATTAAGGCAGCGAGGAGGAGAACACACGAGAACAAGGTGGGGCTATTGTCGCTCGCCCATGATTAGGCAATTAGTCATTTGAGATGTCTCCAACAAAGTGGTGCAACGAGACGGAAGCCGCTCTCTGGAACATAATCCCTTTCTCGCTGTCGCTCCGGTTCTCTCTCTCCTTCCACCGAGGCCGTCTCCCGTCTTTGCACCTGCATTTCATTTCAAGTGTATTTGCAGAATGTTCCTGTTTACCTTTTCTCGCTCTCTGTGCACATACCTACAAAAAACCTGTGTCTCTCCAAACCAAGACCAGGCACTGTTAAGTGCAATGTGGGAAACGCGCAGGTTGGGTCCTGAGACCTGTCACACACAAGAGATCCTTCAAATAGTTGCAACAAACAACACAAATGAGTCAAAGTATGTTAAATGCTTTGTATGCAAGTTGTAAGTTGTGTGCGCTTCAACGGGTTGAACTGGACCATTGACGAGACTTTGACCCGTTGAGGCACGTTTATTCTTCGGATGGAAAGAAATAAGAGATATACTGACAAATTAGAGGTTGGATTTTCAGAATGTCTCCACTTCTTCTTCTTCTGCTCCTCCTTCGTTTTTCACTCATTCATCTTATCATTCTACTTGCGCACTTTGCTTTTGTGACTGTACAACTTTTCCGGCACAGTGCTTAATGTGCTTGAATTTAGTATTAACAAATATTATGGAGTGAGTGTGTGTGCGCGTGCGTTTGAGTGTGTGTGTGTGTGTGTGTGTGTGTGTACACATGAAAGTGTATAGGTCGTTTTTACTGCACAAGGACAATGCTGGCTCTAGCCAATCCTAATCCCCCATTCATTTCCACGGGCAGTTGCTAAGGTTACAAATTACCTTTGGTGCTGGTAAGTGGTTTCTTTTATGACACTGGACGCCCTAATCCTTTTACTGAATACATATTTCATTTAGGATTAGCACAACAACGGATACAGTTGTTCTTAGAATATTCCAACTCCAGCGCTCTGTTTTGTTCATGCTCATCAGGCACAGCGCCTGCATATCAACGGCCAATTCCTTGGAATTAGCTAAATAAATGAGTGATAAAAAATGTCGGCGTGCCCTCCATTTTTCTAGAGTTGGGGGGGGGGGGGGGGGGGGGAAGCCGACAAATGGCACAAATGAAGCCCGTGAAACTCGAGCGGGTAGCGTCAGAACGCCGCTATCGTCTGCCAATCAATTGATCGTTTCCAAGTTTCTATGGTGTGAGTCTTTTTCGACAGATGGGAACAATGTAAACTTACTTCACCTCAATCTCTCCCAGCGTGCTTTGATTGACACTTTATTGGCAGGCGTTTGCGTAACTCAAGCTGATATTAGGTGAGAAATGCAGTACAAAAGAAATAATAAGTAATATAATGCATCGCATGATGAGTAGTTTAGTAGTTTGGGATGTAAACACATTTTAGATGAGAGTGCTTGAGAATCAGTAAAAAAAAAACGAATGGCCTTTGGTCAATAACCACATTTTAAGATCACATAGTTTGTTAGTGGATTAGAAGTATGGTTTCTTACTGTTGAGAGGAGTTGAGGGACTGTCCTTTTTAGGGCTTTTAGGGGGTTTTAGGGCTGAGGTGATACCACAATCTACCCACATGTCACAGTATGTTCAGCAAAACGTGTTTTTTTTAGCCCAGAAACAAGTTTCAGGGATTTGCTGTTATTTGTCAATTATCTGAAGTATTATATCTTTCACAACAATGTATTACTTTCCACAAAATTGTACTTTATCAAAGCTCAGAAGTCTCCACTGCATGCTAATCTTATTAAAGAGCTGAATACCTGCTCAACTAAAATGAAATCCTGTATTGATCATTAGCTGCTGCTAACTGGCGGCTACGTGAGCGTCTGATTGATGGCGGCTTGTCTGGCTGCCAGAGTGACTGACGATAGAGGCTTAATCCTTCTATGTGGTGAGATCATCATCACTGGCAAGCACAACAAAAGGCTGATGGGAAGAGGCTGTCAGCTTGTGTGTGAGCGAGTGTGTGTGTGTGTGTGTGTGTGTGTGTGTGTGTGTGGGTGGTTGGGAGGAGGAGGGAGGAGTGAGGAGGGGATAGGGGAGGAAGGGAGAGGGGGGAGTGGGATAAGTGTGTGATGGCTTCATTCCTGTATCAACACAGTTCTCTCTGTGGATGAGTCAGGAGGCCAAGCCTGACCATCATCGTCTCTCATCTCTCTGTAGCGCGCACACACACAGACACACACACACACACACAAATCAAAAAGCTCTCAGCGCACACACACACACACACTATCACAGACACACACAGAATGTGGGTCCGGGGGGTGAAGTGGTGCTTGGAGGGACTGAACTTGAGGTCAGGGATGAGAGAGACAAGAGAGGGACAGAAATCACTTCTGTTGGAGGCACCATGTTTAATTTTTTCGACGTCGGTTTCCCGCTCACTAAATCTGAAATCTCCACCCACGTAACGTGTCTCCTAGAACTGTTCACGAAACGACATTTTACAATCGCATCGCAGTGATGAATGTCCCAAAGCAGACTGTCTCCCGGCGTGCGGCGTGGAATAGAAGAGACAGGGAGGTGCGACAGGACACACGGGGGAAGGGATTTAGCGTAACACCACCCGGCTGTCTACCTGTCTGGCCGATGGAGGGGAGAGTGGGCTTTTTCAGTGTGACACAGGGGCCAATGGCGGGGAGGGGGGGGGGGGGTGCAACGGCGAGGAGGAGGAGATACACAGAGAGAAAGGGGAGAGGACGAGAGACGACAGAGGCAGCGAACCCGGCTCTCTCCTTGCCCTTCGATGCACCTTTGTTTCGTCTCAATCACCTGCTTTGAGGATACGTGACGTCTCCTTCCTTCCCCTTTGTCCGTTTTTCCCTTTCTATGTCTTAATATTTTCCCTCTTCACTTTCGCTGATCTATCCTGTGGTCCTTCCTTCCATCTTTTCTTCTCTTGCTGAGTTGCAGTTATGTTGGGGTTGACTCATTCGTGCAGTTTTAATCAAAGTTGCTCACCACAGAACCACATACAATGACGTTTATTTCATGGCTTATTCATGGTGGTTTATGAATATATGGGATTACTCGTGGTCTTACATTGAATCCATGACTGAATACTTCTATTTGCGTGGTTTTGTGTGTTTCCTGGAGAACTGTTTATTAAAATGTGTCTTAGGTGTATAATGATGTCATAAAGTCTTGCATTCAGTTGCAGTTGCTTAGGAATTCTAATAAAATATGAAAAGCTAGTACATCATTTTATAATGGAAAAAGTGGACTGTATGTGTGATACAATGTGTCACCCCATGCCACGAGGCTGTGTGTGTGTGTGTGTGTGTGTGTGTGTGTGTGTGTGTGTGTGTGTGTGTGTGTTCCATGTCGATATGAAGTCACACACGATCCTTAAATGCATCAATTGATTTTGGACTTAAGTGACACCAGTTCATTTATTTATTTTTTTATTTTTATTTTTTCAAATGGTATAAATCAGGCTTTCTATTTAAATTCAAACTCCAACAGCAACAATGTAAACGTTTATTAATATATTGTCACCTGCATAAAATAGGATTGTTTGTTAAAAATATGTTTTTATGTTTTTAATGATTAGTTCTTAAAGAAGTAATCTGAATCACATTTCCACAACACAGTACTTGAGGGCATTTTGTTAGTCATTGCAAAGTTCACGATGGCATAAAAAAACAAGAATGATCAAACATGATGAAATGAAGCGAACCACAAAAGTAAATTACAGGTACAGAAAAGTATACGACCTTGTTGATTCATAATTATCGATCCTGCCAAAGGTGATTGGTTATAGATGAAAAAAAACACACAAGTTTGAGTTTTTTCTTCGGTTAAAAAATTACAAAATGCCGTATAAATCCATTTTTTGGAGGCGGGGGCGCAGAGTGTTAAACTCACCAGCACCCGGTGACGTGGTGATATCGGTCGCTTTCCTGCGGGAGGGGGGGGGGAGATTTAATAAACGCAGAAAAACAAACAGGGCCTTAGACGGGGTTGTTGCTGGGGGAGGAGGAGGGGCGGAGGGGGGGGGGGGGGGGCTGGCACATCGGACACATCCTCCTGTAGGAAGGAAGCCGCGTTGTGGAAGAAAAAAAAAAAGGGAACAAAAAGCAAACAGGAGCCGTGGACGGGACTCTTTAACCCCGCTGTGAACCCGTGACCTTACCTTCCGACTACTTCCCATTACCTCTGCACGACACTTGGCCCACATACCGCAGAGGGGGGGGGGGGGGGGGGGGGAGGTGTTGATGTTCATGGAGGGGTCAAAAGAATGAAAACCATCGCTGGATGCTCTGCGCAGTAATTTAACTGCAGGAGTTGGTTATGTTTTGACGGGCAGCTCTGAACAGCCAATGAGAAACCACTCGTGTATAATGTACATCATGACTAGAGACAATAGAGATGTCTGAGTTGTGTCATCAGTAATTCAATATTTCAAGATCATACAACACACAGTCAATCCCAGTATTATGTGGATATTGTTTTGTTAAAAGAAAAAGAGAAAACAGTCCCCCTCGTGATTAAAGGATATGATATTTTGTGTTTTCTGTGAGTGTATCTGTCAGAAGAGATGTTGTATCTCAATTGGACTCTCCTTGTTAAATAAAGGTTTAATAATACAAAATAATGATGAAGCCGTTATATAAAAACCTTCTCTATTCGTTGTGTTGTATTCGTTCTGCTTACTCAGTCACAATAAAATAAAACGTTATATTTTAATACACACATTATGGTTTACATTGCCACTTTGTGTCAGATTTAAGTTTTTGTTGTTACAGTTCTTCTGTGGTCCGACGGGCTCTTTCTGTCAATCATTTAATTCACAGTAACACGGTATGCTGGTTAGGCCATAAAAAGTATCCTCTTTATTGCTAAAATAAATAATGTGTGTGTGTGTGTGAGTGTGTGTGTGTGTGTGTGTGCGTGTGTGTGTGTGTGTGTGTGTGTGTGTGTAAAAACACCTTCAGATATTTTTTTCCTCTGAAGTGGTGAAAGCCGCCTTGTTGATGTTAAAGGATTGTGAGTAAACTGCGTGGAAAGGTCGCGGGTGCTTACGGGGCTGGGGGGGTGGGGGGGGGAGAGAATGAAGCGGCCACGGGAGACACGGTGGAGGGCAGATCCACAACTGCAGCTGCCACGCATGAATGTTTGATAAGCGGGCGGCATAATGGCTCCACGAATCAGTCCAACACAAACATCTCCATCACGCTCTGACATCTGCCATCCAACGCTAATAAATTTGACCTGAATAATGAATGAACATTGACAATAATAAAGCTGAAATACCTCCGTGTTTTGTAGCAGGAATATATGTCAAGGGTATGAGGCTTCGTTTGGTTTTTTTTTGTTTGTTTTTTTATCATTGAAACATGAACGTGGTGGCTCTCGCTGAGTGGGATCACTTTGGGTCTTTTGTTTTTGTTGTGTTTGCGTGTGAAGGCTGAACATGGCAGGTTACACGCAGGCTTGAATGGTCTCCACAGTGTGTGTGTGTGTGTGTGTTTGTGTGTGTGTGTGTGTGTGTGTGTGTGTGTGTGTGTGTGTGTGTGTGTGTGTGTGTGTGTGTGTGTGTGTGAGCCCCATGCGTATGAAAACATTATGGTTTCAATAGCAGCCAGTGGGAGTGCGTAGTGAGCGTATCTAACTCGATACTTAAACTACTGATAGTACTGTCAGAGAAATACAGGGAAACAATGTGTTCAGCTGCAGGATGAGATAAAGCAGCTGAAATACACATTTATAATTTCCGTTTGGCAGAATTTCAAAACATGTATTTGGAAATCTCTTTCCTTCGAAGCAGGTGAATCAAATTATAGCTTGAATTGCATGAATGAAAGATGATTAAAAAAAAAATCCTAATAAAGTACTCGAAATATCTCTGTCGAGTGGGTCTTTGGTGCTTTGAGACTTTTAAAAGCCCTTCTCCCAAGTATACACGAGTAACTCTGGTATTAACTGTATGGGCTAAAGAATAAATCCACTGGCTTTAAGGTGTTATCATTTTAAATGAAATTATAACGACCGTAATAACAAACAATTAATGATAACGAAGCATTGTTATTTTGATCATTATTGTGGCCTCGTTTTCAATAGAAACCAACATTATAATTAATAACGTTTCTTAAATGAGCTCCGGGGTCAAACTGCTGAGAACCTGTTGCATTTGCTTTGTTCGTCTACCTGTTCTCCATCTCTGCCCCCCCCCCCCCACTCCCCCCAACCCCCCCCCCCCCCCCCCCGCTCTCGCAGACGTCCGCTATTGATCCGGGGAGTCCAACTGAGACGCGTGACATAAACCGGATTGGACTGGCGCTGCTCAGCCGTGAATAACGGGCTCCTCAGCCGGCGCATCTCCACGTTATTATCCTGTAAACTAATACGGACGGTTCCGGTCCTTCACCTCTGGTTGGCTGCTGAGTCCAATCCACTGCGATGAGTGGTGTCACCTGAGAACCAAGAACGCCACCGGAACCGATTCGTTGCCTGGCAACCGCTTTATTCGTGATTTTTTTTTATTTTAAAGAGAAAAATAATTAGCAAATACTTCCTCACTTATATTTAATAAAATGTTATAAAAAATACCGGTACCAAAAGGGCTATTTTATATATGCGGCTATAAAAATCCCTTAAATTCAAAGATTTTTTAAGGATTTCTTAGTGAATGATTTTCCATAAAGGAAAGGTTGTCATAACATTTTTTAATTATTTTTAAATTTTCAGGAGTTTCCATATTAACGCCTTCTCGTGGTCATTTCAATTAACTTCCACAGACACCGATGTGAACATTAAGGCGACGCGTTACGTCAATATGTTCGATTGGCGTCTAGGTGGCAGTTAGATTCATTCAAAGTTTGATCCGAAGTTTAAATGTTACAGTCAAACGAAAAACAATCGTTTTAATATTGAATATAAAACTGTAAAACTGCAAAGTTGCCACACACGCTGCGGTGAAAAATAGTGTGCAAACTACTTTTGCACATTTTCCCCCCCGCTGTCTTCCTGTCTGTTCCGTGCGGGAATTGTTCTCGTGAACAATGATCACAGCCGCGCTGACCAACAAGCCCGTGCACGCGCAGCGGATGTGGCACGGCCCACCTCGTTTGCACCTCTTGCCAGACCCAAACTTGACTCGGGGGGGGGGGTAAACGGGCAATCGAGTGGAGTAATGTCAAAAGCTGCAGTCAAGGACGAGGAGGAGGAGGTGGGGGGGGGGGGGGGGGGGTGTGACGTCGTTCTGTTCGTTGCGTGCCACGCAAACACCGCGACAAAACAAAGTGCGCCGACAATGAGAGGATCGCGGGTGACTCGGTGACTGTAACCTTCACACAGACACAGAGAAGAGGGGGGGGGCAGAGGGGGCCACTCGATAGGGATCTATAGATCAGCCCCATGAGTGCATTACTAAATGCATCCCCAATGAAAGCGTTGACATTGTTGTGAGAGGAGTTGAAGTGTGAACAATTTACAACACTTTCGATTCAAGATATACTGAAATATTAAGAGTAGTGGTAGTTCTTATAGATCCTTAACATTAGGGGGAAGTAGTAATAATTAAGGGAAATGTGTAATGTAGAACAGTAATTGATGTTTTAGAAGTGGCTCTATAAATACATGTTTAAATTGTTATACGTTTTGTAAAATAAGATAATGGTGGAGTTTCGTATGGCGAAACACGGAAATTCCCCCTAAGCTGACTTGTATGAGTGAGGGATTGCACTTCTTAATCAAACAATAAAATAAGCAGCCTTATTGTAGACAGTTTATCTCTTCTTTTGTCTTTATTATATGTAAATATATTTACTTAAGACTACCCCATTGCATTCAAAGTGAAGTACCCTTTCTAAAAAGTACCCTCATGGAACCTTTCATAAATGCTGCTATCTAAATTCTATAAGCAACAGTGTTGCAAAGATACTAAGTTACTTTACTCTTTCTGTTTTCTCTGTTTTCTCGTCGTTCGTGAGCTAACAAGAGGCTGTTTCACGTCTGTAAGGTCCGGAGGTCACGTAGGTCGTGCCTCCCAACAACAGCAAGCTCTGAGAGCGATATGCCAGCCGGAGTCATTCGTGCACAGCGTGCAGCTGGTCCGATGCACGATGCTTCTCTCGGGGTTTGCGTGTCGACCCGCAGAAGGCGGACGTCTTCTTTTGCTCTTCAACAAAGTCGTCGGCGGCTGGGAGGTGAGCATCGGATGGAAAGCTCGGGGAAACGCATCTGATTTGCACCGATTATTTATTTCTCCGAATCAGCTCATCTACCTGCAAGAGTGAACGCACCCCCCCCCCCCTCGCCCCCCTCCAGTGCTGAAAGAGGCGACATGGGTCGCTTTTTACGCACTGAAATATAGAAACGATCTGATGAGCGAGAACGAAAAGACCACAACACGTCCACTCTGTCCTAAATGGACAATGGATTTTACTTACTTTTAATGTTTGTGGGACACACCTATTTTGGAAATGATGACTGTCGGGGAGGGAGAGACCAAACTTGCCTAATTGACTTTTAAGTGGTGTCTCTGTGGGTTGGAGGAGCACGAGGGGGGGAGTCCACTTCAGGGATCCGCCAAACTCCTCCGGTTTGTACCTGAATTGAGGGGCAGTGGCGTGTTGCTGATGCGGCTCACCGAGCCACACTGGGGGCCGGGCGGAGGGGCGAGAGCCTGAGCTGAGCTCGGCGCTGTGATGGGGGGGGAGGGAGGGAGGGAGGGAGGGAGGGGGGGGGGTGGAGAGTGATTATAAACGAACTTGCTTCTGCAGAGGCAGTAAGCTGCCATGTCAAGCGTCATTCAGCCAACAATAGAAGACACGTCAGGCCTGTGATGCTGCCCCCCCCCCCTCTCTCTCGCACAGTGACGACTGTGCAATAATCTTTAGAACCGGGGTGAGTTTCAACACATTTGACTTCATTGTCTTGAGGCAGTGTGTTTAATTTACAGCGCATTATCACCTCGTCGTTTTGCCCTCTCGCTGAGGCTTAGGGCCACTGGCCAGGCGTGTTGGGGTGTCGGTCACCGTCACATTCTTATCGAGAGCAGGTTGTATGCACCACCCACCTTCACTGAACACACACACACACACACACACAATAACAGGCATGTGTGCATGCATCACAGCCCTGACATGCAGAGAAAAAGCGACTCTCCCCAAGTGAGTGGATGAAAAGGGGGAGAGAGAGAGAGAGGGAGGGAGAGGGAGAGGCCGTCCTGCAAGCTCCACTCTTCCAGGGTCTCTCACACACACCCCCACACACAAGATCCGGACGCACGGCTCCATTGAGTACGAGGAGGCTTTTGCGTGGAGGTTCATTAGAAGTAACGAGTTGACACAAGGTAAATCTTAATGTTGAGGCGCCTTTCTCTACCGGCCCGGGGAGGAGCCCTCATTAACTGTCGCTAACAACCCGTGTAAATACACTGATTGGACAGCTCCGATACAAGCTCCCAGCCCTGCCAGGAAGTCCCCCTAATGAGACCACACAATAAAAACAATAAAAAGAAAGGGGAGAGAGGGAGAGAGGGAGGGGGGGGGGGGAAGAGGGAGAGAGGAAGAGAGGGAGAGGTGTTAAAAACTTTTGTACACGCTTTGCCAATACAGTTGTGCGCCACATTTATAGATAATTGTTCAAACTATCACAATAAACTACAGTGTCTATTTATTTCATTTCGTATAGAGGTATTGTTGTATTAAAGGTTCCCTATAGCACACGTGTGGGGTGTCCAATTGGACCCGAAAGTACAAGCTGGCAGCTGTTGGAAGTAGAATGACTTAACGACGCTTTGGGTCATACATCATGTACAAAATGACAATTTTAGGCTTCAAGAGGGGTTGAAAAAGAATAGTTTAAAATGCAAAAATATCAACGCACTTTATTCAGAATTGTATCATATTTATTCCACTATGAAATTCTGCCAATTAAGGCTATGGCTATTACACGCATTGCAGAATTGCAGAATGATTAATACAAATTACACTTTTTCGAAATTGTCACGATAAAAGTATTGCTAGATATTTAACATTTAACAGATGTAACTTTTAACATTTATCTTGAATGGCTCGGTTAGATTGACACTTCTTACAGTGGAGACACGGTGGGTCTCGGTACACTGCGTGGGGTGGAAGCACACATCTGCTGTGCAAACGCGCCGATCCACCCGGTGAGTTAAAAATGGCACGCAGGCTACACCAAATTAAACGATGCTCTAAGAAGAGCTACGAGATGAGCTTTTTCATTAAAAAAAAAAAAAAAAAAAAAAAAAAGAATCACCGATGAGCATATCTGCCGTTTCCTGAATATGTATAAAAAAAGAGCAAACAACACTCTCGTAGTCGGAAACGGGTCTGCGTGACTCACGGGAGCAGCGGTTGGATTTCCATCCTGATGTTGGACCCGTTAACCGTGAGAAATAGCCGTGGAGCAGCGTCACGTCCAGTCAGTCCCGAGCTCGGATGGCAGTAGTCCGTGGACTGGACCCGACTTACAGCTCTGCAGGGGACGAAGAAAGGAAAAAAGTAACAAGTCTTCCTGACATGTTTGGTGAGGGAACACCACCGCTGCATCCCCATATAACCCCCAAAATCATTCATCAAGAGCACGATCATTAAAAGTCCTCCCACGATCAAAAACGAAAGGCACGCGTGCACGTGCGCGCGCGCTTGCATTGCACTCTGCAAGCAGGCAGCGCCGTGTAAAGAAACGAGGGAACACTGTAACCGTGATTTATTTGGTACGTACCCGCCTCGTGAATCCGGGATGGAGTCTGTCCTGTGTGTTCGCCTGGGTTTGCCAGGAGGGGGGGGGGGGGGGGGTTGGTGCTGCCGTGTGTGGCCAGCCTCTGCCACAGCGGGGTCAACGAGGGAGCAAAAAATAAAACAGCCCCCCCCCCCCTTTTTTTTTCGTGCCTTCTCATTTTCTTTCCCTCTTACCTTTATACAGTCAACACCTTTTTCTTTCTTCCTCTACCCACGCATGACGTAACGCACGCTTTTGTTTATCCGCTTCCCCTTTTTTTATTGGAACAGACTGACAATGAAAATATCTAATTGGCAATTAACCAGTAATTTTTTTGAGAGCAACACAAACTTAATTCATATTAACGTTTTCTGACGTACAATTAAAACAGTTTAAAGAGACGCGTTGGTGCGCGTTTCTGCGCCTCCTTCGCCAAACACATCTCCAGCGTTTCCCAGAGTGCAAAATGCTGTTTGTGGTGGCGGCGTCTGGAGTTTTTGGCCTGTAAGTAAACGGGAGAAGACGCTAAATTCTCCATGTGCTTTCAGAGCTCCCGTCCCCCGCTGCTCGGGAACATTCAGCAAGCCCTCGGATAAACACACAATTACGGCAGGTGAATAAACTTGTTTGGGGGGTGTTAATTACATGCTTAGCGTAAACAAAAGCCGTGGTAAAGAATGTGAATTAGCACTGACTCTTCCCCCCCCCCCCACCCCCCCTCAATCCCCATTCAGGTTTTACATTTCACCTCTAGTCTTTTTCTAGGAGTGATTTCCGAATTGCCGGCGAGGGCGATTCCCAAACAAACAAGGCTCCTCCAAAACATAATGCTGGATAAGACCTCCAGCCTCGGCTTGAATGGTGATCACCCAAATTGGTGCACCAGGACCCCGGTCAGGTATAGGAGGCTTTGCATATGTGCTGCTAAGCCTGCTGCACTCTCAACTTAATTTTGGGGTTGTGCGTGCCTGTGTGTGTGTGTGTGTGTATGTGAGAGAGAGAGAGAGAGAGAGAGAGAGAGAGAGAGAGAGAAGGTAGGGGAGGGGAGGGGGGGGAGGTTAGTTTTAACACCAGCATGAAAATACCGGCCTTTACTTCCAGTCCACAGAGCTTTCCAACGGGACCAATTCAAGTGCCACTTGGAATTAGTTCTCCTGAAGTTCGTATAGCAGCACAGTGGACAGGTTTGATCCACCACCCTGCCCCCCTGCACACACACACACACACACACACACACACACACACACACACACACACACACACACACACTCATATATATATAGAGAGAGAGAGACACGCACGAACCAAACGCCTGGCCTTACAAAAGGATCACAACCCCTGCTCTGTATCACAAACACCTATGGATGTGGGAAGGAGAGTGACCTCTTTTGCACCCCTCCCCCCCCCCAAAAAAAAAACATGCGTAAAAGTGCGTAAACGTGCGTATCTGCGCGCACGCAACTGCAGCTCTGCCGGTTGAGGTGGACCGGTGAATACAAACAGGTAGCACGGATGCTGGGTCTATACTCACGGTCCCTTCAAGCCTGAAGTCCGTGGTCCATCTGGCCGGGCTCCGTCCGGAGAATGTGCAAATCTGAAAGAGGAGGGCGGGGGGGGGGGAGTTTTGAATTCCTGAATGATTTTGTAGAAAGGCGGCTTAGGATCATTATGTCAGCTTTTTTGAGGGCGGATTAAGTGGAGTCTAGATGCTACGCCTTGTACACGGCGCTTTCACAATGTGAGCACTGTTCGTGTTCGAGTGAACTCACACTATTTTAACACCCTATAAGCCCTGTCTAAATATGAAGCCGTTTTAGCCATAAACATGAAAATCACACCGCCGTGGCTACTGGTGTAAGCCGAATCCTGTGACTGGATGTGGACATTGATCGTGTCCTAACCACCAGATCAAATACATGAAAAACTGCTTTTATGTGCCCAAGAAGCTTTTCATGTTGCCATTTGATTGTAATTCCAACACTAATGGTATTAATTAGAGGGCTGGACCATCAAACCAAAACCCCGTGATAAACTGGTGGAATTAAAAGGGTGATGCCACTGGTAAATGAGTTTTCGAACTGACACGCACATTATCTTTGTTTAATCAACACAACGCCGCGCATCGATATTCATTTGGAACAATGAACGGTGTTGGTTGGAGAGGAGGAGGCGGCGGGCAGGGGGCCGGGGCTGCACCCGACGTCCCGGAGGCGAGGCCGGGGACGGCAGGAGGGGGAGCGGCGTCACACTGCAGCCTTCGCCCCGGCCAGCTCTCAGCAAACACACACACACACACACACACACACACACACACACACACACACACACACACACACACACCAGCGAGCCCGCGTTCACTCATAGCATTTACGAACATGCGTTTTTGGCGAAAGCCAGAAGAGTAAAGGGTCGTGCCACAATTTGATCTTTCGGTAAACAAGCAAATCACAAATGATATCACGGATGATCCTTTCCTTCGCCCAAAAATAATGAACTGATAAAAGAAATTAAAAAAAAAAATGCTAATAAAAAAAGTAGCTTGTACCATGGAAAAACTGCACGGGAATAATGTACAAATTCACTCGCTTCAATTCACGAACGCGTGTATTCCGGAGTCGCAGTCATTGGTTGTCCATTTGTCACCCTTTTTAAAGCACCCTCTGCCTCCCTTCTTCCCTCCCTCCCTCCCTCCCTCCCTCCCTCCCACCTTCCCCGTCTCCGCTGAGCATCTCCAGTCTATATATCTTCTTTAGCTTTAACGAGCCTCGTTAAGATCGCAATAATATTCCACCCTCTAATTGCTCATTCCATTCAGCGGATAGGCGAGCGTTGGCTTGTGCCCGATGCGCGCGCTGCGGTGGGAGGGTTGCTGTGGAGATCGGAGACTCTGATAACCCCCCGTGCGTGCTGCACAAGTGGTGAAAGCCTCGCGCTACGTACTGGCTAATGATTGGCACGCTTGACAGTGATTGGCAGGGCTGCCATGACAACGCTACAACGACACCAAGAAGACCAATAGAAAAGGGAAACAAAATGTTTCAATGCTACACTCAACGGCGGATTTAGGGGGGAGATATTATGAGGCTGGTGTCATTAGGCGATAGCCATTGAATCATTCAATCTTTTTTACCGGCCGTATTTTTTCGGTTTCTCCTTTTTCTCGATAATTTGCTTTCTCTCTCAGGTCATTTCCATGGTTTTCAGATCCCCTTTAGAGCTTTATCCCTCCCATTTTTTCCTGCCAAACTTCGCTGATCGCCCAGTGCTCCTGGCGAACAGCGCTCCCACCACCAGGTCTCCAGAAGACTTGTCCATGTTTCAGCTACCGACCCTCAACTTCTCCCCGGAGCAGGTGGCGAGCGTCTGCGAGACGCTGGAGGAGACCGGGGACATCGAGCGGCTGGGCCGTTTCCTCTGGTCCCTGCCCGTGGCTCCGGGAGCGTGCGAGGCGATCAACAAGCACGAGTCCATCCTGCGCGCCAGGGCTGTGGTCGCGTTCCACACGGGGAATTTCCGAGACCTCTACCACATCTTGGAGAACCACAAGTTCACCAAGGACTCGCACGGCAAACTGCAGGCCATGTGGCTGGAAGCGCACTACCAGGAGGCCGAGAAGCTGCGCGGTCGTCCCCTCGGACCGGTCGATAAGTACCGGGTGCGGAAGAAGTTTCCGCTGCCTCGGACCATCTGGGACGGCGAGCAGAAGACGCACTGTTTCAAAGAGAGGACACGGAGCCTGCTGAGGGAGTGGTACCTTCAGGACCCGTATCCGAACCCCAGTAAGAAAAGGGAACTGGCTCAAGCCACTGGACTCACTCCCACACAGGTCGGAAACTGGTTTAAAAACCGGAGGCAACGAGACAGAGCCGCGGCGGCCAAAAACAGGTTGGTGCTTTTCTTTGATTTGATTTTATTCTCGCCATCGAAATGCGACAAATGTCCAGGGTTTATCTTAAATGCCTAAAAGCAACACGGTAAATGAATGTATTTGAGTGAATCGGGTGTGTTCGCGGACAGAGACGAAGACGAGTCGCGTGTCCGTCAGGGAGCAGGCGGCGGCGACATGTTTGTTATGAAGTGAAATCAAGATCAACGTCGACTATTTACGCTGTTGTAAATATCCCAAACCGTCTTTTTAAAAAATAAATACGTTTTTTTTTAATATTCGGAAGGACTTCTAATAAACAATTTAGCCAAGAATGTAATTTAACTTTGCTGGTATTTTTCGAACAAAATAAAGAATTATCAATCACACAAAAACACTGTTAATGTTAAAACTTGTTGTTCAAATAACCTCGAATGATGTAATAATAATGAATAATAATTAATATATCATGACATACTATATTATTGTTCAACCAATGAGGCGATTATTGATCAGGGTTTACAAATATAAAGAGCTTGTTTATGTTTTCCGTAAGGTGGAAGTATTGTAATAAATGACTAAATAATAAATAGTACTGACAGTATGTTTATTTTACAATATATATACATAAATATATATTGTATATATAACCACTATTTACACGATACTAGGGTAAACAACCATATTCATTATTTTATTCAGTAAAAGTAAAAAATAAAAAAGGACTGGACCCGTCTTAATGACTTATATCTACACTTTTAAATACATTTAAAATTGTCATGTTCTGGTAATAATTTCAAATATTTTTGCGTGTGCTATCAAAGCTGTGTACTGGTTTATTTAAGCTGCACGGCTCATAGTGTATCATGCACTACGTGGTGAATTTGTCCTTTGAACATCGCATTTGACTCAGCGTTGTTGGAAAAAGGTTAACGATAATAGAAAGCACACAGATATTGCTTTGCTAAAATGAGTGTGCGCGTATTAAAAAGCATTTGGAGACATGGGCTGTATTCATGACATTGAGTGTATCATTCCATTGAAATGCTATAATTGATTAGAAAATACATCGGAGGGTACTAAGCCATATGAGCACTATTCTGATCTTTTTGCTAAATGAAGAGATATATTTCCAGCCTGATATTATCCTGCCGTGATAGAGTTATTATCATGAGTGGATTGGAGATAAACATTTAGGATGATTGAAGTAACCTGGATCTCGACGTCACTCATTCATATACTTGCACTTCCATCAGACTGAAACCCATCTGTGAAAAAGACCCTAAACAATATTGTATTGAATAAATAACAATAACAATTTGGTAATGCGGCTTAGGGTTCTTGAAAGATACCAAAAAATTGTGCAGCACTGAAGAACATCAACACATGTAGCATATGGAACATAATAAAAAGCAGAATAACAACAGCAATAAAGAATCCAACTGCTTTTTAAAACACACCAAATTGGATTAAAATGTTATTTGTCTGTGGTGACATTTCACGTAATTTAAATGGCAGATTGCTGACTTGCGCGTTGGAAATGCCTACTTTAGTAGAAAGACTAAACAACTCATTGCATTTTTTCCAACATTTGGTAGTCTAAACAAGGCTGTGTTTTGTCCCCTGAAAGCTGGCTATTTGATAAAAGCATGCATGCATGGCTGGGGCCGGCAGGGGGAAAGAAAGGCGAGTTTGAACCCCTATTTTGCAGGAGGAGGAGGGGAAGTGGGACATTCTCAGGTCTAATTGCCATTTCTCTGATTCCCCCCCCCCACCCCCCTCCCCCTCCTCCCCTCCTGGCTTCTTTTCTTCTCCAGGCTCCAACACCAAGCAATAGGACCGAGCGGTATGAGGTCCCTGTCAGAGGCCGGCCTCACCCCTCACAGCTCGGCGGAGTCGCCGTCAACCGCGGCCAGTCCGACCACCAGCGTTTCCAGTATGGCCGAGAGAGTTGATACTGGGACGTCCATCCTGTCCGTAACATCCAGCGACTCGGAGTGCGATGTATGATACGGAGGGGAAGAAAAAACACGCAAAAACAAACAAAAAGAGAAATATTTACAGGGAAAATGGACCTGAGAGGAAGAAAAAAAACACAGACTTGTGAAATATTGCGGATGAAAAAAAGGACCCATTGATATAAATATTAAAATTAAAAGAGATAAAAGCACGTCGTTTTTTTTTTCTTTTTCTTTTTCTTTTTTTTATTAAAAAGCGCTTTCAAAGGACCCACGCCTCCCCCTCCTCTCCATACCCCCACGCCACCACCACCACCACCACCACTACTACTAGACTACTTGCATGATGTCTTTTTTTTGTTACATTTTTTTGTTGTTTTGTAATCAGGGACAAAAACCTGAATGCAAGATTTTCCATCAGGAGCATCGATCAGAGGGAATAAAAACAGATCGTCCTTTTTTTTTTTTCTTCTTTTTTTTTTGTTGGTCCTCATCTCCGTGTTAAGTCCTAATGATGATGAGGCTGATGGTGATGAGGACGACGGCAAAGCAGCCGCCACGCAGACAAAGATGCAATCCTGTTTTTCACTTTTGTTCATCAGACAATCATTTTAAGTCGTAAGCACCTTTTTAAATACACTTCTGTCACTGTGTGGGGTAAATGGTCAAAAAAAAACAAAAAAAAAACAATGTCGAACGGAACCGTTTATGACTGTATCAGATTTTTATTTTCAAAATTTTATATTGAATTATGTATATCTCAAATAATGCGATCATTCTCCCGGTCTGTAATATACGTGTAGAAATATGCTTGTACATAATTAATGCTCTCCCTCGTCTCATCCTCTTTTCTATCCCTTCCTCACTTTTCTTGACTTGGTGTTCCTACATAAAATATTTGTCAAAACTTACAACTGAAGTGCTCTAGGCGTTTTTGTTGATTTTGGCTGTGTTTTTTTTTTGGGGGGGGGGAAGAGGTGGGGGAGGAGGGGGGGGGGGTAGATAATGAGATATGTTACCAGTCACATTTATGCAAAGAGAGAAAAAAAAAAAAAGATAATGAAAAGTGGAATTGCTTGTTATTACTACATTGATTCAAGTCTTCAGGCTGCCCCCCCCCCCCTCTCTCTCTCTCTCTCTCCTCACTGCCGCCCCAGGGTCGCTCAAAGCGCTTATTTACATTAGCCTATTCAATGTTTCTTTCTTGCGTGGTTATTATGTTAATGTACCATACATTTCTAAATCAAATACAGTATTCAATTTGCTATACCTCTGTGCATGATGTCTGTCTCTCCATCCGGGTTACGGATAAGGGCATTGATGAGTGGTCCAAGCACGTGTTCACGTTGGGGTCGTTATTTTGGATTGTGGAAGCATTAATGGTTCGCTTGGTTCATGCGTTCCCCGCCCGCCCCCCCATGTTGGTGCACATCAGCGGGCTGAACTCACCTATAGAAGGAGTTTGGTTTTTATTCCCCGGAACCGAGTAACTATTCATCATATTGGTGTAAACTGTTTGGTCTTTTACGGTGACGAATCGCTGCATTAAAATGTTCTAGATTTTATTTTTCAGAAGTCATACTTTACCCCTTTCCTAATTTATCCACACACCCCTGATTCTGACCCATGTTGATGCAGGTATATATATACATATATATGTATATATATACGGCTGCCTCCGTATAGTCTGCACACATTCTGGCAAACGTCAACGTCATGCAGCACTTAAAAATGTGAGTGCTATTTCCCCTTTTGTTTACCGTTGCTAGTGAATACAGAAATTAAGTAAACGCGCCATTAAATGGGCTAATCACGATGGGACTCCTCCCCTGTCCCAATCTCCCATTGTGGTCCGCTGAAAAGAGCTTTTCTTCCTCGGACGAGAACCATTTCCCCCTCCAAAAAAAAAAAAAGAAGAAAAAAAAAGGCTTTCTCTCCTGCAGTCCCTTTCCATCTAAATCCCCCAAACCAATTATGCTGCAGACTAGTGCACATTTGCTATGGGACACTGTTGCAGGGGAGCTGTAGTTGTGGTTGGGTGGATGGAAACACTTGCTCCAAGATTCCTTGCCTCCTAAAGTTGTTGAGGATTTATCCATTTATCCCGTATTAACCGCAGGTAACTCTGCGATACGCGCCGAGTGTCGCAGACGCGTCTTTGGCAACAGAAAGTAGAGCAGAAGCTGCAGTTTGGCTCAGAGGGGGGGGGGGGGGGGGGAGAGAAAAAAAAACTTGAGTTCTAGGGACAGATTTCTCTCTGACATTTGATTGGAATGAGACAAATGAAACGTTTTGCTGTCTCCGAAAAAGAGTAACACAATTGCGGTACCGTGGTGTCCGGATGTTTATATATTTTTGCAGGATGTTTGGCCATTTCGTGCACAGTCTGAGAGCTGGAATATTGTTCGCTGCGTGCGTGTGAGTGAGTGCGCACGCAAAAAGAGGCTAAATGGGGACATTTAACGTTCGGAATAGAGGAACAGGAAAACTATTTTCCCACAAAGGTGTACATTTAGGATTCCGTTGTTAATATAATGGCTATAAACAAAGCGGACAATTGGCACGAAGTGTAAAAAAAGAAAGAAAAGAAAACGAACATTAAATTGAATCCTAACTCGTGACAAATATGCTGTGTTGTTGAAATCCGCCCGACTGAATCTGAACCAAAAGTCCAATTTGTTATGTACATGTACGTAAGATCTGACTATGGATTAAGTTTTTTTTTCTCCATAATAATATCCCCACTGGATGAAACGTGCGCATGGGCTATCTTCATGCACACGTCTCCCTCTGACAGATAGCGATCAAAACACAAAAACAAGTGTGTCAAAAAGCCTCGGCCCTGCGACCCAAATGGGCCCCGTGACGCCGAAAAGGAGCGAAGAAGCGCATACAAACCGGGCCCGAACTCACCGGCAAATGAGCTAAATCTGTATCATATTTTAAACCCTATCGCGGGGCTTATAACGACCTGCCAGAGACAGATAGGCCCTATCGGGAGCACCGAGGGGCCGCAACCCACCAGACCCTTATCGCCCTCACCCCCCCCCCCCCCCTCACACACAGCCTCTCCATTTACGCACTCCACAAGTTTTATTGGCAGCGACAAAGTCCCGGCTATGATTGAGATTAAATTAATCGTAAACTGAAGAGCAATTTTTTTTTTTTTTATCGGCAAAGGAGGACACGAGGATTAGAGCTCTGGTTAAAAGATGGACGCACGCGGATAAGAACTCATGAATACAAAACAAGTCCTGAATGGGCCTCATTTGCGCGACATACGTTCATTAATCCCAAAAGGCTGCGTGGAACCGCAGCGTCAACGCAGCCGATGTTAAAGTTAAATCTCCTGAGAGATGAAAAATAAATAACCTTTTTACACCCTTCGTGGATTTCCACACACGTGCGCCAACAAAACGGCATTTCCGAGATCCGCGTGGATCAGAGATCACGCGTTTAAAACAAGTGCACGACGGTATACTCGCTGTGGAGAAGTGCTGGAAAGTGAGTGCGTCCGCGGGCCCGGCTGGGGTCGTTGGCAGTGTGGGGAGAGGTGGAGGGGTGGAGGGGGGGGGGGGGCGCTTGTTCGTGATCTGTCACCTCAAATATGGATCACGAGACAAAGGAACTTAGCGAGGAGTAATCTGTGTGTGTGATACTTTCACGAGAGTAAACGAGAATGTGAGACGGAGAGCCGCATGTTGCTCTCCCTTCTTCGCCTCCACGAGGTTGTTTATTTGTGCTGTTGCGTGTGTCCGCACGCACGTCGACCACAAGGAGGACGATTGGTTTTCTGTGATATAAAGTTTAACAGCACTGAAATAACACGTAAATGCTCTTCTGAGATTATAAATAGATATTGTTTTTTCTTCGATGATCGCTCATCATTTCATCTTCTTAAGGCCCTGTTTGTTCTCGGATTTCACCGGTTAACTGAACACAACTTTCCTATTGGTGCGTATTCATGCAGCACCCAGAGAGCACCACGTCTCCTTTGGATGTCGCTGCAGGAACGAGAAGGAAGGGGGGGGGGGGGGGGGGTTGGACGCCTAAACTGTGTGCTCTCAGCCCCCCTCCTCCAAGGTAAGACGTTATAAAACCACGACCTGTCGTGGTGTGCTTCCGACGGCTGTTCTCCCGTTCTAGGATGTTATGTCAAATATTCAAAACAACCCGGTTTGCATTAATTACACGTCACATCTTCACCCGAGAACCATTTAAGGAATTAGAGAATACAGTTGCAGCCTTACACATGATTTCAGTTACATTAAAGGGGTTATGCGAGCTTGGAAACACACCATACGACTCGATAAACACACCTGAAAGGGTACAGACACACGTGTGCATCAGGTCAGAGTAACAGTTGCATCATTTGTCATGGCTGCAAACACTGAAACGTTTCCATTTGGATTATGTGCAAATTGTGCCCCTTTTTACCCACGCATTGGCCATGCACCTGCTGCCTGTTGTCCACTGATCGCCGCCCCCCCGCCCCTTCCGCTCCCTCCCAACACACACACACACACGCACACGCACACACACAAACACACACACACACACACACACTTCACAACGAAGACAAGAGCAGCGTTTGAAAATGTCTTTAAATCGTAATTTCGGGGGGCAAAGACACAGGATCAGCAGTGTATGGGTTTCCTATCATGTCCCATCACAGAGGATCATATCTTTCACAGTCAGGTTGGGAGGTGTGTGTGTGTGTGTGTGTGTGGGGGGGGGGTGTCATGAAATACTTCAGTCTAATGCTTATTAGTGTGGACTGCCATTGCACAAGCCTCATCTTTTTAAAACAAGCATAACATGAAAGCAACCCAACTCCGGCTTACTCAAGCGAACACGACCCCCCGCCCCCCACCCCTCCCAACCACCCACCCACCCACCTCTCTCTCTCGAGCGCGCACACGAACACGTGCACGCGTATAGCCTTACACGGACAGCCCATATGGAAGTAGTGTGTGTGTGTGGGGGGGGGGGGGGGGGGGCGCGCTTGGTGCAGGCTGTGATCTCTCGCCTTGTGCACACCGAGTGGACAGAGGGCTGAGCGGCTTAAATAGAGCCGCAGCACCTGTGCTTTGCGCCGCCGTTCTCAGGCCTCCTTAGCATTGGCATGGCATGGCACGGCACAGCCCGGCGCTGATGCACTGAGAACCGCAGACGTTACACACCATGTGCCAGAAATAAAAAGAGAAGGGTGTGGGAGTTTGTCTTCAGCATTAAGCTACAGTAAATAATTACAATGGAAGCCCAGACGCTGCACCCCCTTTGATTTTGGTTAAAGATTATAATTAACCAACTTAAATATACAGCTTTCAAACAAACACAATAATACATGTTATGTTGCTACATGAGCTAACAATGCATATAATGTATTTTTCTATGGTTACTCTATTTTAAAAGAAGACGTCAAAAAATGGGGTCTGATAAAAAGCAACTTTCCCCCTTAAGAAACTAAATCAGACTTCATTTTTTTCTCTCGGACTTGGTGCATCCTGGTGACACCTCCCCCTTGACTCCCCCTTTTCCTTCCACGAATTGGGGATTGTTCCGTGCGACGGTGCTGGAGGCCATTGTCTGTCAGCCGGAGCATGCAGTCTGCTCCGGTACTGAAAAGCCCCGGATGAAGCTGGACTCGGACACCCGGTTCCGCTGTGTCACATGTCGCAAACACACACAGAAAGGAGGGTCCGGGTCAACAACGCCAATCACACCGAAGGCCTTTCTCCGTTCTGGACTTACACCGAAGGATGCATACTGCAGTCTTCAGAAATAATAAATACATTTTATTTTCTTTAAAAAAAATGAAGAAAGGGCCCACTGAGAAGTAACCTACAACTGAAATCACACTGTTACATAACATTGTGGTAACAGTTTCAGATTCGTAGAACACCTCAAACTGGTGTAATGTCCTGCATATATAATAATCCTTATTGTATCATAGTTGGACCCTAATCGGGCCGTGTGCAAAATATGACATTTTAGAGATTTTATTTGCAAATAATATCCTTTAAATGCCCTTTACAGCTTCATGGGGACATACTTTTAAAATATGCATTGCACCATATCGGTTTAGCATAATATGTGACACGTCGTAAAAGAGAAAAAGGCCCAGCTTTAATAAAGCCTGCCCGGCGACACGCCTCCTTTTTGTGCCCATGCACTTAACAAAAGGTCGGGGATTGACTGAGGCCTGGATGTCCTTATCAATTTAACCTCCATTTACAAAGCTATAGGATGGATTACACGGCGTGCCAAGCTCACCAACAGCCCCGGTCAGAGGACAGTCAAGGGGTCCGCAGCGAGGCGACAGCGGCGGGGGAAAGAGAGAGGGAAGGGGGGGGGGGGGGCAAAGCCGGTCAGAGTGGAGCCTGAGCGGATAGGAGCCAAACGTGCTCCTCGACTGCCATCTAGAGGAAGCTCGCGGAACGAACATGACCCCCTCCCCCATCCCCCACCCACCCCTCCCCAAACAGGACTCTTTCCCAACCGTTCCTCTCATGTCAAGTGGCTCCCAAAGAGGAACGCAGAGGCACACGGAACCTGTCCGGGTTGTCTTCCGTTCAACGGCTGCTGTAGTACATGAAACGGGAACACGGGCAGAGGCCTCATGCATTAGTTAACATCCCCCCCCCCCCCCCCCCAATGTCAGGCTGACACGTGGTCTTTTGGTCTTTGCATATGATGGCAGCTCGACATATAGTGAGTGATATTTTACCCCACTCAGCACCAGCTGGGGCCCCTTTGATAAATCCTCCTTGTGCTCTAGTTAACGTCAACGCTGACGTACGTCTGCAGGCCTCCGCTGGGGAGGGACAACTGCTGCCCTCACACACACACACACACACACACACACACATACTGTACGCACACTGTACAGGGGCACGTTCATTAAAGTTTCATTGCGTGAAAGTCAAATGATGTCGGAACACTGAACCCCCCCGCCCCCCCCCCCCATTTAGTCCTAGATCAAGGATTCAGACGCAAGAGAGAGCGAGTGTAACGGAACCCAAGATCCCTGGTTAATTTTTCAAAAAGTGATAGCCAGAGTTTTACTGAGGCCGCCAAGGAGCCAAGTGACTGACTGGTGTGTGTGTGAAAGACGGTGGGCCTGGTGCTGAGGAGGAGGAGGAGGAGGAGGGGGGCATAATGGTGTCCGCTGAAGCGCAGCCTTTTAGAGTTTAACTCCCCTATTATGGAGAGGCTGGACAGGGGGAGGACGAGGACAGAGAGCCGGCAACGGAGAAGGTTCCCCCCCCCCCCCCCCCCGTAAGTGGACAGTGAAACGCTGGCGGCAAACCGGTGCTTCAATCCGCCATTAGATCTTTGCAGGAGGGGGGGGGGGGGGCGTGTGTGTGTTGACATGTTACACGCCCCCAAGCAATACCTTTTTCATCCCACTTTGTACCCGCTCGTATGTCCTAAAACGGTTGCAGCCTGATTTCATTTCTTGGGTCACGGGGGTCGGTTTACAGTTGATGGAGATACACCCCACCCTCACCCCACCCTTATTAGCTAATAGAGCCTGCAGGCAAAAAATGCATTTTGGGAGGAAAAACCTCTTCTTTGTAAAGGGCCCATAGAATGTGGGAAGCCTGATGAATACATGTTTGATATATATATATATATATATAGATAATCATATAAAAACATTACACTCATATGGAGAACATACTGTACTTTAATGCTGCATGAGAACCACATTGTTATATGTACAGTATATACACAGAGTCCTCCTTTGGAATGCTCCATTGTCCACCTCCCTCCTCACACACTCTGCTCCCGATGTCCGACTGAAAGGTTTTGCTTGTCATCCCAGAGATTCAACCATCTGGAAAAAAAGACGACATTCCGGCCTGGAATTCACGCTTGGTAATTCGTTGTCCGGGAGAGCATCTTCTTGAGAGGATGCGCGTGTAGGACGTACCTTGCTGATTAATAAAACCGGCTCAGGGCTCCCGGAGGCCCCTCGGCTGAACCTGTTTTTTTATTTTCTCTCTCCCGTACAAGAGCCTGGTTTGCGGAGTCTCTTTAAAGCCGCTTCTTCTAAAAGCAGCCCCTGTCCCGGGGTTTGCCTCTGAAACGTGTGAATCATTGAAGAGAGAGAGAGACGGGAGACACGGCCCGAGTTGTCCCGAGCTCAGGGACCCGATGTACGTCCTCCATCCGGGTTCACGCCGCTGCCGAAGTGCAGGAGCTCCCGAGGAGAGGTGATGTGTTCTGGTGTTGGATACGACCACAGAGACACACCCGAGGACGGCCACTTCATCTCATCTCAACAACGTTGGTGACAATACCACAGCAATGCAAAGTCTTTCCATTGAGGAAAATACATCATTCATCTAAATGAATTCATTTTTGTAATATACTGTGTAATTTAGACATTGAGTTTTATCAATATGCGGTTGGTAATCAACATCAATCTTTTCTCTGGCTACTGCACACACACACACACACACACACACACACACACACACACACACACACACACACACACACACACGCACACACACACACACGCACAGGGAGAGGTTGAGAGCTCTGTAAACCGTCAATTGGCTTAACTCAGTGGTGTCGGTTCTCGGTGTGACGATGTCAGTGGGCGATGTGCAAATGTGCACTCTTTTGATTTCCCTGATGTAATCCTCTCCAGAAAAAGCCTCGGTGGCCTATGAAGCCCCGGGGGGGGGGGGGGTGGGGGTGCCGAGAAAGAGTGGGGCGGCAGAAAGTGTTTGTTGTGGGATTAGGGTGTCACTGCGTGGGACATCACGAATGCACAAACACACTCTGATATTCACACAGTGCTTTCTGGTGCCCGGCATGCAGCGATCTCACTGTGTTACACTGCCCTCTAGTGATCCGTTTCCTACCTGAATGTCAAGTCACGTGGACCACAACTTGCTAAATGGCGTACACAGAGGCTTTAAGGTCACTGACACACATCGCCCCCCCCCCCCCCTCTCTTTGCCTTCCTCTTATTGTGTGTATGCGTCTTGTGTTTTCTGCACCATCTCACTACTGTTAAAATTGCTTTGGCCGAAACACAGAAGCGTTTGAAGCGCAGTGGAGAAGCTAATGGAGCAGCAGGGGAGGGGGGGGCGGCCATAACGAAAACAAGACCTCAAGCGGCGGCCACTGGTGTGGGTGAGAAAATAAAATAACAGCGAGAGGATTCCACAGCTTGGAAACCAGTCTGGTGTAAGGAAGCGGAAGACGGGGAGGAAGGAGAAGGCGAATGAGGAGTCAAATGAAACAGTGGGGAACGTTTAGACATATGATGTCACCCAGGAATGTTTCGTCATCCCTCTCCATCACCTCGTATATATTTGAAGGGCAGAGCTTGTAAAACGTTGTGTTAATGGAACATAATCGGGCTGAAGGCAACAATGCACCGTATGCATGATGGGAGTGGGCCCGTTTGTGCAAATCATCTTTTTTCAGCTTTCTTTGAATGAACAACATGTTAAAGTAGATTTACAGACGGCCAACACTTGATGTCATTGACAGAAAAAACAAAAAAGCTGTTTTGTGGGATCTTCATTTCATTACTTCAATTTTAATCTGGAGACAGCAAAGACATTTCCCTTTAAATGTGAACATACCACAGCAAAATATGCAAAGAAAAATACCGTTTTTATGACATGAAACAGTGGTACTTGGATTACGAATATTTAGCAATCTGTGGCTGTACTTGTAATAGTGTTATAAGTATAGATCAATCAGGCTCTTATCCTGAGGTGTATTTTGCCTCAGCACAGTGCATATCCTGCAGTATCAGGCCGAGGCTGTGCCCCCGTTTTACGTGGCCTTCTCCTCACACGTGCAGTTTCACCCTCTCACCACCAGGTGGAAGCAGCGTTCGCCTCAAAACTGCGTTTTCAAACTCTTTTTCAGTCTCTCTGCTCAGAACTTTGTTTGTTTGCCCCTAACATCGCGGAGAAAAGCCAACGGTTACCTTTCGTCGTGTCTGTTCCGAGGTTTTGTTTCTCTTCAAACAAATGTGCAAGCAGCCAGTGGAGTGAACACAGTGTGTGTGTGTCTGTACAGCGTGTGACCCCAGTGGAGGTTCATGTCTCAGGTCACTGTGTTTATTGGTGACATTCGATTACGTGAGTTTGTGTTCACAAGGAAGACACTTTCGACTTCCCTTTGTCATCCATTTACAGATTGGTTGCTATGGTTACACCGTGTGGTGGATATACTGTATTTTAGGCCACTCTGCAAACGAGTGAATGCTTTTACTAAACTGAACTAATCTTGTATTTTTTTTCGTGGTGAACTATGACTCACTTATGCTGGACCATCCATAGTAGCATACTATGCACCTAGCATGCACATTCTGTCTTACAGTCTTATAAACATTAAATCTGCTTCGGGTTTTATTTATTTGTATGGTGGTGTACATGGTGCCAATATTAAAGACTGCTGAGTCAGCCGTCTGGCAGGTCGAACCCGTTGGCTGAATGAAAAACAAGTGAACCGCACACACTCAAACACCGATACTCAGCCGTCACCATTACAGAAGATGCCTTATCTGCAGCAGATCATTGTGAAGCAGGATGGGATTTAATGGGACTTTTAATTACTGCAAGAAACGAAAGAGATGAGAACAATTCCTATTAGTTGGCATTATTAGTTATGTAAAGAACTGGTTTGACATACAGAATAAAGAGAAGATATATGTGGTGTAAGATAAAACTAAGTGGATAGGAATTATTGGCAAATTATTCTAAATACTTGCATGTTATGTAAATAAAGCACAGAGTTTACACACATTGACAGAAGTTCATCTGTTGAAGAAAAAATGTTTATTGGAATTTCTGCTTGCACGTGTTTATTTACCTTTTCATTTTGCAGGAAAGCAAAGCCTCTGACTGATGAGCCCGGGTTCACTCTAACCGAATCTAGAACTTGTCATCTAACGATGACTCGGCTTTTCTCGGGGCTTAAACAAGGACGTAAAAACACAATCGGAAATCGGTTTACATATTTTCTAATTGTCTTAAATCTATTTTTATTCAGCGGACCTGCTCTCAGCGTCACGTTTTGTCTATTGTGTTGAATGCTGACATGAACTCTTGTTCTTATAGGTCACTGCCTGTCTTTAATAAATTGAACGTAAAGGTCAAGGAAGGTTCATGAATAACCAATGAATAAACAAAAAAACCTGTGTCTAAAGCCAGACACATTTTTTTCTCACTGAATATCAGATCACTGAGAACGGCGGAAAGGGGCGACTAAACTGATGAATGGACTGAACGTTTTACAACAATTTACCCGAGTGAGGCCGCGCTGCCAGTTGATATACAACATCAAGTGAAAAAGCTAGATAGGCCCAAAGTAAAATACAGCCCCCGCTATGAAAAGGCTCCGCGTGATTTAAGCCGCCGTCGGGTGTGCAGAGCGAACACCCAGTGAAGGCATAAGGAAGGGCAGTTAATCTTCAGCGGGCCGGGCGGCTTTAATGGAACGGTGTCAGGTGACAATGGCTGGAAAGGCCATCTGAGTGAAGCTAATGCGATCAGAAAAGCCCGAGTCCTGTCTCCCATCCAGGAATTTACAGTGAGGGGGGAAAAGGCCAGGTGAGCTCACACACAGGCACACTCACACACACACACACTCACACACACACACACACACACACGCACGCACGCACGCACGCACGCACGCACGCACGCACGCACGCACGCACGCACGCACGCACGCACACACACTGCACCTCGTCCTTTCCTGGAACATCGCAAAGACAAGATATAAAATATGTCTGAGTGGAATAACAGTGTTAAATACTCAACCAGTGTTGGTGCTGCGTGAAGTGAGGAGGCCCGAAGAGCGCTTGGCCGGTGACCTTTGACCCCGAGCGCGGGCCCCCCCCCCCCCTCCCCGCGCGGCGTGCTTGTGTGTTCGTGAGAGTGTGTGTTTTGTAACAGAACGCGTTCAGCACACAGGGGAGGGGGAGGGGGGGGGGGGGGGGGGGTGCATTAATGCTCATACTCCCCAGGCCATATCTCTCCCTTTCCTTTTTGACTGTAACTCTATACCGTCCACCCCCCCCCCACCCCCCAACACCCCCTACTGTTTTACCCTGTGTTTATGGGACACACCTGATGCACTTAAATGCGTGATGGCCGAGCAGAGGATGAAACCAACGTGCTCATCCGCCTCAGAGTGTCAAATAGAACACAAAGAGAAAATGAAATGGATACAATTTAAAATATGTCATTTTGTCAAAAGCATGCTTTTTATTTATTTATTAATAGTTTTGTTAATCAGGCTGAATATTAAATTCCGGACTAAACTAATACTCTTGAAGAGTTAACTATGTTTTAAATATTCACTGCAAATTAACTGAGCATTTAGAATGCCTTAATGTTTATATTTCACAGCCGGGCTTTAAATCAACCACCACCATACACCTGATGGAACTATTGTGCTTTAAACTGAGAGCACTGAGCTCAGCATTACCGTGTCAGGAATAATTTTAAATTATATTTTCATTTGACATTTACATTTGAGCGCAGCCTAAAACTCCCTCAGCTCAGCCCTGATGGTTTGTAGGCTATTCTAAAACAATTTAATGAGCTATACAATACACGATTATGAAAAGAGTTAACCTATAATGGCCAAGTGTTACAATACAATCCAAGGCAACAGAAGAATCTTGTCTTGTCTCAAGTTGTGTTTTTTTTTAAATGTTTTAATTAGTAAATCAAAGGGGACTTTGTCCACATTCCACAGGGCGGATGGGCGGCTCCCACAGGAGACTTCGTCTTCACTGTAAACTGACGTCGGTGAACAGTAAAGTACGTACAGTGAAGATGAATATGATAAACACATGGGACGGAAGGGAGAGTCCTCGGGCCCGACGGCGAGATGAAATGCAGGTTGGAATAGGACCTCGTGGCGGTGAGAAGTAAGCATTCAGAGCCGGGGGGGATGTTCCTCCCCTTGTCGTCTCACTCAAACAGTTTACACTTTCACCCGTCGCACTGCATCAGTTGTGTAAATCCCAGCTGTGTTACTCCCTTGTTAATGCAATCAACCGAAGTCTCCAGGCAACAAGGGGGCATGAATCCCTAACAGTAACCGTCCTCACACTCGGACCGCGATGGGATCGGGGTTCTGCTGCACGGCTTCCTACGCGGAGAAGCGGGCTTCGGGGGTCACGTGGAGACCGTGAGACGTTCCTCTTTTGAAGCGGCGCAGTGGGTTTTCGACGGGAGCGTCCGTGACCCACGGAGAACCTCCCTGTCGGTGGGACAGTGAATCTCTTCCAGCTCTGCTGAGGCCGCTGCTATAAAAGGTTGACCTCTGACCTCCCTGGAGGCTTTGTAAGTGGTTAAGATCATTTCCCCGCTGGGACCAATATCGCGTCACATTATCAGCGCTGTATACCTGACGTTTGTACGGAGCGCGTTAACATCACTCCACAAGAAGTCCCAGGACGGATGAGAAATGATGCTTATCACGTGCCCTTCAAATCAACAATTGGATGGACTCGAGTGCCTCAGATAAGAGGAGGGACGGCATGTGCATCCACTGAGATGAGACCATTATTGCACAATTATTTCGGGTAATAGGTGAAAACATGTTGGGATTTGCATGAAATACTGTTTATTTTTTCTTACCTGCGGATACTTGTTTACCTCCTCTTCCTGTTCCTGCGCTTTATTATCACGTGCCAATCAACGGGGGCTCGGAATTTGGCAAATAAGTCAAGCGATTAAAATCCTTTATTCTCCTCTTATTGTTTGAAAGGAGCAGACAAAAATATTTCCGATAGAGAATATTTTACGCTAATTGTATTGTTTTTTTTTATTGTCTTAAACGACCTAACGACAATTGACAAATTAAAAAATAACCACAAAAAACAATAAAGGTGTATTTAGTTCCGTAATTTGAATTAACATTTAACACTCGACGATACACGGAGGGTCGCTGATGTAACGATGAGTACAATAACAGCCGCTGAACCAAAACTGATCTCAGGTCAGAAAAAGCTCTTTTAATCTGGATCTTCCGAATAAGTGAATGGATGTGATGTTCGGGCCTCGACATTCTCCGCTGATTCTTTAATGGTTTTGTTTCCCGGGGCAACGTGGCGGCGAGTTCTGTTCCAGCTACAAGATGGTTTGCCAACGTTTGTTGAACACTTGACGTTTAACATCCTCCCCCCGCGGTGAACACAACTAGTTCCCACCTGTCTGGTCGTTCGTCCTGTTCATTCCTCTCCTGCTCTTCTCCTGCTCTTCTCTCTCTCTCTCTCTTATTGGGCACGGAATCACGTGCGCGATCAAAACCACGAGGCGCATTGTTCGCCATTTTTCTTCAACTGCGGCAGATTTTCATAACATCTTCTGGCCCCCCGAAAAAGTGCTTTAATAGCCCCCTCAATCTCTCTCCCACCCATCGCAAAAGCCACTTCAAGTTCACGAGCCTCTGGGTACACAAGAAAGACGGAACTCACAACTATACGCGCGGGGTTTGGTGAGTTTGGAGCTGATCCACGCGCACGCGGGTCCTTCAATTGCGAAGCGTGAGCTTCGAGCTGGTGGTGCAACAGATCACCCCCCCCCTGCCCCCTGCCCCCCCTCCATCACAGACAGTTCACGCTCTTTGTGTGCACTTGTCATATATTTACACTATTGACCCTCGCTGGGATTTGATTGGCTGTCAGTCAGGAAGACACGCGGATCGTGTCTTCCTGACTGACAGCCAATCAAATCCCAGCGACGGTCAACGGTTAATTCATTATTCATGGTAATCATTCTGGTACTACACCACAAATGAATAACACAAAAACATGCCATTGTGTTGTCTTCCATTATGATGAGACTAGTAGTAGCATCTGAACCCGTATGCGAGGGGGAATAGTGAAAGTGCGTGAGAGGGAGAAAATATGTTGTTTTAGGTTTATTCTCCGGCAGCAGACTGGTGGAAGGGAAGGAGAGGGTGGAGGAGAGAGGGAGGGGGGGGGGGGGTGGTGGCGGGGGTGGAGGTGCTTCACGGCTGAAGCTGTTCAAACAAAGTGTCTTCTTTCAACGCCCGTTTCCAGTTCTGTGTTTTCTTCTGCATTATTATTATTATTATTTTTTTTACTCCGCCATACGGTACTTTTGTTCTCCTCCGCGCAGCGTGGAAAGACAAGATGTCGTCACGTGGACATCAAGGTTCCCGGCTGGAGGAGCACGTCGACACTTGGCCCGGCTTTGCCCACAGCGGCCACAGCCTCTTGACTTTGTGTTGTTTCTGCAAAGCACGAGATTAAGTGTCTCTCTCGCTCTTGTTTTGTGATCTTTAACATCGGCGATGATTACTTACGTGAACTTTGACCTTAAATCTCCTAAAATCACCAGAATTAAATAAAATATCCAAATCATTCAGGTGTTTTAAACGGACCTTGAAATTAAATTAAATCCTCTCAATTTAAAAAAGTCGATGTTATTTTCTAGAATTTCTAAATGTATTTTAGTGCCGTCTGTTTTTATTTTAACTGAAAAGACAAGGAAACAAGCCTTGGAAATGGATTTGAGGGAGAAACGACTTCCTCTGCAGCAGTTCTGTCATTTGGCGATACGCGGACCGGTGGATGCCTGCGGACCCAATAGCCCTTTTCTCACAGCAGGCTTACGTGGTATAATGCAATATAATAATTTAACATTGTTCAGGCGTAGTGGCTCAACGCATATTCCAAAGGCCACTTAACAGAAATGCATAATGTGAACCAGTCTTAACCCCGATTCACTGGCCTTCAGGACACAAAGTTTGTGTCTGGTGTAAAAGTGAATTTCTGGCTTTAAAGTCAAATTGGTTTCATGCAGATACAAACATCCAAATTAAAAAGTGCAAAGAATTAATGAACTAGTTTTTTAAAAATGCACACACACACATTCTGCAGTGAACTGGTCCCATGAGACTGCGAATAGCTTTTCATTTCGTACCTGCATTCATTTTAATTTTTTTTAGACGTCGCTCAGCTTCAATGGAAAATAGAGTTGACCAGTAAGAGAGACACTAAAAACAGATTTCTGCAAAAAATTATATATATATCAAGAGTCAATCAGAATAAAAGAAATCCTCGACCTTCAATAAATGGATTGTTTTTCTTTTATTGTAAAGGGTATATGAAACTATAGGTGCATCTTTTTATGGTTCATCATGTATCGCAAAGTTTACATGCAGTCTCTTTCCAAATAAAAAGGACAATAATAAAATCAAGATTAAGATATTTTATCTTATCACGGCTCTTATAAGACACTTGAGAATATCATATCACATATTAACCCCCCCTCCCCCCCACCCTTTAAAATAAAACTGCGCACGGCTCTCTTAGAAAGCCAAGTATTGTAAACACAAAGGCGCCGGGGTACCTTCACGGGGCAGAGTCTGCTGTACGTAAACCCCGAAACCAAATAAACGCTAATGGTACCAAGAATTAAGACATTTTATTGTTTTCAACAATATAGCATGATACGTTATTACATTCCGGTAAAATACTTGCCTTTTTTAAAAACCTAAAACGACCTATAACCTCCTCACCTTTAGTTTGCATCTGCACTGCAAAACTGTCAGAATCTGTATTAATTTTTCAAAATGACGTTTCCCTTAAAAACAGATTAAAGAGAAAATAGTTCAAGTAGCTGTTTTAATTAAATTCCTTAAGTGCTCTGCCTTAAAACTTGTTTCCGGACGATGAAATAAGCGGGAGTTTAATTTGGGGGTAAGTGCCCCCCGCCCCCCACCGCTTGTTTTAAACGACTTTAAAGTTTAAATACGGCACTAAATGCTTTGTTACGGTGGCAGTCTTCGTAGTGTTCCAGTTTGTCTGCCGCAAAGGCTTCAAGCTCGTCTCCCGCCACCTCGGAAGCAACCCCCCCACCCCCCTCCCACTCCCAAAAGTGAGAAAAATAGCTTTGCTCTCTTTTCCCATTCGTTGTCGTTTTTTTTTTAAGAGCCGAGGTCCACTAGATTCGAAGACATAGGGTTCAGTATGGTGTCGTGGTGCAGCGAGTGGTGGTGGTGCACCGAGTCCACGCCGCCGAGTACCGGGATGGCGCTGGGCCCCGGCGGGGGCCCGAGGCCGTGCAGGGACTGTAGCCCGGAGTTTGAGCCGAGCAGCAGAGCCGGGCTCGAGGACGTGTGGTCCGGTGTCCCGGAGGGGCTTTTATCGTCGTCTGAGCTCCCCAAAAGAGATTTATTTCCATTCATGGAAGAAGTCAATGGGTTGTGACTATTGCCGTTGGAGTTCTCGTTGTTTTCCCTGCCAACAAAAAAAAAAAAGATCACATCATTGGGCTGCAAGTGGAAGAGATTTTTCAACACGTAAGTCCGCCTGCAAAACACTATAATACTAACTCAATATCTATAGTTAAACATTAGGTATTTATTCATTAAAAATGTACAATACCCTTAAATATTACTTGTGACCCAATGCATGGTCTAATGACACATTAATTGGATGCACACGTGCAACAAAGTGTTTCAATAATCAATGCAGTGAGCCTGCATTGGGTGTCTGTGTTTGGGGCGGACTAATTGACGCGGGGTAAACACGCACGAGTGGAACCTGCGCCTCTGAATACGCGACAGCGGTAATTATTGTTAAACGCGCGGCCCGGCGCGTATGGCGCGGAGGCCGTATGTGTTCGCATGGGGGGCAAGTGAGGCTTTTTTTTTTTTTTTCTCGGTGGGGGAGACATGATTTACGCGGAGCTTTCAGCCAGAATTAGTGGGCCAAAGGGTGAAAGAAGACACCGACCTGAACGAACACCTGACTTAACGTCCCCCCCCCCCTCTCTCTCCACCACCCCCCCCCAAAAAGACCTCTGCCTGCTGGCCTGCGTAAAGTCCAAACTCTGTAATGTACCAAGGAGCCCCAAAGTAACGCGAGCCGGGCAGATGTGGGGGCTTCGGGCCCGGTGAAACAACTGTTCAACGCGGTCTGGGATGTTTTCATCTGTTCTATCAGAACCTGCAGGGTTAAAAGCGGGTTTCGCCCTGATCCCGTTGACAAGTGAATTATTTCATGTTATAATGAGTGTGATTAAAGCATTTATGCCACTTTTATAACCTTGTAATTTACCTGACGTCAATCCTTTAATTTTCACCCTTTCAACTTTTTTACGCGCGGCCCAAAAATTATCCCAAACATGCACGAACAGCAATGGGAAGTGACTTTATCGAAGCCGAAACTATCCAGAACTATATGTTTTCTAAAATAGATCCCACCAATAGAAACATTGGCGAGAACTGGAGTGAATAAAATCTCCAGTTGAAATATAAATCAGCAAATGACACACCGCACAACAAACTTGTTGTTTTTGCCCATTTTTAAATAACACAATCTGTCTATCTCGTGATCTTTAAAATAGTAAATAGTAGTAAGCCTGTGTCCCTGGCTCCTACCTCTCCTTCGCCTCCGCTGCCCGGTCCCGCTGCCGGCGGTTCTTGAACCAGTTGCTGACTTGCGTGGTGGTGAGTCCCGTGGCCTCGGCCAGCTCCCTCTTCTCCCGCGGGGACGGGTACGGGTTGTGGGTGTACCACTCCCGCAGCACGCTCCTGCTCTTCTCCTTGAAGCAGTAGCTGGTCTCCTCTCCGTCCCAGATGGAGCGCGGCAGGGGGAACTTTCTCCGGACGCGGTACTTCCCCACGGCCCCGAGCGGACGGCCCCGCAGCTTCTCCGCCTCGATGTAGTGCGCTTTGAGCCACAGCTGCTGCAGCTTCGGGTGGTTGTGCGGCGAGAACTGGTGGCTCTCCAGGATCTTGTAGAGCTCTCGAAAGTTCCCCCGGTGGAAAGCGACCACGGCTTTCGCTTTGAGGACGCTCTCGTTTTTGTGGAGGTGCTCGCACGCCGGCAGGGACCAGAGGAAGCGCCCCAGCCGCTCGATGTTCCCCCCTTGCTGGAGAACTTCGCAAACGCACGCCACTTGCTCCTGCGTAAAACCAAACGTCGGGAGCATGGACATGGCGACAACGGAAATCGGTCGAGATGGTATCGTGCCTTACTTCCACGCCCGCCGTCTCAGTCTCACATCAAATCAAAACGCGTAAAGTCCACAGGCGACAAAAGGTCCTCAAAAAGAGCAAACTAAAAGTTAAAACAGCCCCAGGGTTAGGTGTGATATATCCAACTGCGTACTGCGGAGCGCGCTCAAGTCCATTTAGCCGTGCAGAACCCCGGGCGACAAATCCTCATATAGTCGGTGAGAAAGAGAGAAAGTTGCGTCTCCTTTCGGCCGCCCTCCTCCACCTTTTCTACACCGTTTCAACATAACCTACTCCCGCAGACCGGGCTCGCTGCCTCGTTTTAATAATATTATTCTAAGCTGGCAAGACGAGCGATTATATGAACTCTGATTGGTCGGTTATCTGACCCGGGGATGGCGAGGATAAAACAATAGCCTTAGTCAAATTATTTGCCATGGTTACGCTGTCACTCAAAGTAACCCGATATGCTTTGAGGTGGCTCCCTGGCAAAGTCTCCACGATTGTTCCCCTCACGACCAGCCCGCCTACCAATAGAAATATTGCTCGGATTTTTCTTTTTTTCCTCCTCCTCTCTTTACCTTCACTTTGACGGACACCTCGGGCAGCCAAGGACTGCAGAGCTGGTGTGTGTGTGTGTGTGTGTGTGTGCAGAGGGAGAGCAGCACTGGTCCCGCAGCTGAGGGAAGGATGGCGCCAGAGCGCACAGAGGCTCTCTCACAAATCCATCACGACTTCCACAACAACTGGAGCTGTAAAGTTGGTCACTTAATCATTTCCTTTAAGTGAAATGTCCATCAACTGCCAACAACGAGGAGGGCTGGGCGTTTGGTGAAAAGCTCACAAAATGACCAGATATATCAAGGAAAAACACATAAATAAATAAATACAATAACTAATAGACTAATTGTGTCAGATAGGGCGAATTATTTTTTCTTAATTCCAAATCATTTAGGTAATTTTTTTAAATGATTTTGAAGTTGTGAGAAAATGTTGGTAAAGGTTTACAGGTGATTTTAAATAGAACGCCCATTAATCGACCACATATCTCCAACCTGAAACATAAACAGCCATTACATCACAGATATATAAAAAACAATAATTTAATATTAACAAATATGTACTGTAAATCAGAGAGTAGCTTATCGAAAATATGTATTAACTTTTACACGTAAAGCCCGCCCTTTAATATCAGGGTGGCACCTGTTGCTTTTTCAGCAAGTCAAATATGTTTTTAATGAAATCTGACATTTTTAAAAAATATTTGTACACACTTCATTAAAAGATACGGTTGTATTACGCGCATCTGAATGACGGTGCAGGCGGCGGAGAGGCGCGCATAAAGAAGGCAAACACACGTGAAGGTGTGCCGCCGGGTCTGTTCGTGACGCGGGGCGCGTGTGCGCGCTGTGGGGAGTTTGGAGAGTCCGCCAAACAGCGGAGAAGGAAAAGGACACATCAGCAGCGGCGGCGGCAGCAGCACGGGTGAGCCAAAACTTTTATCCGATCCTCTCGGTCCCCTGGTTGAAGATCAGAAGATCGTGATCCGAGGAATCGTTTCAAGAGTGATGATGAAGATGACTTCATGACGTGATGCGGGAGGACAGAGCAATGCGAGAGGGAGATAATTCACTTCAGAGTTGAACTTATTTAGAAGCATTTGTGATTTAAAGCAGAAAATAATCTTTTTTTTATTTAAAAAAAAATATGAGTTTTCTTTCGATGATAAAAAAAACAGCTTTGGCCCAAAAAACAGACAGCAGCAGGGTGAGACACGCCGTCATAACGTCTGGTGTGGTGTCGTCAGGTATGAAGGTGACGTCACGCGAGCCGGTGTTATTCACCGTCGGTCCAGAGATTGACCAGTTAGATTTCTACCGCCTCGCCGTGGGACCTCTTCATTACCGACCCGATTGTCTGCATCACTCCACACACACACACACACACACACACACACACACACACACACACACACACACACACACACACACACACACACACACACACACACACACACACACACACACACACACACTTATTCTGGTCGATTTATTATGTTTAAAATATATTCCATTCAATTATTCCATTCAATTATTATTGTTTAATATTTAATAGACGTAATGTCATGTGCAGACTGAAATTAAATGGAGCCTAACCTAAAGTTGCAAATAAATATCAGCTGCACAGCCCGGAACACAAATCTCAGGGGTATAAACTATTAAATTAATTGTTTGACCTTTGCTTCAGATCGGGGCCAAAATCTTTTTTTATTTTTTTACTGCGATGACCTAAATCATGATCGTGGCCGTTGAAACAGAATTATTAGGGCAATTATGCAGTTAGTTTATCAGCAGAGACGCGCGGTGGTGTAAGAGGAGCCTGATCCCTGTTCCCCCTTCGTTTAATAAATGGAGCGGATTCCGCCGTTAAGATGACTGATGGCGATCGTCTCGGGACCGAGGCCTCGCCTGAAAAACGATAGTGAGGAAAACAAGGAGGCGATTTATCCGCTAAACGCAGTGCACAGCTCCAACACCCGAGCATGGATGTCTTTAATTCCCCCTCATCACGCGGGAAACGAGATGATAATAGAAATACGACAAAGCCTCTTGTAACATCACTTATGAAATATCACGCTCAAAATAGTTTAATTTGACCCTTTGATCCAGGAAGCTTGTAAATACAGCAGAAAAGAGACCGATAAGACAAGTGAGAGCTCATCTCCATCGATCAAGCGGCGTGCACACACACACACACACACACACACACACACACACACACACACACACACACACACACACACACGCACATTTAAATGCATCGTGTTTTAAAACACCCATGCAGCTCTCCCACTATCCCCAAAAAATGGTGCGATTACACCCAGGTCGTAAAACTATTTTCCAGGTGACATAAATAAATAGATGTCACAGCTCGAAATCAATCTTTACAAGCTGGGATTGACAAAATAGAATTATAACACGTGTTACTAACATGTCCAGTAATTTTTTTATTATTCACTTAAGCTCTTAGTGCCGTTAGCCAGATCAGTTCACCCCGAACCAGATTGGGGCGAGCAATGACAATCACATTTAACCAAAATAGGTACCGGCCCTTACAGGAGCCCCTCATTGGGGTCCAGAGGGGGTCTCAATAGATGATATTCTGACGAGAAGATGCACTGTTAGATCGTGAATGTGTCTATAACACGCAGATCATCCACTCTGCTTCATGACAGGTATCTAGTTTTACTCACTGCCGACACTAATGTCAGAGCTGAGGGTCATATGGCCTAAAATCGCACTAAATCTTTCACTTGAAAAAGGTGAAAAACATCATCTCTTCCCTGAAGACACATTCCTGTCTCCACCTGCACGCTCAGTCGTTGTTGCTTATTCCACAATAAAGCGTCCCGTTCTCTCCCAGAGAGACTAGATAAGACTAGTGGAAGCGATTCATACTTTGAGGACACGCATTGTGGATGCTCTGTACGTGCCTTGATGCGTTGTGGGGTGACGAGGCTTGCCGGGGGGGAGGGGGGGGGGGGGGGAGGGGGGGGGGGGGGGCAGTGCACCAGCAGCGAGTGGCCCGTGACGACGTTTGTAAACCACTTGTTTCCACGGATCAGTCTGATCAGAGGGCTCCGGCTCTGAAACGGTCATTATTACGGCCGCTGATGAGTGAAGATCGACTTTCCCCTAATAGCCAAACCCCCCCGCCCCCCACCCCCCCTTATTTTGACAACCTCCCCCCGCCGCTCACCTCGCCCGCTCTCCACCACGACCTGCACTAATTGAGCTGATGACTGCAAGATGTGTGTTTTGGTGTGTGTTGCAAAGCTTACGTGTTGGAGTGGGGGGGGGGGGCTTTCATTCTGTAGGGCTGACCTGAGACCAGCACAACAAGAGGGCTTGATGAGTAACGTTCTTTCGGATGTCGGATACATCCAAGCGTTGGGCAGAGAGAGAGAGAGAGAGAGAGAGAGGAATTATTAAAGCCAGAACCTCTGTGTCTGTACCGGTTAAAAGGATATGAATGAGGGTCTATCCAATAATTGGTTGTTTACATCTATCTTGTTACCCCAGAGGCCCGGGCCCAGAGCAGGGAGGAGATTTCAATAAACCGCAGAGGGGAGGGGCACGTGTGTGTGTGTGTTAGTGTGTGTGTGTGTCCTGTCTTGATTTCCAGAAGGCTCTGACCGGTCGGCAGGTTCATCGGATCGGACGGTTCACGTTTCAGCTCCACTACGCTCACAGGTAGTTAAAAGGTGAGGGAAGCATCACCTTCACTGGGTGACGTTTTTTATTTTTTATTTTTGCTGTAGCTTTTCTACATGCAGCCTACTTGTAGCAGCATGGAAGCAGTCGTGTCAATGCACTAATTGTACTGATGGAGTTTGGATGAAGTTCAAACAACATTTAATGTAATGTATATCATATTTACATCAATAACTTAAAGTGAGAAGCAAATGATCCATATTTCAGTCTTCTTCAGTATGGAAACTTTTCTGAGACTGACAAAACAATGAATGTTATTACTTATAATAAATTCATTTGAAGTTAACAGTCTTTGTGCAATGCCACCACTCAAGGCCATCTTTCATTATGGCATTATTCACAGAATTGTTCACATACTCACAAATTAACACATGTTGGACAAAATAACTTAATAATCATCATCATTGCATAATTGCAATTTGGATACATTTCGGAGTGAAGAGGACAACCCACAATTCCACACAGGCTGTTCCCTCGTACCGCTTAATCTTTCCTCACTGGCAAAAAAACAACAACACGCCAATGCCCCCCCCCACCCCCCCACCCACCCACCCGCTGCCCACCACACGGCAACTGATTCACCTCGCAACTGCAGCTGGCCCCGGAGCGCTGGAGCGAACAGCAACAAGTGTCCGTTTTTCCACCAGGCGGGTCATCGGAGCTGATCAGTAGCTGTGTGTGTGTGTGTGTCTGTGTGTGTGTGTGTGTGTCTGTGTGTGTGCGAGAGGGAGGGAGAGAGCGGCGCTCGCTGCTGCTGAGGTTAATATATTCGATCAATCACTCCAGTTTGATTCCTGTTTGTTTTCAGGAGTCGCACGGCCTACTGCAGCCGCACACTGAGGCCTTTATGCTCTGCCGAGGCGTCCCCCCCCCGACTCTCCCCCCCCGCTCCCCCCCCCCCCCCCAGCACGCCGCTCGCCGCTCGGCTGTAATTTGGAGACGGAGAAGGGCCGCAGCACTTCTCAGATATTTCACGGGTTCCTAACCTTTAAGGTTGAAATCCCCTCAGACCTCGTCACACCCGCAGTGTGCACGCTTCACACACACACACGCACACACACACACACACACACTTGTGTCAACGCTGTGGGCTCGTTTTGAAATGACTGCGAGTGCACTCCAATTATGTCTTATTACTATCATGTATTTTCGTATTATCACGCATTTTCTTACAGGCCGCGTGCTTTCCATGTGACATAATTGTTGCCTAAGCTGGTTAGACCTGCAAAAAAACCCAAAAACAAACCCAATTGCATGCTTAATCTTATTGACACCACTGACTGGTTTCTGTCTGGAGTTCTGTGCGCGGATGGCTTGTAATGCTGCACACTTGACAACGGACCTGCTCCTTTTGGAGTGTTTTGATAAGGGCGACCAACTCAGAAAGCCCCATGGGACCAATACGTAGGATCAGATAAAAACTGGGCCTGCTCTGCATCAAAGGAGACAGAAGGCCAGGACGCATAATCGGATCACGGTAACCAATCCCCCTTTAATCATGTAACATCTGAACTAGCCAACGTGAACTAGCCAACGTTTTTTTGGCCAGAAACACGTCGAAAAGAATTTTTCCCCACCTCTAAAACAAATAAAAATGAACTCGTCTATGAATCACTATGTTATGTCAGCGTGACTTTAGGCCAGAGCTGGGCCTCACAACTTATGTTGGAAAGTGGCTTTACTCAAACAGATTAAGAAGCAGGTAGAAGTAAGGCATCAACATGCTAAATTATCCACGCGGAGCTCGTTGAGTTGGTGTGCTTTATGTTATAAACTCCCCCGAAATCACAGAGGAATGGCTGGGCTTCTACGAAAATGCGCGAATGCCTAAATTGAAATCAAATCTTCAGTATCACATGTCAGTCGATCTTACAGTAAAGTCTTCTTTTTGCAACCCAACAGGCAACCCCAGCTTTTTAACCCAGTAGACAAGCGTTTCCCTCATGGAACATTCTTCCTTTTCTACTGGAGCTGGAACTCGTATGTCGGGAAAGAATTTATTAAAAGCGACCCGCAGCTATTAGCAATGTGCTAATGCTTGAATTTGTATCCATTCCTGTATGCAGGATTTTAACAACACTTTGTGGTTTCACTTGAAACACAGACTTGACCCCGGGTCAGCGGCCATATGGGCAGTAAATAGTTCCGCCATAGAGGCTGTGGGTGTAGGGCCACTACTGTGCAGAAACCTCTCAGTATTCATCATGTGGAGCTTTTAGCGGCACGAGGATGCTTGATGGTCACGTTTTGTTGATGAGATTGGGGCTTTTGTCTGAGAGAGTTTTAACTTTTGATGGGTAGAAGAAGTGTGGCACAGGCGCATCGCACATTTGTTCTACGCGGAAGAATTGGATTTCATGATTTCTTTTTAATTCTGCCTGCAGGGTATATTAAATGCCTGCAAAACTAGCATTACAGTCAATTTGAGCAAATGGCATCCACAGCCATTTGAGAGAAAAGACGGGGGCTCGGGGTGGAGGAACAGCCTCATGCATCGTTACACTTCTCCATCTAGTGTTACTGTTTATGCCAGTGATTTAATATTCAAGCCAGAGTATAGATCACATGGTATATCACTCTATATTTACAGAGCTGTAATAGCATAACATTGCAAAGGTATAAAACATTTCAAAGGTGTTCTTGTAAGGGCAACATATCTTCCCTGCCCAAATGTATTCAACTGGTACCTTTATCTAAACCTCCAATAGCGTGAGATTATTTTGCACTTTTGGAAACCCTTTCAATCGAGAATTGCTGTACTACGTATGTGCGTGTTGTGTAATGAATGTGGGGCCGTGGAGGCTCGTTTTTTACGCTAATTGTGTCGTCCATTCATCTGTGAATGATTACTGTCACTTACTTTGGGATCACGGTGGCAATGGAGCAGCAGCCCAGTGAGCCTTTGCATTTATAACATTCCCCACCTTGTCACGGAGGTACAGCCCTGTCTCTCTAAGAAACATTGAAACACAACAAACATAACGTATGCTGTCCCAACATAACAGAGACATATTTATCATGAATGTTGCGTCCCTGCAAATGGGGAGAAGAATATCACAATAGTGATTTTATGGTGTTTCCTCAGTAAACGTATTGACTAGAATAGTAACACACCTTAACAGAACAATCAGCGTCGTTACACACATGCGTTACTGACAGGTGAATTCCTACAAATGACCTGTTGAACTGTAGAACCACATCAACGTACCTGACCCCAACCCTTAGACCGAAGCAATCGATCCCAGCGTAGCTGATCGGGCAGATAACGGATTACGGACTAACGATTAATTACTTTTTTAACACTAAAATATGTCAGATAGCCCATCGTAGAGTGATATCTGCAACTCTCCTGTTGCGCTTAGCTTCCCTGCGAGGGGAGTGGTTCACTCCATGAGGCCTCTTCAGACCTCCCGGACAAAAAAAGTCCGGGACGCGGCCGCTAACGGTTTACAACACGAGCTTCGACAGAAGCGAAGCTTCCCCGGAGGTCATCCCGAGCGAAGACTGAATGGGGTGGCGGGGGGGGAGATGATGAGCGTTCACACAAGCAGAAAGAGGGAGGGGGGGGGGGGATTACTGTCAATTGCTCCCAAATTGCAATAATACCCGCTGCCGGGCCACCCACACATGCGCTGAGAGACAAGTAATAAATTGCTGCATATGTCCATTCCACATTGGATAGTCCAGCAGTACACTGCCCACAACGGTCCCCATTCATTTACAGTGTGACATGTGGAGACAAGTGCAAATGGCTCTGGACTGTACGGGGCATTGGAAATGGAAATGTTGACCTTGATATTGAGGTTCAACATAGACAGCTGTTTCAGTACTTTAATGCATGCTACCAGGCTGAATATCTTGGTAAATATGGTGAATCGATCTCCCTTTCGGAGCTTTTTAGGAGTGTAGAATAACAAGCTGTATTACTGTTTGGATCTTTGACAAATCACACATCTGATCAACAGCCTTTCGTTACCTTGGTTTTAACATTTTACTATTTGATTTATTATTATTTTGAGACAGTCTGAAACAAATTAATGTGCACCTTCCAGTTTAAACAATTCAATTACATCTTTATCAACATTGCAGCACTTTGTTGAGCTGAGCTATTTTTCCACCCCCCCCCCGAAAAAAAAGATCAGATTTGGAAACTAAACTAAACCAACTTGTTCTCGTGTAGAAACACACAGCAATTATTTCTGATCATATCATTCTTCGGCACCAGGAACCGAGCAGATGGCTAATCCAGCCCCAGTATCTAATCAGAGCAGTCATTCTAATGACAGGATAATTTCATAAGAGCCCTTTGTCTGTGAATATTCAGGAGCAGCATGCGGGAGCTCGGAGATGTTCACCACCAGCGCAGAGTGGAAACAGGCCCCAATAAACGACACGTTTGTGTCACGGTTTGGCTTCGCTTCCGGTTTTAGTTTGAAGTTTCATGTCTCTTGTGGTCCTGGGTTAACTTCACTTCCTGCCTTGTCTTGTGATTGCGTGATTGATTCCACCTGTGTCCAATCACCTGCACCTCCCTTGTGTATTTAAGCCCTGTGTGCCAGTTGTCCTTTGTCGCGTCATTGTCCATGTCTATGTGTCCCTTGCCGTTGGAGCACGTTATTGTTTTCTTGTCAAGATTAAAGAGCACGTTGTTCGAGAACCTCTGCATTTGAGTCCTGCTTCCGCCTGCTCCAGCACCGTTCGTGACAGAATGGGGGCCGGAACGGGCGGAGACGGGAGTCTTGGGGCCCGCTCAGGCTGGAACGGGCGTCTTGGGGCCCGCTCAGGCTGGAACGGGCGTCTTGGGGCCCGCTCAGGCTGAAACGGGCGTCTTGGGGCCCGCTCAGGCTGAAACGAGCGTCTTGGGGCCCGCTCAGGCTGGAACGGATATCTGGGGGCCGGAACGGGAGGGGGCGTGGGTCTTGGAGCTGGGGGCGTGGGTCTTGGAGCTGGGGGCGTGGGTCTTGGAGCTGGGGGCGTGGGTCTTGGAGCTGGGGGCGTGGGTCTTGGAGCTGGGGGCGTGGGTCTTGGAGCTGGGGGCGTGGGTCTTGGAGCTGGGGGCGTGGGTCTTGGAGCTGGGGACGTGGGTCTTGGAGCCGGTTCGGGCGGAGACGGGCGTGGTTGGCGCCGTCGCTGCCGCCGAATGCGGAGGTCCAGGGCGTGGGGGTCGTACCTGGCCTGGAGGCGGGCGGCCAGCTCCAGCACCTGTTTCCAGCGTGCGCTGAGGACTGGGGGCTGGACGCTGGCCTCCATCGGCGAGGCCCAACCTGGGTCTGGAGAGCGGCAAGGGCGGTGACCGGGGCGCTGCCTGGAGCCTGCTTTCGAGCCAGGGTTGGCGTTGCGCCGGGCAGCCAGCTGCGTGCCGTGTGGGTCCCCAAATGCCAGGCGAGTTCCCAAAAACGGATTTCTTGGGTCAAACCCTGCTGAGTCCTTAGGAGGTGGCGTCATTCTGTCACGAACGGTGCTGGAGCAGGCGGAAGCAGGACTCAAATGCAGAGGTTCTCGAACAACGTGCTCTTTAATCTTGACAAGAAAACAATAACGTGCTCCAACGGCAAGGGACACATAGACATGGACAATGACGCGACAAAGGACAACTGGCACACAGGGCTTAAATACACAAGGGAGGTGCAGGTGATTGGACACAGGTGGAATCAATCACGCAATCACAAGACAAGGCAGGAAGTGAAGTTAACCCAGGACCACAAGAGACATGAAACTTCAAACTAAAACCGGAAGCGAAGCCAAACCGTGACAGTTTGCTTCCTGCCGACAGAATGCGTAAATGTGTGGGGAAGGAATGACATGCTCGGCGTGTGTGGGTGGACAGCAGCTGCAGCTCAACGCGGTCTGAGGACTATGTACGACAGCGTGTGTGTGTGTGTGTGTGTGTGTGTGTAGACCTCCTACTGACATTACGTGTCCTCCTTTCTACCCTCCGTCATGCTGGTGAATACCGTAGGATGTTCGTAAACACGGGCGGAAGGTGAAGAGCAAACAGGGCCCGTAAAATCCCCCCCCCCCCCCCACCCCCCTGGGTGTGTGTGCGCCGCGGGGCGCAAAAGACACAATATTATTTACAGTCGCGGCCCGAGACGCAGACGGAATAACACGCAGACGCACCAGGGCAGGATCCTGGCAAACGGCATGTGGCCCCCACGTCGTGCTTCCACCAAGGGAGGAAGAGTGTCCTGGGGTCAGGAAGTTAATATCAAACGCACACACACACACACAAACACACACACACACACACACGCACACACACACACACACACACACACACACACACACACACAGTGAATCGTTTTCCCTTACCTCCATGCAGACATTCAATTAACATACAGCTACACACTTTTGAATCAGGTTGGTGGAGGCGGCAGGTTGTTGAAGGCACAGTCAGCCAGTGTAATATTATCAATAATTAAAAGATGTTGGTTGAGGGGAAAGAAGGTAGAGATTTAAAATAATATCTCCATTTTCTGGAGTCCAAGAAAAGGCCTTGAAATTGCCTTTTGAAAATCAACTTTTGGACTAATGGTATCATGACGATCTGATAATTAACCAAACACTAAATAAAAAGAAGGATTTCAGGCTAATTGCAACTGAGGCAACACACTGACAACTTAAGGATGTTTCTGTCACTTACTGTAACATTGGAATCATTAACATCACTTTGATCTATTTATATAAGATCTTGCAACTAGTTGCCATATTATCCACTGAACATAGGTAATAAAATACAATTCATATTGAAATCAGCTCCGTCGACCAAACTGTCCAATTTATTGGCCTTTCTTGATAATTCTGACATTCCGCTAGTTCCAAAAAAACGGAGGGTTTTAAAAGTCACAGGCTTTGAATGGTTAATACATTCAATCTGAATCAATACGAGTTCAGGCATGCCAGTAATCAGCTCTCCTTCTTTATGGTGAAATTAGGTGTCATGTCTCATTTGGGAGCGACGCTGTTCAAATACATCATCATCGGCCTTCTCGGTTTCACTGGAGACGCTTGGTGACCTCATCGAGCGACCTCGCCCAATCACGGATCAAAGTCCCTGGGTTTCTTGCTGGTCAGGCCAATCAGTGGACCACCCCGGAGAACCAATCAGGTAACATCTTACTCGACTTAAAGGAATTGCGCCGCTTTTGACGAGCAACTGTGTCGCTTTTCCTTCGGACGTACCGAGGTTCGAGGTTCTTCTGCTTGCTCTGAGCGTCACTCAATGAGTCTCTTTCGGGGATTCAATACATTCAATTACATCAGTCATTAGTCATTTTGATTTGTTTAATTCGGGCTAAGACATGGGAATAGACACTAAACAATAGTGAGTGAGTCAGGGAGACAGGGGAGGAAAATAAATAGAGGCTCATATGCAGAGAATAAACCTCTTATTCTGTAGGGGAACTTCATATACTGCACATATTTTGATTTGCAATATTTAGATTACTAGGTATTTAAACAGAAACAAATATTCCAGTCAAAATTACAGCCTGAATAGTACACATGGAGTGTGAGTGTGTGTGTGTGTGTGTGTTGCTAAGAATGGAGCGCTTGTATCACTTGCCCCTTTTGAGGGGAAGTGACACAAGATACTTAAAGACCAAAATTGCCTCACTTAGCCAAACAAACTAGCTCTTCTGACATACACACTCATTCATTCGTACACACTCCCTTATGCATGCATGCACCCACCCACTCTCACACACACACACACACACACACACACACACACACACACACACACACACACACACACACACGTCTTGAGCTCTCTAATGGCCAATAAACCCAGGATGTTCATTCCTCCTCTCAGGCTCACAAAAACCAAATAGCAAAATTATTGAGAGAAAACGGATTCCACTGTAACTCTGCCTAATGACCACACACACACACACACACACACACACACACACACACTAAAGCAGATAGGATGTACATAATAACCCTAACATGGCTTTTATAAGCCTTCAGCTCTTTTGAGACGAACACGCTGGGAGAGAAACAGGCCTGCGTATAAAAATAGTTCTCTGGAGGACTTTGAAGTTTCTTCTTCCTGATCTCAACTGAGAGAACAAGATGGTCTCAGGACCAGTACTACTAGTGAATAATAATAACATACACTTGGGGGGGGGGGACATTTAAACACATTCAGATCACATTGGGTTTGGATGCTGAGAAACAGATATTGCACTTAAAAATGTGCAGGACATTTCCTTCCTTGTCTTGATATTCCTTTCTGAATTATGTGCATCATTATTTTTGTCCCGCCTGAACTTTCCCTCCAAACGACAATTCCACTCTAAATTCCTACAGATTTGAGCTCTCTGTCATTTTACAGGAGTGGCTAAATGTTCAGAGAAAGTCTGTGTGTGTGTGTGTGTGTGTGTGAGAGAGACAGAGATAAAGAGAGAGATAATTCAACACCACCGATGCTTCTAATGGTTTCTTTGGGGGACCATGTGTCCTTTGCGTCAGCACAGCAGCAGCCTCTAACGTTACAGTCGGGTTCGGTGAGAAAGACAGACGTGTTGTATAATAAAAGGTGGGCGGTGGAGGGCAATAACTCGTGTGTGTGTGTGTGTGTGTGTGCATGGGGAGAGCTGCAGAGCCTTTCTGAAGAAGTAGATCTCTGTGTATTTCCTTACCATCGATAAATCCAGGAGCTCGCTAGCGCCGACATAAATTACCCAACACAACTAAACCCTTAGCTACCACTTCAACCCTTTTTTTCTTCAGCAGCTTTAAACCAACATGCGTCACGCAAACACGCGTTCAAACACACAGCGCTTTGGGTAAATAGTAGTCTTTCTTGGTGTGTGTGTGTGTGTCATCCTTAGGGTCAGTGATAGCAAAATGGCCGTTAAACCTCATATTCCCTGATGGGGCGGCGAGGAGAGTGAAAGAGAAGGAGCTGAGGAGCTCAGTGTGTGTGTGTGTGTGTGTGTGTTCATCCATGGAACTATATGTTGAACTATGGAGATGTTAAAACATGTCTGCGCATGTGTCTTAGTGTTTATTGTAACAGAACATGGAATGACTGGGAAATTACAAAGTGGGAAAATAAGATTCAAAATGTAAATTTATTAGGATTTTCTGACATTTTTAAAGTGTCTCATTAACCCACTATGAAGATAAACAAACAATATGTTATACACGGGCAAAGACAAAATATTTCATATCCTGAAGCGACATGTTTTTGCAGTCGTGTGCGATTCGCAATGAATAAATATTGTGGATTTCTTTTAGATAAGAAACCTTATATAACAGAACAAGTTTACCTTCAATAACTAGAACAACATGTTTATAATAAAGAAATCAACATTTAGATCAATAATTCCTCCAGTGTTCACTTCAACGCACACTGGTTCCCTCTCAGATAATTTTTGTGTTTACAAAAAGGAGGAAGTGGGAAATTTTAATGGACTCAGCAAAAAAAAAAAAAAAGAAATCTGCTCTTAGGCACTTTGACATTTTCAAACACACACACTTTTGGTGAATTAGGGTGATTCTGCAGATTGCTGTTAAAGCTCATCCTGTGCACCTCAGCAGTTTCTGAAGCCCTTCTCGTACGTGATCATTTTAGGTAATTTAATAAATTCCCCAAGCTCTGTGTGGAATTAGAAGAAGCTAGACTTTGGTCAGAGGAGAGCTTTTAAGGAACCCGGCATCGTGCATCAGAGGCCACGCAGTCGATGGTAATGTGATGAACGCTTACATTCACCTGCCTCTCACCTCTTCTGCTGATGTACATCCACCATCTCAACGGCACCCATTCAGTGTCAAACGGGCCGTATCGGTCTTTTTTTTCAGGGAGATATTTGGTGTGTGTGTGTGAAAGGGGGGGGGGGGTGTCAGAGGGCCGGGTTACTCTGCCAGAACTAGCACTTCTGGTCGGAAAAAAGGGGTCTGAGCGGGACGTGCTGCATGGGCAGGCCCGGGGTCGCTTTTTTTTTGAAAATGCGATCCAAGAGCAACAGAAAACACTCCCTCCTGACCATGCGGTCCAAAAAACGGGTGCAGAGGGGAAGGCGGGGGGGCGGGGGAGGGGGGGGGCAAACAAACCCACCCTCGGCCCCCGCAATGTGCCTCCTCAGCCGGCGTGTGTGTGTGTGTGTGTGTGTGTGGGTGGGGGAGGAAGGATGGAGGGAAAGCAGGTATGGAGGGGAGAGAGAGAGAGAGGGGGGGGGGGGGGGGGACAGACAGACAGACAGGCGGAGCGACAGAACGGGGGCATCGGCGTGAGAGAGACGGGCAGACGGAGAGACTGGGGGGGGGGGGGGGGGGGGGGCACGTAGAGCAGCGCCAGGCGGGAGGATACTGAGGAGCACCGAGGCGTATCATGAACAAGGTCAGGAAGAAGAGCAGGAAATGATACGAGATGGATCCTCGTTTCCTCTCTTCGGGGCCCGCGGCGCGGCGAGCGACGGCCCCCGCAAGAGGGAAGCTGACATTGCTGAAGTATGAATTTCACCCGTTTGTGTTTTGCGGAAAAGACGGAACGGAGGCTGTCTGTCTGTCTGGATCAGAGGGAGGGGGAGGGAGGGGGGGGGGGGGAGGCGCCATCGACCCCTGAATGCACCCCCTGAAGCAGAGAGCGAGGTTTTTATTGGCCAGTCAGACTCAATTCATTAAACGCCATGCGGCTCTTTCGAGTCAGTCTTTCCCAAAGTGGTGGAGATATGCGTTTGGACGTAGATGTGAGAGTCACGTCTGAGGCCTCTTACTTTAGATAGATAGATTTTTTTTCAACAGCCGTGGATGATAACATATAATACAGATGTGTGTATGAAATAGTACACGTTTTAAAACCTATTGGGATTTGTGTTCCAAACCCATGTGATGCTCTAAGGGTCAAAATGAAACCAACATGTAGTGTGTGGGTGTTGGGAAGATTTTACAGGTAACCTTTTTTCCAATCCTGCTTATTCAAGGACAATTCATTGAGAAAATAACTTTGCTTCATTGTTCTATGTGTAAAACAAAATCTCCTTTAAAAGGTTATGCAAGAAAAAAGCTTTTGAAATGCAAACTAACCCTCGACACTGGGCCTCGACGAAGTATCTGCCTTCCTGCAGATTCACGTTCTGCTCGACGGCCAAATGTTGGCGAAACGTTGCCGGTTTGACGCCTTTCACTTGAAGCTTTAACGCATCCATCAGCAGAGAATGTTCTCGAGTACATTGGAGCCACGCTTTTTGCTCTCGTGGTTCCTTGTGGTCGTGTAGCGAGGGACAGAAACCCAGCTCAGGGCGAGTGGAGCGGAAGTTTCACGATTGCTCGAAGGGTGACAAGACAACGGGCACGTCAACATCGCAGCGCAAAGACCCCCCCCCCCCCCCCATTAAAATGTTTAGGTGAAATGACATATTCCACTTCACCGAAACACAAAGAACACTCACGTAGAATGTGTTTACACCTCACGTATTTCCATGCAGACGCACACAGAACACCGGGTAATGTGATATGCTCAGCTGTGGATGGAGCGGTTGGGTAAAGGGAGACCTCCCTGGAACACAAAAAAAAAAAAAAACCCAGCGTGTTACAATGAAGTCTGTTTTGAAATGCTCTGTGGCCTGAGGGAAGGATCCCTCCTTTGCATCCAGGCAAACAGGACAATACGCTGTATTATGCAGACTAGAATAAAGTAGAGCGCGGCAGAGCTGTACGACTTTCATGACCTCGTGTCGTGTTGAGTCGAGATCTCTTTTACAGTCCCGCTTTGTTCCCTTTTGCCTTTGTCCCCCCGTCCCGTCCCGTCTTTTGTCCTCTCTTCCCTCCCGACGTCGGCAGGTTTGCGGGTGTGCTTGCGGGTCTCCGGGGCGACATCCGTCAGTCGAACGGATCGGCGCTGTGCAGCGCGCCGCGGAACCAGGGCAGGGCGTATTCCCTTTCAGAAACCCACCGAAACACCAGTCTGGAATCAATCTGCTATCTCACTGCTACCCTCAAAACACACACACACACACAGATTTTCATCTTTAACCCCCCGTGGGAGACTGGCCTGTGCTATTTTTCACATCCCTGTGAGTTTAAGTGTAGGGACGCGGGTTCCCCCACCGCCACATCTCCGACTCCACCTGCCGCTGAGGCCGGGAGCCGACGGCGTCCATGAGTAGTCCAAAAGGCGTGTGTGCAGCCATGTGCGGGGCAGCGCGGGGGGGGGGGGGGGGGGGGGCAAAGGTGCATCGCACGGGCAGAGAGGTAAAAAGTGAAACCTCCACATCAGAGACCGGTTGACTTTTGGAAGAAGAAAAAAAAAAAAAACCCCAGAAGGGATAAATAAAGAGAAATATGCGAGGTGTCTGTGGCACACGTAATAGATTGCACATGGACAGAGAACTTAAGGCCGGGACATAAATCAAGCCGCTCCAGCGGGCAGGCGTATCGAAATTCATGTGTGTGATTTGACTTAACTCTTGAGACTGTTTGACCCGTGAAGATATACAAACAGAATACACTAATTAGGTTTGATAACCACAGCAAAATAGTGAAAGTTAAGTATGGCACAGCCGTAGAAACTTCAAAGTTCAGTGGATCTAATTAAATCAACAACATTTATGGGCAATAGGTTTTTGTGGATTTCAGAAGGGAGGCGAGCGGAAAAAAAAGGTATTTAAATGCGTTGCAACTTTTGATGACAATTTACCCGTTAGACATGAACATTTTTGACTGATTGTGGTTTTAAAAAACAAAACAAAATGACTGACCAAAAATCTTAAAACTCATCCACACACGTCCTGAGCACATTGTAGTTGCAAATCTGGCAATTATAGTTTTGTGCAGGTCATGTGACTCACCAAACCACATCAGCACCGTTAGTTAAAAAAGATGAAAATCTGCAACTACTTTGATTATTGAAGTCATTTTTGACACAAATATGCTTTTTCAGACAAATTTAGAGATTTCCTGCTTTTTTTTTCTCCTTATTTTTAAACTGTATGAAATTTCTGACAATTGAATGACAAAATACTTAACAAATCTGTATGAAAACAGTTATTTTTCGTGGCCGGTGTCCCGAAGTCAACGACGCCTCGATGCGGCCCGTAAAAAAGCTCTGAACCAGTCCAAGCCAAAGACTCCGGGGCAAAAACACTCCAGTAAATGAACAGCCAGCGTATTGTTCCAACCTCACCTCTGCCTCTGCCTGCTTAATTACAGGTTAATTGCGTAGAATAAGTGTGGTCCATGTTTCTCCTTCCACCCACTCAGAGGCCGAGGTTGTGTGTCGGATATCTGGAATTTATCAACTTGTTCAGGAAATGAGAACCCAGCTTTACCTAATTCAATGTGTAAGCAGGTACAAAACCAACACATAGGAGTGTGTGTGTGTGTGTGTTCACACATCGACCTGAGCACACGCGCACACACACACACACACACACATACACACACACTACATAGATGAATGGAGCACCTCCGGCGTCATTTTCAATCAAGAATATGATCCCTCGTCCCATCTGGGTTTTCTGACTTGGTGGGCGGCAGCGTGCACACAACAACACATCCATCCAGGAGCTACGACACACACACGCACACACACACACACACACACACACACATTATGCAAACACGGACAGACAATCCGTGGGGGTGGGCCTCAGACATGGCAAAGAGCACATGGCACCACTCTTGTAGCCGTTGTATCGTCAAACATAAACCCGTTGTTAGGATGCAGCACATCTTTGGTACATCTTCACACACACAATTATAAACCCTCACACTCATCTCAGCCATGAGTGTGTGTTTGTGTGTGTGTTAAAGTGTGTTATCTTTATCTGTCTTGTGTCTTTGGTCCTCTTCAGGTTGATTTAGTCCTCGTCCCACAGAGGCCTCCTCATCCTCTCTGCTCACTCACTGAAAGGACATGTGTGTGTGTGTGTGTGTGTGTGTGTGTGTGTGTGTGTGTGCGTCTGTACGAGGACAGAGGTCAATGAGATAACATTTGGTGGACCACCTGCCGGAAAGCTCAGTTTGCTAAACACAAAGTCTCGTCTAACCCAACCCACAATGTGTGTGTGTGTGTGTGTGCCGTCTACCTGATCGACTGCGGTGCAAAAGTTTCTGATTACTGATCATGTTAAAGGACACAACACATGTGATGAAGATGTCCAAACATACAAGCTGTGAGTCTTAACACAAGCAGCTGAATACACATCAAACACACCTTGGAAATCACAAGTCCTCTTATCTCTTTTGCAACATCACATTTCATCAATTCACAAAAGAAACCAATTCATAAAAGCCATCGTCTTAACTTCTTAAAGCTCTCTCTCTAAATAGGCTCCATGACACGTCACCTTTGCTTCCCACCTGTCCAGCACCAGGAGGAAAGTGTCCCTATTGGAGCAGACATTAATACGCTGTGCTACCAGCTCTCTGCCTCATAACCTGCAGGAGAGGTACAGCTTTAACTGGCTTCACATGTAGCAACTCTCAGGGTGCTTCACACACAGAAAGGACAATTAAAAAGAATAGTTATAACTAGTTCTTTGTTGTTTTTTTTTACCCATTGGTACAATAAAGATTGAGTTAATGTCCACTGAGAAGATTGTGTGTGTGTGTGCGCGTGTGTGTGTTCATTCAGCCGTGTGTGTGCTCATCGACGTGCATGCGTTCGCACAGTGCGAAAACATTTGCACGTGTCTCACAACCAGCGGAATTTTAATTGTCTGAGACAAAGGGGGATTTAATTTTTTCCCAGCGCATATATCTTTCACTCCTTCCCTCCTTCCCCCTTTTTTTTTTTTCCTTCACTGTCCATTCTTCCATGAAACAATAAAAAGGTCTGGCCCTCTAAGTTATGGAGAGCGTTTGAAGTGGCTGGAGGAGCCAGTAAATTTAGCGGGCACCTTTGGGAGCCGGTTCAGTGGTGCAGTGGCCGCGCTGCCTATATTTCATGCGTGCATGTGCGCGCCCTCGTGTGTGCGGCTGAGTTAGCATGCGCTCACCAGGGTCTCGGCAGTGCCTCTGCGTGACATGCACGTGCTCAGATTTCGTGCATGCACACGCATGTGTGTGTGTGTGTGTGTCGTAGCCACGCTGATTTGTGGTTGTCTCTTGCATGAGGCCTATGTGTTGTAGGGCTGTGGGTATTTTGACCCTCGTCCACAGCTTTGGGTCGCTGTGCTTTTACCGCTGGTTGTGCAGCGCATTGAATTAGATTCTACGCTGCAAGAACATTTAATTCAAATGTATTGTTGCAGAACTCGTTCTGCACACACAGACACACACACACACAAGTGAAATTTCTACCAGAAAACATGAGGCACAAAAAGCTTAACTAATAGCTTTTTGTCACCAGTTTTTGAGGTCAGCACATTGACTCCGGGCCCCCCCACCCATATTAGAGTAGTGACTTGATCCTTTCTATAAACACCCCCCCCCCTTGGCCCTACATGGACAAGTCATACGGGAGTTATAGCACCACCAAAACCCACTGCTATCACTGCCGATCCACACGGCTCCAAACAGCGCTTTAGGGTGAGGGAACAAAGTGTCAGGTGCAGGTCTGAAGGCCCAATCCACAAGAACATGGAAAGTCACGCAACCCAACACCATTCAGTGACAGAAGATCCCAGTTATCCCAGTGCTAAGAAAAACCAATCGAGAATCACTAAGCCCTAAAACACGACGCGTTATTCTGTACCTATCTGATCAGTTCCCGATATTAACTTAGAGTTTAATCATGACAGCACGTACACATTTAATTCTGCAACATATCTGTAAATTTTATGACAAAAGGGTGTAAAAGAGTATATTTGGATTGTTCCCCAATCTGCTCGTGTGTGTACGTTGAAAACACATAATTTAAGCAATGTCTCCATCCCCTTGCTTCCCCTACTTGTCTGCAGCATCCCAGTGTGTCGATTGTGATGTTTCAATATGAAAAAGCATGTCCTCAGCAACCAATACGGCATCATGGAGTTAATAAAGAAATGGGCAGAAATGAAAAAAACAAAAGGAAGGAAGGAGGAAATTAAAGGCTCATTATTTAAAAGTGTCCTCTTTCTGGTCCTTTCTGGTACCCCCCCCCCCCCTTCTCCCTCCATCCCGCTGTTTCTTTCTCCCCCGCTCGCTCAGTTTTCCTAGACACCTGTGCAGGTATAGTGTTTCAGCCGAGTCCCTGAAAAATGAATGCAGAGCTCCAATCTCTTAATCCACCGGGCTCCACGCGGCCACGTCACATGACACCGCCACGGTCGCCCTGATGCCCAGACAACATCGGAGAGAGAGATTGTTTAGGATATGAGTGTGTGTGTGTTTGTGTGTGTGTGTGTGTGTGTGTGTTTAAACGCAACGAGAATGTTTGCAAGAACGTCACCCGGGTCTGTGTTTGCATGTTAATATATACGTAGTATCACTGTGTTCTAGATGAGGGGCTGTGGGTGGGAGAGGGGAAGCAGGCTAATCGTTTTTCATTTAAATCAAGATCCTTGGTCCACGTTGTGTGTGTGTGTGTGTGTGTGTGTGTGTGTGTGTGTGTGTGTGTGCGTGTGTTTTGGGATGATACCCTATCCACAGCAATCAGTCTGACCTCCACTCTGGAGTGAACCGCTCTCAATGATTAATGGATCTGCCTCCGTGCTCGGTCGCTAAGGCAACCCGAAACCCGATAGCCGTCAGGAATTTGCTAGCTCGCCCTCAAAGTGTGTGTGTGTGTGTGTGTGTGTGTGGCTGTGGGTGGGAGACAGAGAGAGGCTAAATGTGACTCTTTGGAGAGATGGAGTTGGTTGTGGTAAAGGTAGGAGAGGAGGAGGGAGTTCTGATTCTGTCAATAAACATTTCACATTTCATATCTTCAATCTTTTATTTTATTTTTTCAATCTTTTTAATGTTTAATAGCACACGTTTGTCCAGAACCCGTTATCTTTAAGAGTAAGCATTGTTTTGTGCCATTGATAAAATGGTTTCTTTAGGATTTAGGATCATATAATATCACCACGTCACCAGGGACGACCTTCTAGAGTGATTTGTGTTTTATATCAAGAAAGAAAAAAAATCTAAATGTATTCAAAATAGTTACTTATAAAACCAAATACAGGTCAGAATCAGTGGGTTCAATGTGTGAAATGTGTCTAAGTGAAGAAGCTTGTGTGAGACCAACCTGCTGATGAGTAAATCCATGTTAACAAGATGGCAGCTCTTAAATGGAAGTGCTGCAGCTTGTGCTTGACCGACCGACTTAACACTACTGTGTAATTTTCAAAGGGCCACTTAACACTTCATTGATCGAGATACCAGGGGGGCTCATTGCAGCCCACCGGTGCTTTTCCTGCCAACGCACCGCAGCATTTTTAATATTTCATTTAAACCTTTTTTTTGCATTGGACGCAAAAATGGTGCGCACACACACACACGCACAAAAAACATCTGTGGGTATGAAAAAGCCACAAACACTTGTTTTTTTGTCTCTTTAAGCTGTTAGTCGTTTCTCAAATCAGGGGCCCTCAGTCACACACAACGTGTACGTAGGTGAGGGCTGAGCCAAAGTGTGTGTGTGTGTGTGTGTGTATCTCGTATCAGAGCCATTGTGATGTGTCAAAGGATGAAAACCACACAGAAGGAAGGCTGAACGAGTGTCGCTACGAAATATGATTATACGTAAGTGTGTGTGTGTGTCCATGATTAACTGAGTATGTGCATCTTTGTGCCATTGTGTACAAATACTATAAATGTCACTCTAGGCTTTAGTTTTGAACCACCATGATGAAATAGTTCCTCTACACGTTCATCGTAATACTTAAACTCAATTTAATGTATTGTGTTCTCACACACAAGTCACACCTCTTTTCTCATTCACTTAACGGGATTATACGTTTAAATACTTCCCAAAGAGATTAAATATCCTTATAAAAAGCAACAAACTAAATTACAGCTGAAGGATTATTTCATTAGTTCAAGAACAAAAACTATCATCCAAAACGTGTTTCTGATTAATGTTATAGTGATTTAACAGACCGATACAGATCGGACTGTGATGATGTTTAGGTCTACACGTGTGTGTGTGTGTGTGTGTGTGTGTGTGTGTGTGTGTCTGTGTCACTGTCCGGGCTCCATGTGTGTATGTGCTGAGTGACAGACGCAGCGGGGGTATCCGTGACAGTGTGTCAGGCGTGTAAACCCAGTCTGACCCGCTCTGCTGTGGTCCTGCGAGTCCCTAAGCGCGCACACACACACACACACATAATGCTCTTGTTTCTGTGTTTGCTGGTGACGCTTCCTGCGTTCTCACACTCGTCTGAGAGGCAGAGCTGCGGTTTGGTGTGGAATGATTTTCCTCATACAAGTATGACGCTAAAATGCATCCAGCGGCAGTTTCTAACATAATCACAATAGTTAGTTAAATAGCTGCTGCTTCATGAAAAGTATTGCGTGACACCTGTGCTACTGATTGTGTGTGTTCGCATGGACTCACAAATGGAGTGTGTGCAACGCACCTATGCGAGCGAGCCGGGGGGAATACTTCCAACTACTGAGGCAAGCGCGGAGAGAGAAACATGAAATCGCGGTGGAAGATCTGACACGTCGTGTCGCTCTGAAATAAATACACAAATAAACAAACGAGGCGAGTCAAGAGAGTCCAGATGCAATATTTGTGCACGTTTGGGGCCGCGCACATGACACGATAATTGTTTGAGACGTTAAAAATGAAGGTTTTGGGTTGTCTCACTGTAAACTAATAACCCCTGTGTGTGTGTGTGCGCGCCTGTTGCCGCGGGTGACAGGGAGCGACCCCGGAGGGACAGACGGGGAGAGTTGACGGGTTAGTCCGTGTTGTCGGTGAGAACGTGACACTCAGGTGAGGTTACGCGACGCGGCGAAGCCAATGATTGGACCTGGCATTTGTTGGATGAACTCCGGAAAGGGGAATTTAGCTCAGCGGTATTGCGTTCAACCCCCCCCCCCCCGACCTGTCAGCCTCTCTGTCACACCTCACGCCTGATGAGCGGCTGAAATTGCTCCAAACCGTGACGCCGATGAGTCGACAGCGTTGCCTCCTCACCCGGGGACTTTATTGCAGTGCATTTTGTAAAATGTGCACGGGTCAGCTCCTTTTGCGCGTTTGGGTTAAAGAGGGTTTTCACATCAGGGTTGAGGCCCGATTTCTCCCAACCAACCCCACGCAAAGACCCCGGCCAGCAATGGATTGATCCTGCTGGTGCTAAGTACTTCCTGTCGATCCACACTGGGTAGCATGTTCCTTTATTGTGATGAACTGTGGTTTGTGAGTGAGTGACTCGACTCCCCTTTTCTAAAAACATTCGCTCCGTTCGACGAGAAACATCGCTGGATGTGTGTGTGTGTGTGTGATTTTGTAAATCTTAAGTTGAAACGTGTGTACACTTCTACCTCTGAGCGCACGGATACGACGGGTTAACATCTCCGCGCGCGCGCACATGTGTGTTCCCGCGTGCGCGCGATGACAGGCTCGAGGCGAAATGAAAGGCGGCGAGCGGCGGCCCCCGGACCTTTAGGCCTAATCGGGTTACATGATTAATGAGGGGGGGTGGGGAGGGGATTGGGCTCATGTTGTATTAAGAAAATGTGTGTTTGAACCCAAAGCGGCGGGTATCAGCAGCCTAATGCATCAGCCATCGACTGGACACCTGAGATCCGCGGCGTGCTGTTAGCTCGGTCCCAGCGGAGAGGCGCCGCATCGATTCCCCTGAAAACTTCCCTCTCGTTCGCTTACTTTCTTCCTGCCCGTCTTTCCTTTCACCGTTTTCTTCTTTCTGTTTCTCAATTCACACTTTGTCCTTCCGCGCCCGTATCCTTTTGCATTTCTTCCGCACCTCGTTTGTCTCATTTAATAACCCCTTTCCTGCTTCCCTTTTTTTTTTCTTTTTTTCTTTGGATTCAGAATCTGACTTTCTTTCCTCCTTTCTCCAGCAGCCGCACAGGGTTTGCACATAATGCACAATAGCGTCAGTGTTTTCTGTCTCTCTGTGTGATTTAGGCCCATTTCTGGCATGGCAGCGATGGCCGACACCTCGGCCCTCGCAAAGCCAAACACCGACTCGTGGCCCTCCGGACTTCATCCAGTAAAAGACTGAGTTTGTGTGATCGAACGTACAATATCACAAAGAACAGCACTTTCCGGCCTGGTTTTTCCACGACAAGACAAAGGTTTATTCACTCGTCTCCGTGAGTTTTAGTTTGAAAAAGGTTTTGTGTCAAAACAACATTTACACAGTGACAGTTACAAAATAAGTGACATTGTAATTTCAAGCGCCCCAAAATTCACTGAGATTTGGGCTTAGCCTCCGACGCGCCGCTTTAACAAAACACAACAAGACCGACCACCGGCCGCGTCCTTCCAAGAAGACCCGACCCAAACTCGGTACGAGAGAAGAACTTTGCCGGAGAAACTAGAGGTGAAACAGCGCGACCTCACAATCAGACAAGGACCGGCGTGAAATGTACTTCTACGCCTGGGATGTTTAGCTAGCTAGTTAGCTACGCGCTAACGGCGCGTTGAAGTTAACATCGCAGGCCGGCCGCACACAGGACTGTGCTGAGCACACACAACCAGGACGTTTTATCATTTAACATTTTATCCAAAATAATTCATTGTGTGAAGTTTTGTGGGGCTTTTGTCTTTACTCAACACACTGATCCCAACAAACTAGGTTCATAGGTACATATACATATAAATGTTCTAGTAGATTTTATATGCATATATTTATATTGTAATAAATTTATCCTTTAAAATAATATATTTATTATATGATATTTATATTGGATATGTATATTTATGATATGATAGTTATATATATTCACTGATATACTGAATTGTTTGCATAAGATGTCCTTTTTATGCTAAACTGTTGTGTGAATAAATGTTTATTTAACTCCAAAGTAATAATGCGTGTTTGATACCCTCTTTTTTTGGCTGGAATCATACTGGGATGCTTACTGAAACCGATCGGCTGTCCCTACCAACAAAAAAAAACTCTGCTACGTTAAAACTTGTCTACGTTGCAGTATGACTAGGGCGGTGGTTGTAGTAAGGCCAAAGGGTCACACCATCGGCAGCATCAGGTGTGTAACGTCAAAGCGAAATCCAAATGATTCCGCTTCATGGTGTCATTTTCTCAACATTTACTCCGCGGATACCACGTGAACGCGGGCGACTCATGAATAATCAGACTGCAGTCTGTTTGCTCTCTTCAACTGAACCATCAGCTCCAATGAGATGGTTTACTCTGAAAAGCTCAGTGACAGACTTATACAAAGGAGAAGTATGAGGCGTCCATTAAAACAAAATATCCCCGGGCTCACTGAATCAAAGCAATAAAGCAGACTGGATAAATAAATAAATGATTGAAATGAATATCACGGAATCGAGTCAGAGAAGGAGGGTGAGGAGACCACAAGTAACCCTTGAGATATGGAAACAAACCTGCAACACATACACAAACGATTAGCGTACCATGTCATCAGTAAAGATGATTCATGGTCGTAGCGCTGCACCCTGGTGTACACACACATGCACTGTCGACGTAAACACGCAAACATAATCACGCACACACACACACACACACACACACACCGGGAATTCTGCAAAGACAGAAAGGAAAATGTCTGTGTTCCGAAAGTATTACCGGTCATATTTTCATATTTCTTTCCTCCCGCTCTTATACTTTTCTCCCCTGTCAAACAAATCAAAACCCTGAGACCCAACGTGGGCCGAGGAAGCGCCTCAGACTTTCCACTGTCGGGCTTCACAAACAGTGTCTGTGCAGGGAGACGTGACCAGTGATCTGTGCCTGCACGTGTGTGTGTGTGTGTGTGTGTGTGTGCGTGTGTGTGTCTGTGTGTGAGATGGCCCTATGTTCCTTTCTTTTCTGGTCAGCCCTCATATGCAAACATATACAATTATTACTCATTTTCTAAATTAATATAAGAAACTGTCTAAATTACAGAACACAATTTCTCTAGTTTAATGGTGTGCATTTAATTGAATGTCATCAAATTACTTTTATTAAAAGTTAATGGTGAATAATAAACTCAATTGTTTGTTAAGTTAACCTTGTTTACTGGAGACTGACAATATCAACCCCTATTGTGAGAGTTTGTATGATGCAATGCAAGCGATGTCCAACCCTTTTAATATCAAACATCAACGTTATTAATCTGAGTTTTTAAACCCGCTCAATTACTGCAAAGAGGACGTTCAATTGAGAATTTTTTTTTTTAGCACAATCTTGATGGAAAGAATGAAAAAAGTGTAAATTATCCAAAAGCTAATGTTGATTTTTAAATTGCTAAAGATTGTAATTCGTGTTTAGATTAAAACCCTCCACGGTGCGTTGATGCTTTGCTCCACAAGCCGCCTGCCACTCCAGGCCGAAAACTAAATATATCACGGCAAAAAAAACTGGGATGATGAAGCAAGAGTCCATTTCATCACCCAAACAGGATGGCCCAGGCGATCCGCCGCCTCCCGGTTACACTTCCCCTCGGAGCGCCCATCCGTCATCAAGAGGGTCGGAGGTCGGGAGATTCATCAAAACAGTTTGTGCAGCGTGAGGTACACAAAGGAGCCTCTCAGGATTAGAGATGGCCCGCTGTGTTTATGGCTGTCTGCATTAAGGCCCATCCCATCATCGGCCGGGCCTTCTTGGTGTGAACTCATCAACCATTCCAAAGGGCTGACACGGCGAACCGCCCCCCCCCCTCTGCTGCGTGTGTTATTAGTACTTCTAATCCTCATCGTCCCCTCTCATTTTATCATTTTGGGGTATTGACTGGTCACGACGGGGAGAGCTGGTTGTAAAAGACGACGAGGTCATTAGATCACGGGCGTGTGAGGGGAACTCTTGAGCTCCACGAGTCATTTAATTACACGCTTATTGGACAATTTTAGGACATTCACACACCACCAATGAGTTCTATTGAGCTACCGCGAGACACACACACACACATATTCCTCCAGACGTCTCTTATGTTTCTAATAAACTCGCCCTTTGTTTACAAGCTTTCCGCTTCTATCTCTCAACAGAAGAAGAATCCCCCCCCTTTCACAGTCATCAGCGCTTCCCCGAGTACTTCCTGTTTTGTCACGGGAGTTAATGCAGTAGTTTCCCCTCTTTGCTTTATAGTTGGGCCAGGACATTTAGTCACATGGTACTCATCCGCGGACCCCCGCGCTTGATGCCGATCGTGTTTGACATGCGTTGATTGCCAGACGGCCGCCGTGGAAAGGGGAACTTGGCTCGAGCCCCCCCCCCCCCCCGCCCACTTGTCCTCATAGCTCCTTGTTCATGGCGTCTGTTGCATTGTCCTCAATACGGTCGCCTGTCTCGCCTTCGGGGGGGGGGGCCGCGAAGTCATCGAAACTATCTGCGTGATGAACTTCACAGGCCGCTCGTCGGTTCGAACGGTCTCTGCATCGACGGAGCGGAGCCCACGCACATCTTTGTGCGTGTGTGTGTGTGTGTGTGTGTGTGTGTGTGTCTCAGTGTGCTCTCGCTCCGGCTCCATTAGCCGCTGTTTGGACACCTGTAGCGGCTCGGCGAGGAGGGCTGTCATCGAGGGGCTTTGGCAAATCGAGAGATTATCCAAACAGTGGGACACTAGCTAATAAAAACAAGCCCCCCCCCCCCCCCCCCCTCTCCCCAGTTCACTGCATTAGCGCTGCATTAGTGCAGGGGGTCCGGAGAATGGAGAGCGGGGGGGGGGGGGGGATCTGAGTGATGCACAGTCTCAAGCTGTTAAAGGAACCTTCTGTAAATTATTAGTGATTTATTACATGCTGTATTTATGAGATTACTTATTGGAGTGTTTCCTTGCTTTAGGGAGGAGGGCTGAGCAGCAGACTCGAAAGGCCCAAAATCAAGTGTTGTATTCAAAGTGCTAATACTTATGCTATCACGTAAAAACGCTACACTGCAGATTTATTCTGCATCTTTCGGGTAAAGCAAAACTAACTTTGTTGATTAGAGGACAGAGAATGACATGTTTGCCTTACAAAAAAAAAATATTAAATCCCATTAAAAACTTTAAAGCAACCACTTTTAAGTAACTGATTTATGTAACTGTGACACACACGGAAGCTATTTACTCTTATTGTAGTATTTTCTTTGAAAACTATACAGAAAGTACTAAAATTCAACTTAAAACTGCTTTGAGCATACTTCAGATCAGTGTGACCGTCCCCTGATCCCTTTAAAGTCAGCGGGCGATGGAGTCGTGACGTGGTGCAGCGTCGGAGGAGAACACAGCGAGCGCTGTGTGCTCTCTGGGTGTGTACGTCGCTCATGGGGCATGAACGTCAATTTCTGGCCATGAACATTTATTAACTCCTAAAAATACGACAGCTGCTGGTTTTTCTGTTTTCAGGGGCACGGAAAATGAAATCATCTAATTTCCTTCACACGACCGTGGTCATTTTTTTTTTTTTGTGAAGTTTCTCAGGATGAAATGTTTCAGTGCATTAAATCATTTGTTTACACAGCGAAAAGCCTCCTTTTCCAGCACCGACCAACACTGCGTAGGTGCCTCAACACACTGTAATCCATTTATACAGTCAGTTAATATATGGCCGAGGGGTTAAGGGTTTAATTTAAGGCAAATTGGATTGGCCAGAATAAATCGGATACATGTTCTCACTTGGTTGAGGAAAACATTTATACATTTTGGGAGCTTGTGTGTGATATAAAATGTCTCCAAAATAAATACATTACAATATTTATTCATCTGTTTAGATTTGCCAATAATAACTTTGCATGTACGCGGCAGTTCAACTGCCAATAACTGTTAGCGAGCCGGCATGATGCCATCGGGGTGTAATTGCGTGTCTCTGAGGGGGGGGGGGAAGGACACTGCTGGCAATAACACTCGCAGAGAGGGAATTCGCCTTTTATTAAAAACGGCTTTGGTGACTGGGAGTAAATTAATTATCTGACTCCGAGTGTGGGAATAAACGACAGAGGAGGTGGCGCACAACGCCTCGGGCCGCTGTGCTGGTTGGCTTTGTGTGTTTTCGCATGCTTTTCTCATCCATCACAAACGACAGAGTCTTCCTCAGATCGACGCCATCAGTCACGTCACCACTGGCTTTGCTTTCGTTGCAGTGCGAAAAGCGATTGTGTCGTTGTGTCTTTTTTTTTTTTTTATACAACCAGAGGTGATGAGTTCAAGACTCCTGTGCCAGACAAATAGTGAGTTAATAAAACGAACAGATCTTGTCATAAATAGAATTCTTTTAGCCTGAATCATAACGAGGACGTTTCAAAACAAAGCTGTTCACTTTTAAGACATTTCTAGTTTGGAGCAAAACACGGAAACATGTGTTTACCTCATCTCTTTTGTGTCTGCGGTTACGTTCAGACACTCACACACGCGTTCCTGCAGTGGCCCTCAGCCATCGTTTATCATAAAAACGTATACAGTCATTTCTTTTCAGGGGGAATCGGGGGGGGGGGGGGGGGGGCGTTCATCTCCTCCATCCTCCCACCCTGCCTGAGCAGCCACTCACCTCCCGCCATTTCACCCAGCTCTCGGCCTTTTCTCCTTCAGAGCCCAAAACAGCCTCCCGAAAACTCCCAAGAGGAGAAACACAATGGCAGCTCAAGCGATCGATCAGTTTGATGAGTGCAAACCCACACGCACGCACACACACACACGCACACACACACGCACACATGCACAACTGTGGGGGGTTTTCTCTGTAGATGAAGGAACACTTTTAATCTCCACCGCAGCGGTTCACGTTGGCTCAGGCCTTGGACCCTTTAATTGTTTGAGAATGGCGAAATGTGACATTGAATCGCTTAAAAATGAAGAGTGAGTTGAGGCCAAGGACTCGACCCGTGGTCCCGATGCCGCTTCCGGCGTTAACGGCGCCGACGCCGATCCAGGAGCTGGAAGCTGGGCGCCGTGCCGTTGCGGTCGAGTTCACGGGATTCGCTAAGAACCACAACAACACCCCGGGCCCTCTTTGTTCTTTGTTTTGTCACGGTCGTTGAGCGGAGTCAACCGATCATTTCATAACACAGCCAGAGCCGTCCGATCGTTATCTCTGAAGCAGGCGTTGCGGCGCTTGATCCAACACCCTTTTTTTTTTTTTTTTTCGTGGACTGAAGGTAGCTGTGGAGCCTGCAGGGGGTCAGGGAGCAGGCCGCGTGTGGCAGGGTTGAGCTGTGAATGAGAAGGAAATCCACAACAGAAACGAAACCTTCTTCTGTGTGTGTGTGTGTGTGTGTGTGTGTGTTAGGAGGGAGGACGCGAGGAGCTGAGGTAGAAGGAACATGTGGAAAACAGGAGGATATTCTTGAGATTTCAGTAGTTGAAGCACAAGGAAAGAAGGGTCAATGCAGCACAATAAAAAAAAGGAGAATTCTTATTTTTATCTTCTGGAGCTCTTTGTTTGTGATTTATTTGTTAATATAATGAAGGAAAATTAACACAACTTTGAGTGAATTATATTCAATTCGGCTGCAAACGTTGAATATTCTGAATGTCTAATGTAAGTTATGCCACATACGTGTGTGACCTGTTGAGCCCGATCTAAAGACGTGCTGCTCTGCACTGCGGTGTCCCCCCCCCCCCCTCTACCCCCCCCCTCAAGTCTCCTTCTTCTAAGCTCTACATTTACACTTCAAACTGCCTTCAAACACTGATTCCTGCTTTATTCTGAACTCATTTCTCCGTGTTCAGGGGAAAGGACTTTGTGAGGCGACTGCTTTCCACGTCGGGGGGGGGCGATCAGGAACAGATGGACGGGGTGATGACCCCCCCCCCCGACCTCCTCTCCACACCAACCCCTCGGTGGGCGAGCACTGCCCGCACACTGCCACTCAAATTCCAGCGTGTGGATGTATGTGAGAGCTGAATGGTGTGTGGATGGATGACGATGGGGGGGAGGGAGGGGGGGCGTGTTATGGCTCTGAGATGGCTCTGAGGGTGCTACGGCAAAAAGAGTCCCCATGATACGAGCGGCCGACACCTCCTCCAACATCTGTTCCACGGAAAAACACTCACTCCCCCCCCCCCCCCCCCACACACACACACACACACACTCACACACACAGTTAGACGATCTTTTCATTTTACAGTGAAGTCAAAAGAAATGGAGAAATTAGATTTGGAGGGAACCAGATACTCCATTTGTGATGTGGCTCTGTGGATGACACAGGAGGCTGCAGACGCCACTGATGCCTTTACCCTTCTCTTCTCCTTCCCCACTCCCCCCCCCCCCCCTCCCCCTGCCACCTCCACTCCTCGCTCGACGATCAGGTTTCTCCCTGTCCATCAGTGGAGAGGGAGAAGAGAGGAAAGGGGGTGGTGGGGGGGGGGGGGGGTTGTTCTGATCAATGTCAGGAAACCAGACGATGGGAAGGGAAGAGGTGAAACAGATAGGGCCCATAACCCGGGATGCCGCAATCACCTCTCCTTCTCCCTCCATCTATTCCGCAATCACTTCTGTGTTCTTGTCTGACTGTGACACACGCACACACACGCACACACACACACACACACACACACACACACACACACAGAGTGAGCTCTGTTGAAACACTGTGCAGAAACCACAAATACAAACACGCAACTGACCGCAAACATGCAGCACGGAGCTCAGCTTCAGTGTCTGAGAGGCCAACACACACCAAACACACACCAAACACACACCAAACACACTCCAAACACACTCCAAACACACACCAAACACACACCAAACACACACCTACGCAGAGCATCTATTGCTTCCCCTTCAGGCCGAATGCATTGCCACCTAACTGCTCCTTATGGGGCATGATATACAAAATTAGAAATACATTTTCTCCCAGCTATATGCAAATCTCCAACATATTGCTTTCTGTCTCCAGGGGGTGGGGGGGGGGCACACATTCCCACACACAAATACACCTGGAGGTGCATGAGAGAGGCCCACAAACACACACAAACACGCCTCATCCACGACGTGTAATTAAGCCAGACACGGAGAATAGCGTTCTCGTTTGAGGTTTATTAATTCGGGGTATTTTTATTACCGTTTATTGCGGCGTCTCATGCTGGACAACACGGCTGCTCCTTCCTCCTGCAGGCGCTCATCAGCAAGAGGAGCGCTCTACTCCTCAGGATCACATTATGCGGTATTAGATCCTGGCTAGAGTTATTGTGCTAACCGGTAACACAATAGAAAAAAGGCGGTGACTTAATTATATTAAAAGGCGGCGCGGAACATAATCTCCCTGCGCCGTGTCGTATTTGAAAATATATTTCAACGAACACGTTGGCACTCAGAGTCGCAAGTTTGAATGTGATGACTTAGGTGTCCTTGTACTGTATGTGTGTGTGCGTGTGTGTGTGCGTGTGTGTGTGTGTTTCTGATCTTTTTGGTGCTGAGCTTTCTTGCCACCTCAGCTAACTCTTAACTCCTGTCAAAACAGGGAGCTTTAAATTGAATTAAGACTCCATGCTGCAGTCCCTGCTGAGCCCCCCCAACCAACGCCTTTAACACCCAACACTACCCTGGAGGACACACACACACACACACACACGACTGCATTAACACTCAACACATTCCCAAATGATTTTCCCAAAGTTACTACAGCGAAGAGGCACATCAACATCAACTCAAATGAATGATGACCAATGAAACAAAGGATGTTTTTTAAAAACAGGTAAAACACAGGGAGAACACACACACACACACACACACACACACAAGCAGAGGATACTACAGGATATTTTAAGTAGGATGAGGCCGGCTCGGCCTTGAAACTCGGCCGCTGTTAATTCACAGCAGCTGAAACAGAGACAAAGGTTTTTTTTCGGTGTCCTCATGCTTTTTTTTTTTGCTGTTGTATGAAAAACTAATACTATTTTAAAGCTAAAAGTTTTACTGTCAAACTTGCTGGATACAGAAAACATTCCAAAAAGACAAGTTGTAGTATTTAACGACCCATATTGTAACTGAAATGCACCAAATATGTGAGTCCCTCTCAGATATTAGCCCATAATTTTGGCAAACACTAAGCTGTTTTCTTCTGTCTGCGCTTTCTCAACTGCGGTTTAATGTATGTTCTGTGTTTCATCCAAAGATTACTCTCCAATATGTTCTCTGTGTTCCGCTGGCAGTCCAAGCCGCTCTATTAGAAATCATCTTAAAGCAATATTATCCAAGTGAGAGGGTCATTAATCATCAGGCTGACAAGAGCTCTGGACATTGTTGACGAGTAGCGAGCGTGTGCGTAACCTTTAATGCATTTGGGCTGCTGTTAGACAGGTGGATAATCAGGGGGGGGGGTTTATAAAAGGCAGGCATCAACGGAATATTAGATTGTTTAGAAATATGCTAATATGCTAACTAGGAAATATGTGTATTTTTACACTCCAATTGTTAATTTGTAACACAAAATATTAGGTTTGTATCTGTTACATATGAATGAGCTCCAACAAATGAGAGAAAGTGGTGTGTGTGCTTTAGGTTACTGAGGTGTGTGTGTGTGTGTTCGTGTGTGTGTGGTATTGAGGCCACCGTGATGCAACCCAACACCACCTCTTTGTGTGAGCAGCAGCTCCACAGACCACCAATCAGAGCCACTCACTCATTTCCCAATGCGATTATTTTGTAAAAAAAAATATTTCATTTTTATTTCAAATGCTAAAGTTTAGCATTTGAAATAAAAATGAAATATTTTTTTTACTACGGACGATTATTAACCAAATACCATGATCCTTTTTCTTGCAACATTATAGCTGTGGTTAGGTTTGTGCTTTTTCTTGAGTCATTTATTTGTATAATTAAGCAGAGCTTGTGGTATTAAATGCATTTCATCGCTAATAATAAAAATCACAGCTTTAATGAGCTTTTACGGAGTTCACTGGTCCTCCCCCAGAGACAAAGAAACAACAGGGCGTAAAGGTCAAGAACAGAGCAGCTTTATTCTGCTTTTAGTTTACCACAAACCACTTGTTGCACTCGTGCGTGTGTGTGTGTGTGTTTGAGGGGGCAGGGGCATTGTTTTAGTCTACAGGAGAAGTCGCTGCACGCCGCGTTTCCTTCCTGCCGTTGTGCACGCAACTCGTCACGTCGGACTCTGCGGTCATGTGACGTAGGCCAGGTAGACGTGAGATGGTTGTTTTGGGACTAAAACAAAGCAGTAAAACGGTTTGGAAACGTTTGTGTTCACATTATTTATTCATTGAGGGAGTATGTGGATCATGGTTAATAAATAATAATAATAATAATTTACATACTGATGATCGGACCGGATGTTATGCACATGCAAAATGACATGTGAAAACACACACACACAGGTCAAAGTCATCACACACCAGTAATGAATTCCACAAATAGATCAATATTCCGATACAGAGTAAATAGCTGAGGACGGGTCGGGGCTGAATGGATTCAGCTTACAACAAAGATTACGCTCCACAGAGTGAAGGAAACGTTAAACCAAAACAGCAGTGGTGTAAATTAACTCTCAGTGAGGATCTGGGTCTGTGGCATGCGTGTGTGTGTGTGTGTGTGTGTGTGTGTGCGCTGACTCATATGATGATGATGACGGTGATGATGATTGGTTAATTGCAGGCAGCTTGCAGACGCTGCGCGCCGCTCATTGCGTGTGAGCGGCGGCGTGCGTGTCGTTCACAGGTTGCAGTGCAAAAGGCGGGGGGGGGGGGGGGGGGGAGGGGCCTGCGGTGGCTGCGGGGGCCGCGTAACACGTTTAAATGGGGCAAAGTAGTGTTTGGAGGATTGGTAATTACTCACATCCCTCTCTGGTCATGGGGACACTGTCCAGATCTCACCTTGTCCACCACACACAAGCCCTTACACACACACACACACACACAATACGTGATACAAAACCCCGTCAAACACTCAGCGCACAAACAGTCGGTCAGTGACGGTAAGCCGCACTGCCATCAGCAGGAGGACAGAGGACACAGGCCTGGAAACACTGTTCATTCGCGTGGCCCTAAATGTTTGTGCAATTTTCAACAACGGCGAACAAAATGCATTGAGACGCCACATGGAAATTAAATATCGAATGCAATTTAAACACGATACGCAACGTTAACGCAATAAAGAGGCTGTAGCTGTAGAGATGACGGAGAATATCCCAAAACTTCCCAAAGTTTTCTTATTAGTAATCTGTGATGACGCCGCAGGGGGAAGTTGTAGAGCTAGCGGGGTAAAAAAACAAAAAAATCAATTTTATTCATGAATAAATGATCAATTAGTGATAATAATTAGTGATGGTTAATCAAACAATGTGGCTCATCCTGACTGAGCTTTTGAACATGTTTAACGTCATGAACAAGTTGTTCATCAAAAAAAAAAAGCTATACTGACCTCAGAGAACCAACTAAGAGTGTAAGAATGTCTGTAATTCAGCAGCAATTTGCATGCACGTGTGTGTGTTAGCGCGCATGCATGCGTGTGCGGGCCTACAGCCATGTTTCGGGTGAGAAGGTCACAGATGGCGCCAAACTTTGATTCCGTGACTCCTCCCCCCCCCCGTCGCCGCCTCAGAACGAGCGAGAGACATCAAGACAGCACCGCGCTCTGCGTAAAAAGGACCTTTTCCTCCCTCATAATATTGACTCTGATAATGTCCTCACCCCGGATCGGATGGACGGCGTTCGGGCCGACACAGGCCAAACACGCGCGGGGCGGCTCCTGCGCCACCAATGTTGCTCTTACCTTTTTTTCACCTGGGTAAAAGGCGCTCTTTCTGCTTTGGAGCCGTGTGCACTTGCTCCGCTCTCAGAGCCCCTCGTCCTTTTGAAGGGGTTTCACGAAAATGGACGCGAAAATATACAGAATTGGCTTGTAATTATATGTGAAAGTTTATTTGAGTTTGAGGGTAACGTGGCGTTGGGAAGGGGGGGGAGGTTGTGCGTGATGAGCGCTGAGTGTGTGTGTGTGTCTGTGTGTGTGTGTGTCTTTGATGACGCTGTCTGGGCCAATCTGCCCGAGCGAATGTCTTAGATTTACTAGCCCACGACAGTCAAATTGTCCTAATCACTAAGTAAATAGATACTTCCCCGAGCTATCAGGGCACACACGCCGACAAAACTGCCCACTGGGGGGGGGGGGGGGGGGGCACGAAAAAACTTTCAACATTAATTGTTGTTTTCCTTCTTATTGCAGCCTAAAAACACCCGGTGTAATTATTCATAAGTGCCACTTTGATTCGGGGCAAATTTGTTTGAAAGAGGCTCAAGGTTTTTCTTCGCTTGAGTTGTTCCCTCACAGAGCTCAGGTTGTGCACGGAGGGGTCTGAGCTGGGGGGTGGAGGGGGGGGGCGTGGGATAGGGTTACATACCTCGTGCCCCTTTCTGAACAACTCGCCTCTAATCTAACCCAATCTGGCTTTCTGTAAACCTTATGTTGCTATATTTCTTTACATGCATTGGGTTTTAAGATAGCATAGCAACTGAGGGAGATAATCCACTCAAATGAATTAGATTTGTTGAGAAAAAAAAAAAGGCTTTCAGCTGGAGTTAATCCACCACCTCTTGTGTGCATTTAATCAAAGTTTACAGTGGATTATGTCATGAAATGTCAGTTTATCTTGATTTAAAAGCACAAACAAAGGCACTTTTATAACACAGTGAGATTGCTGGGATAAGCATGAACAACAAGGGATTCATACCACATTATGTTGATGCAAGTATAATTCAACAATTTTCACATTTTACGCTCCACATTTAAACGTAAAATATTGTGAAGTTATTTTCAGCAGCCACTCTCTAAACAATACATTAGGCATTACATCGTTTTAATGAGTTGATTGAGATTTAATTTAGAGGCCGTATTCTACACCTCAAGCTTCTCTCCATGAAATGTCGTCACACAAATGGAAAAAAAGCAAGTAAATAACAGCAGAATTTTGGTTTTTGGTGATTTGAACATTAGAGATTAGCTGAGGCCAAGTGAGCAACCCCACACCAGAGGACAGGGTGTCTTCATGCCTGCTTTACAGTGGACCCATGTGAAGACACTGTGAAGCCCACACTGAAAAGCTACGGGAAACGCCACGAAAGTGACCACACGTGTGATGTTTGGTCACTTTCTCAAAGGGAAATGTCATGATCTTGGGCTTTGAGGCACTGGTCCGTCTTTATTCTAGAGGTGATAATACATAAATAGTTATTATATCACATTAAAGAAACAAACCTGCTCATTCCCGGCGCGTTAATTGAGGAGAGTTAAAGTAAAAAAAATCCGTACAAGCGGGTCTAGACACTAAAGTATCGGATGTCCACATAACGTGGCTCATGTGAGCTGGCAGACTTCTTAACGCGCCCGAACAGCCTCACGGTCTCACGTTAACGACAACAGCCGGGGTCCGAGCCGTAAACGCTCAACGAGGCAGCTCGTGGTGTGTGTGTGCGTGACAACTCAACTAGTACAGTAGCTTTGAGCCGCTTCTAATAGAGAATGCCTTTTTACTGTGTGTGTTTGTGTGTGTGTGTGTGTGTGTGTGTGTGTGTGTGTGTGTGTGTGTGTGTGTGTGTATCTGTGTGTGTTTACGGGCTAATTGGGATTTGAGTTACACCATAATTAGTTTACGGCATTCCCACAGCACAGCAGATCGTGTTACGGCTCATATGCATAATTAGGAAAAAGAAACATTCTGGGCTGTGGTTGGCTGTTATGAATCTTTCATGGTGTGTGTGTGTGTGTGTGTGTGTGTGGGTACACCCCCCTTGGCCTCCTCCCCCTCCTTGTCTTGTTTTGATTCACACACTAACATATTATCATTTCCTCCTTTTTCCAGTTACAAAAGAGCTGTGAGTTTCTATCACAGCTGGAGCAAAACTTTAAAGACACAATTACACACGCACACGCACACAAACACACACTGTGATCTTTAAAGGGCATCCATTTAAGTGAAGATAGAAACCAGAGTGTAGGATCAATTAGGATGTAGGAGCCAGAGGAAATAAAATGGCTTTTATAGCATCAGACATGTCCGCACACACACACACACGCGCACACACACACACGCACGCACATTCACACACATCGACGCACACACACGCACGCACGCACGCACGCACACACACCTCTTGCAGGTTTGACAACTGACGCTGTGCAAGATGATGATGGTTAAAAATAGCAAACTGTAGGTCAGTTGGTTCCATGTTGAAGGTAAAAATCAAAAAGTAAAAATAAACTTTTCTTCTTCTGCTGTTCTGTTTCTCTCAGCTCTTCCTATATTTTTATATATATATTTATATATATATTTTAGTTTCAGCGCTGCAGAGCAGACACATGATGTCAATCACACTATTTATTATGTTTATTTTGCTCTCTCTCTCTCTCTCCATAACATACTGGAAATATAAACCTCGGTTTCTAGCGGTGTGTCTCTTGGCTTGAAATTAAAAGACATGACAGTGTGTGTGTGTGTATGTGTGTGTGTGTGCGATGCGGACAGGTTTTTCTTTACACTTCATGCCTACACTGACATTTCCCATTTAGATGTGTGCCTGTTTGTGTTTCTCCAGAATCAGCTGACGTGTGCGTTTGTTTGTGTATCTACGAGTTTGTGACTGCGTCTGCCACCAAACGCACAAATCTCCATAATGAGGAGTTATTGAGGGGCGGCGCGCAATTTATTTTTACGGCTAACGCGGACACATTTTCACACTTGACGGGTGAAATCTTCAGAGCAAGTGAAGAGTGATCGTCCAGCCCCATCTGTCCACTCAGAGTTGTGTCTACAAAGTTGTCGTCGTGAGGAAAGTTCACCCTGTGATCATCTAAGAGGTCACTGAAAGCAGAGAAGGGGACAATGGGAAGTTGGGGCAGATAGACGTTCTTTGTGTGGTCACATCTGGATCAGATATGGCTTTGTTGTGAAGCAGCAGCACAATACTCCACTTAATGTTGGTGTTGTTTGGCGCACACAAACCAAAATGAACGAGGACATGGAATCAAAATGTGCGTAGATACAGTTTATTTGTCGTCGGACCTGCAGGTGGACGGAGTGCAGATGTTTACAATGTGCAAAAAGACCCGTCAGACCCGTTAGAAAGGACCAACACGACGTGCACGCGGTCACGTGACGACCTGAGAGGTACATTCTGCTAGATGATCCGGATCATTTTCTTCTGCACCCCCTTTGTTTAATGCACCCGAATATACCAGGGTGGACATTTTGTAAACACAACTCTGCAGACCTGCTGATTAAATATTTTCCACTGAAAAACTATTTTCCTAAACCTAAACCTAAATATTAGATACACTATAAATGAATTTTGCAGAAGTCATTATCCAGTGTCGAGATCGGATTCATTTTCAACACTTAGTAGAGTTAAATGAACTCTGATAGGTTTTAAATGTAACCGCACAGCACATGGCAACACTTGAAAAAAGTGTTACATTGACACTGTGGAGTGTGGACCCCATGGGACACTTTCAAAGTGTTAAAAAGAACTCCAATAGTGTCCATTCTGCTGTGTAGAAGTGTCCGTGTCTCCATCTATACGACAGCCTGTTTGCATGTCACGCCTTTATAGACGACGTGTTTGATTTTCTACTAAATTCCCCCCTCGGGGGGGGGGGGGGGAAACGAGTACACTTAACTCCACCAAAACACAAACACAGAAGCGCCTGTAAAAGCTGAGAATTGAAGTGTAGCAAACACTTCCACAGGGGAGAAAACGAAGGAGAGACACATTCAATCAGCGCTGAGCCGAGTTCCTCACGCCGCCGACTCAGCGCATTTCCATCAAGCATCTCTGCCAGACCACAACACACCGAGGCAACAGACCCCCCCCCCACACATTAAGAGTGTATTGGCTGTGTAGATTAATGAAAATGTCTCACTCAACACAATGTGTGTGTGTGTTTAGAGTTGAGAACAGCATGTTTCGTCTCAAACCTCGTTTCTCAACCCTACATGACTACTGCTCTCTCTCTCTCTCTCTCTCTCTCTCTCGCCCTTTCCTCTCCCTCTTTCGCTCTCCCTTACGTTCATTTACACTTGTCGAGAGGTGGCCATTAGGCCCAAAGAGCTGGTGCCCAACTTTTTATTACGAAACCATTTTGTATCGCTGAAAGAAAAATAAATCCAACGCTCCCTCCGACTGCATTAGGCCTGAGGTCTCGGTGATTTGTTTAGGTTGATAACACTCACGGCCCACCAGCCACTCAAAGGCTGAAGGTGCAACCTTCTCGCCGTCGTCTCGCCGAGCCGTACAAGGGCCCTTCTGTGGGACGCCGCCTGCAACACAGAGTCCTGCTTCATTTGACTCCCTCCCGGGAGGACAAGACGTCTCACGGAGAGCGTCCGTTATTCACCGTGCGTCTGCTGGTCTGATGAAGTAAAAAAAAAAAAAAAAAGAAGAAGAGGAAAAGGGAGGAAAAGGGAACTCTGACTCAATAAAGCCGTGGGATTTGCTCAGAGGTCTCGTAAAAACAAAGCAAGTGGGGCCCCAATCAAAAGGTCCCGGAGGTGGAGAGCTCACGGGGCGGACCGCGTCCCGACCCGGGTCCCGCTGGCTGCTGGTCCTTCGCAGCGCGCCGTGCGTGTGCGGGGTGCGTGCGTGTGCGGCAGTGGGCCCTTTTGCAAGTGTTTCTCCATCCCGGGAGCAGCGAATTCCTCCCACCCTTCTGGTGGAGAACTTGAGCGAGGTTTCCAGTCTGTTCGTCTGGCTGTTTTCACGGCCGCAGTGATTTCATGACGGCGTCCATGCGCGGGCGGATCGGGGGTTTTGTCTTCCTGACATAGTAGCGATTGTACAATGCGATGGCCTTGGAGAAGTAATAGCTGTTCACGTGGAACTGCCAGAATGAAACCCAACGCTGGATGACTGGAGGAATGTTCCCACATCTCTTGTTAAAGTGTCTCTGTCTGCTCATTCATTTTGTGCAATTGTTTTTCTCCTTTTCTTCGCTCTCTCTCTCTTCATTGGGCTTTGTTTGAAGTCTGCTTAAGGCCAGTAAAGAGACGTCCTCCCCCCCCCCCGCCCTTCCTGTGGCAGTATTAATGACAGCTAGTGAAACGTGATACACTGGCTCTCCATAAAAATAAAGAAAAAAAAAAGCCACGATAGCCATGCCGCTCCCTCTGTTAATCAAATTTGTCGTAATTGTCATCTGAGGATGTTAAAGGGCGAACCTCTGAACCCGCAGCCCTGGGGTCAGCGAGTGTGTGTGTGTGTGTGTGTGTGTGTATAGGGGTCTTCAGGGATCGTCTGAGAGTTTGTAAATGGTCACGCTGAGTTTAGGATCAGTGTCTGGGTTCTGGATGGGGAGCCTCCTGCGGGACCCGACTGTCCACCCACTCCGTCTCTCAGTCTGGATGTCTGGTCCTGTGTCTCTCCACGTCAAGTCCTCCCAGCAAATCCCTCTGTTCATACTTTCTCTCTCTCTCTCTCTCTCTCTCTCTCTTTGCTTTCCTTTCACTGGCCTCCTTTTCAACTGTTGCGCAACAGCACATCTTTACCACAACAGCCTGTGGGCTATTTTTAAGACCAACCAGTGATACAGTAAGTAAGTAAGTCCCGCCTCTTCAAAAAAGGCTAATGATTTTAATAAGACAGGAGGGGGACTGACGGAGCGTTGACACGTTGTACATCTCTTGCTGTGCAAGAGGCACTTCTCCAGCAAGATGAGTAACGGCGGATCCTGGGGGGGTTTTTGTCAGTGATTGCAAACCGCGTGTGTCGAACAAAGAGGCTGACAGCCAAATCAAGGATTGATGAAACCAATAAATGTGCGGGCTTTGGCTCCGTTCAGTCACAAGAGCAGACTCCACATCACTCGGCGAGCGCTTCACAGCGTTTCAGACCGTATTACAGCACCGGGCGAATATGCACTTTATTGCCTACTCAAGTCTTTGAATTCCTTTGAATTGCTCCATTGACATTGACATAACTCGTGCAATGTGGTGGTCTTGATTTCTACTGCAGGCAGCTGGCTCGAGCGGGATGGGTAGGGGGGGGATGGTAGCTGCATTAACTCCTCGTCCTCGTCCTTCATCCTCCGCATTGGCCGAGAGGCCTTTAGGATACAAGGGACAGTTAGGGTAAGGTTGTAGGGAGGCCTTCTGCAAAAGCGCTGCGTCAGGGCCGCAGTGGGAGGATATCGAGTTGCAGCGTACGCATGTCGGTGCGCGCCACGCGAAACCGGAGAGGTCAGCGGAGCCCCCCCCCCCCCCCGCCGATAGCTCCCAAAGAATGCTCACGACGAGGCGCTAACTCGAGACCATCGCGACTGCTGGTGCCCCGAGAGAAGGCGAGGGGGAGGGAACGCTCCGGTCCCACCGCGCTTCATGTTGACAGGGCATTCGTCACGTTGAGAGTGACGCAACAGCGCCGGGTGTCCTCCGTCACGTTGCATTGGTGGACTTATCCTTGGAAGAATTGGTTCAAGCTTTTAGGACTCCATTGGACAACACACACCCCCCTTTTGTCATGCGGTTCATAGCCGGATGGACGAGGACATTCCCAACAGATTGTAGTTGCTTGGTGTCTCATGTCATGACAAAGTCCCTCACGCAGCTGCGTTGGGAACGAACCCACGGATCCGCGCTCGCTAATGTCGCGCTGTGAAAGCCTCCCCACAGGCACGGAAACACGCGTGCGTCCCTGTGCATTTGCATGTCGGCCAGTCAGCGCGCACGGAGAGAGCGCCATTTGTGTAAAAGTTCTCATTATTCAGCAGCCATTTCCCTTTTGGTGTTCATGCTCACTGTTTCCCACGCAGGAATTTTGGAACTCCGGAGAGAGAGAGAGAGAGAGAGAGAGAGAGAGAGAGAGAGAGACATTGGTCATTTCTTTCTTTCTTCATGGTGCTGCAGAAGAAAAGCCTGATCACAACCACACCCTTTGTCCTCATGTCCTCATCTCCTCTTTCTACCGACCGCTGATGTTTTGACAAAATGACCCCCCGCCCCCCCTTTCGCTCTCACTCGTTCCACAGGGTTCGGTGTGTGTTTGTATGTTTAGGCATATCCCTGCTTTGTTGGCACACTTAACTCAGTTAGGATGAATGGCAACACACACAAAGAAGCGGGATATTCGTGGCGCAGGGGAAGAAAGGACGGTTTCTAGTCTGATTCACATTTATTGACAGAGCTAATGGAAATCGGGTCCACGAATGTTTGCTTATTTGGCTTTTTTAAACGCGGCCCCTTAAGTGTCTGCTTGTATTCATTGTGCGTCGGAACGTCCCGGACTGCGCGTGTCTCTGTTTATCGATGCAACTAATGGATTTTCTGCCGGACCGAAGTTTGTTTGTTCAGAAACCCGAAGCGTCGGGCCGCTGCATAAGCCCTTCAGGATAGACGCCACTCCGACACCCAGGTAGCGCGGGGGGGGGGTTGTGGCGATCGATGGACCATCGAGACTGGATGACATTTTAACCTGAAGATTGAAAGAACAGATAAAATGAATATAAATGAATAATAATACACACACACATAATAATAATAAAGAAATGGTTTATTCTTCCAAGACAAAATTTGGTCACAAGACAACACTTTATTCGTAACATGGTGAACATTTTGAACATGGTGAAACACGAAGACAGGAAAACTTCCTTCTGAAAGTCTTTGACAAGATGATTGACAATTAACATCAGAAGGGCGTCGGTTTTGTTGCTACTGCAGACATTCAGTGGGCGGGGATTGTCTCGCATTGCCAGAATAGCAAGGCTTTTGTGCAACAAGTTACTTTTGGATTAGACAGTTTGGATGAGTGACAGAGAGAGACGGCGGTTACACGAGCAGCTCCATTCGTCTTGATTTAATAAATGCAAATGTCTCTCTAACACACACACACACAAGTCCTTATTATATTCTTTTGTTGAGCCTGTCAATAGTCGAGGAGCCTGGCAGAGCCACGGTATGTCACGGTTTGGCTTCGCTTCCTGTTTTAGTTTGAAGTTTCATGTCTCTTGTGGTCCTGGGTTAACTTCACTTCCTGCCTTGTCTTGTGATTGCGTGATTGTCTCCACCTGTGTCCAATCACCTGCACCTCCCTTGTGTATTTAAGCCCTGTGTGCCTGTTGTCCCCTGTCGCGTCATTGTCTATATGTCCCTCGTCGTTGGAGCACGTCTTGAGTTTGAGAATAAAGAGCACTTTGGATCGAGAAACTCTGCGCCTGAGTCCTCACTGCATCCTGCCCCAGCCTGAGTGTGACAGAATGACGCGACCCAAGGAGGACTCAGCAGAGTTTTGGAGCGGTCAGGGCCCCGACTATTTGGACGTGGGAAGTCCATTCTGGCAGCGCAAGACGGACGTTGTTCTCGGGCCCAGAGGCTACAGGAAAATGTGCCTCGAGCTTCGAGACCTCCTCAATCCGAGGAAAGGGAGCCCGGGGGGGGAGGAGACCTTGAACCCCCCAGTCCCGGCTCCTGTCCCGGCCCCCAGAGTCTCGCCTCCACCCGTTCCGGAACCCAGAGCCTCGCCTCCGCCTGTCCCGGCCCCCAGAGTCTCGTCTCCGCCCGTCCCGGCCCCCAGACGCCCGTCAGCGCCCGTGCCGGCCCCGAGACGCCCGTCAGCGCCCATTCCTGCGCCGAGACGCCCGTCAGCGCCCGTTCCTGCCCCGAGAACCCCGTCAGCGCCCGTTCCTGCCCCGAGAACCACGCCCCCGGTCCCGGCCCCGCGGCGCCTGACCATGACCCCCCCTTCCCACCCTCTGGGGACCGTCTGGAATCCGGTCCTTGGAGGGGGATTGGGGTCAGGGCTCAGCCCGGTGATCCTCGCCACGACGACGCCGCAGCCGCACAGCTTGGCGCCCCCCGCCACGACGACGCCGGAGCCGCACAGCTCGGCGCCCCCCGCCACGACGACGCCGGAGCCGCACAGCTCGGCGCCCCCCGCCACGACGACGCCGGAGCCGCACAGCTCGGCGCCCCCCGCCACGACGACGCCGGAGCCGCACAGCTCGGCGCCCCCCGCCACGACGACGCCGGAGCCGCACCGCCCGGCGCCCCCCGCCACGACGACGCGGGAGCCGCACCGCCCGGCGCCCCCCGAGACCCTGAAGCCCGGTCGCCGTAGCGGCCGGCCCCCCGAGACCCTGAAGCCCGGTCGCCGTAGCGGCCGGCCCCCCGAGACCCTGAAGTCTGGGCGCCGTGGCATCCCGGCCGGAGGGACCCGACACCGTGCCGCCGACCCTTGGGGTCCCCTGGGCGGCCGGGGGTTGTTGGGTTCCCCGCCCTCCCTCCCTTGTCTGTTTTTCTAGGTTCCACCCTCCTTTAGGACCGTCTGGAATCCGGTCCTTAAGGGGGGGGTTCTGTCACGGTTTGGCTTCGCTTCCTGTTTTAGTTTGAAGTTTCATGTCTCTTGTGGTCCTGGGTTAACTTCACTTCCTGCCTTGTCTTGTGATTGCGTGATTGTCTCCACCTGTGTCCAATCACCTGCACCTCCCTTGTGTATTTAAGCCCTGTGTGCCTGTTGTCCCCTGTCGCGTCATTGTCTATATGTCCCTCGTCGTTGGAGCACGTCTTGAGTTTGAGAATAAAGAGCACTTTGGATCGAGAAACTCTGCGCCTGAGTCCTCACTGCATCCTGCCCCAGCCTGAGTGTGACACGGTAGCACTAAACTAGGGTGGAGTTTGGTGATCGCTTGGCTCACTAAGGGAAGAAAATAAGAGTGCATTTTTAACAGGAAAGATTCCATGCCGAGGACCAGTTAGTGTGGGCAGCTGGAGGGGGACCAATAGGATGTTTTGATAGATGCATTAAAATAATGCGCCGCCCAGATGTTGTAGCATCTATTGGCAAGAACACGGTTCATATCTGGGGTTAAAGGGTAAATGAAGCAGAGCAGGATGGCAGTTGGCGCGCATAAGGGAACAGTTAAAGGGGAATTACAAAGAACAAAGTGAAGGGAGAAGAAAAAAAAAAGCCAGCTGATCCAAGGGAGCAAAGAACTGAATGAGATTGAAATCGAGCGGAAACCATGAAAAACCCAATGAAGCAAGCGGGACGCGAGCGAATGTGTGAAGGAGGCCTCCAGCTCAGTGAGCTCATCGCCCACCTGGTCACTCCTGAGCGGTTATTAGCCCTGTTAGCTGGGGAGAACACTGTCACCGCGAGATCAATCACGACCCCCCCCCCCCAACAATGGATCCACTGGCAGCTACTCGCGCTGCACAGGCGCCGTGACTGCTTTCACCTCGGAGAGCTCGGAGGACATGTGACCACACAACACACACACACACACACACACACTCACCTTTCCTCATGCAGCCTCGTTCTCTCGGGCCGTGACTCACACCGCTAATTACGATAGTTGATACCAAAACGCCGTTTAAAGACTTTTCCGATCACATTCTTGCTGTCAGTCAGTCACACGGGAACAATCTGTGACCTCGAGTGTGAACCGCAAGCACCGAATGGCATTCTCCGTCAGTCTGGTCGCGCTGCTTCCAAAGTGACTCCACGGCTAAACTACGGTGAGCACTGCTGCAATGGAAAAAAGCAAGACAGTATTTCTAGCATTTCTACCAGTGCAAACTGGTGATGCTGGCAGTGCATAAGGGGAACCGGAGTCAGGTTTGTCATCTCTAGGCATCTTCGTTTGGGACGGCTCGGTCCTCGCCTCGCCCTGCCTGCGAGCCATGAGCCAACAGGGGGACTTTAGAGAAAACTGAGACTCTCTTTCTCTCACACACACACACACAGAAAGAGAGAGAGAGAGGTTGGGTGTTATCGTCGTGATCAGACAGACACAGACTCACTTGCCCTCTAGATAAGGACGTACAAGTTTCCAGCTTTCTACTGCAGCCATATCCTGTTACTAATACCGGCATGAAAGCCTACACACACACACACACACCCAGATGCCCCGTGGGTTAGAGGAACATCGACTTCCACCCCGGGCCTCCGTTCCTCACCCTTTCGCCGCCGTTCACCTCTCCATCACCTCTGAGCTCACGCGATGACCTTTTCACACCCCGTCAACTTGTTCTCAAACGACTGTGAGAATCAGTTGCTCTTAAAGAATGTGTAACGCACGCTGATCGGCCCCTGGGAGGCTTTTTCCTCCCAGAACACAGAAACGCACAAAGAAAATTAAAAAAACAAAACAAAGCGGTTCCACCCTGACGCTCTGCTTTTAAATATTTAATTGCGGTTAAGCAGAAGTGATTTCTCGCGATTCCTTTCCCACACACGCTTCCGTTTTACGATCCTTTTCAATTCCAATGAATCCAAACAGAATGAAGATCTACAGCCAACACGACGGCTGAGTGGTGGACCGACGCGTCACTCACTGTGCCACGGCCTGTGTGACCTTTGGGTGGGAATATGTCAGCGGGGTTCAGGACAACCTCGCGAAAGGTGCGAGTCCACTCCTCGAGGCCCGCGGTTCAAAGGTTTTGCAAAAAGGAATGCATTGTTGTGGCCGGGATGTGGGGATTTGGACTCGGATACTTAATATTTCCCGACTTGGGGCGGTACGAACTACGTTCCCCTGCTTCCTGTTGTCTGTCAGTATCAAGTTCATCTAACCTCCCAACAGTCTGTTTCCCTTTCAGCTGGCAGGTGCAATGCACAAATTAGTGTGAATGATCATATTGTTACATAAATTAAGTTCCTGTGTTTGTCCGCCGCCTTGCGGAGCGACTTCCTGGTTTGAATTTACCGGATTACAAACACACGCAAACTATTGTAATTAGATCTTTGTCTGCGGTTTCAGACACTGACACACACAAGTAGACCTCAAAACTAGAAAGACAACAATAATCTCACATTAATCCTTCAACAGGATCCAACCCAACTCTGGATTATGTATTTTTTTATTGTATCTTTCGCAGAGCAGACGCCAATATCTTCATCACTAAGCAACTCACAGACTAGATTCATAAATAGCGCTATAGAAAGCAGGAGTCTTTTGAGGCGAACTGTCAGTTTAATTACACGAAAGAAGCAAAAACTCAAAAGGTTTTGGATTATTGGGTTACATTTTTCCTCCATAATGGTTTGTGAATGCCTCTCGGGTCGGTGCGTGTAAAACACCTGGAATGAAGCCAGTGCTTAAGATGTCTTGCGTAAATCGTCAGTAGATGCACGCTGATGGTAATCGCTGACACAACCTACCTCACAAAACAACACAACTACAACATGGGGAGCTTTCATGTCCATGTGTCTCCTGCGGATGACGTGAAGTCACAGAAGCACCTGGAAACACACACACACACACACACACACACATGTGCACAAGTGAGCAACGTCTTGACATGTTCACTCAAAGCCTTAAGAGTGAGATTAGATGGAGCAGTCGACACACACACACACACACACACTGCGTGGCTCGATGGACAGCTCCCACAGCACTAAATGGTAAACAGCAGGTTTTAGGTGACATCTGGAATGTCGAAAATGCCCTTTCAAAATAAGCTGCTTTCTAACACTTCAGGGCAGGTCAATGTCTCTCTGTGTTTAATGAGTGTGTGCGTGTGTGTCCGTGTGTGCACACGGGTGTGTGTGTGTGTGTGTGTAAAGTGGGGGATTTAACGTGATGAAGTGTTTTAAGCCAGCGGAGATTACTCCTGTGAACAGCTGAGCACAAGGTGTCAAAAAAGGAAAAGGCGATGAGCTGGACTTGCGCTTACAGGCCCGCAGTACTTTCTCCAAGGTGCACATCCTTAGAAGATAAGTGAAGACAACATGAGATTTAAAATGTAGACGCATGTGAGATGTGCGATGAATACCGTGTGATTCCAAACAACCGTTTGGCCATTTCCTGTTGCAGTGATCCGGGACCTTTAGGCGTAATATTCACACACAACACAAACTGCACAAAGTGTCCCGTCCACATACTTTGCTCATGGGAACCGTCGCACACTTCACCAGCATTGCAGACCGACAACTGTGTACTGAATGTCAAAGCTGTGCTTGTTTGTGCACCCGACACTTCCCCCCCCACACAAACATCCCTTTCTTGGAAATTTGTCCGTCACACTGTCAGTAACGACCGTGCGGTTAATTACTGCAGAAGGACAAACCTGCGGGCGACATCTGTCAATTTATCAGAGGCCCAAAACACCTGCAGGCGTTGGTATCGTCACTATGGTGTGCTCCCTCAACACAACTCATTGTCCCCACATAGACACTCGGTCTCGTCACTATGGTGTGCTCCCTCAACACAACTCATTGTCCCCACATAGACACTCGGTCTCCCCTTCTTACCTTTGTGGTTGTCCTGTCAACCCCAAAATTCTATTTCCTGGTTGTCACCTGGATCTAGTCAGGTAGGTGTGTGTGTGTGTGTGTGTGTGTCTGTGTGTGTGTGTGTGTCTAATATGAACAAATACACATTATGAGTAATGACATACTTAGCAGAGTCACAGAGAGTTCGTCCAGCAAGAACCAGAAAATGTGCCAGGACTGTCATGTCCCAACACGTCTGCAGAAACGCACACACAATGGAGACAATGCCCTTTGTGTTCGACCATTTTTTTTCGCCTTCAAAGAACGGAGAAGAGATTAGCAGTGGGAGATAACTATTGGGCGGGGAAAATAAGAACAACATACCTCGGAGTGATGCATGTCCATAGAGGAGATGTGTCCTCATTGCATCCTGCCAACATTTAACCTGATCCTTACATTCAAAGAAATGGTTAAACCGTCTTAAGTATTAATCAAACGAGAGGGTACAGGGGTCACGTATTTGGGTAAAGAATGAATTTATTTCCTGCAGTTCCCCCCCCCCCCCCCCCCCCCCCACCCCGTGTCCCTGGGGTTTAGAAGCTGAGAAGACCTGGGTCTCTCGCTCAAAGGCCCTCTGTTTGGGCCACAAATAATCCGATTTCTGGGCCGCGTGGCGGCACGGAGAGAACGGCCCGCAGCAGGGAGGTGCTAAGTGAGCGGGGTTGGGGGGGGGGGGGGGGGTCCCAACGAGCACCTGGGGAGCGAGTCGAAGGAGCAGCCCCCGGCTGATGCTTCTCTCGCTAAGGAGGAGACGAATGTCTGGTGGGGAACAGGATGGGAGACGGGACCTGTTTGCAGTACGATGTGTGTGTGTGTGTGTGTGTGTGTGTGTAAGAGCGCTGTTTGTAGATATTGGGGGTGATGTGTGTGTGTGTGTGTGTGTGTGTGTATTTACCCACATTCGCCCTCACCCTGGAGACACATTCAGCACTTCATTCGTTATGTCCAGCAGACAGCTTTCATCTGTGTACTCACACCTACATTCATTCGCACAAATGCACACAGTCAACTGTGAATAACCCACAAGCGTGTTACGCACAACTGCCACGCAGCCCTTCACACGTGAACGTGTGAAACGTGTCTCAGGTACGCTCAGGGTCACATGATTCATTCGCACAAGAACTGCATTCAAAGTAAACTAAAACAAATGTGAAAACAACACTTTATCTGCTGTGTGTAGTTTTTAATTTTTTGTACACAGAGTCTAAGCTAAAACTGAACGTTTATTACTGCCAAAGATGTTGATGAGGATATAAATCATTATTAGAAATGATTGACATTTGACAAGAGGAATGTGGAGGCGTAATGCTCACTGAAGCAGGGAACAGATAGTGACAGATGTCAACTCAGTAGCTTCGGTCTCTGTGTTGTCAGATTGGTTTCGTCTTAATAACTGATCACGGCAAAAAAATAATAAATAAATAAACAAATAAACAAACAGAACATGAGCACTTTCATGAAAGCAACTCCGCGCCCCAACGTGACAATGTAAAATAAGTGAACTGCAATCCAGCAAAACATGAAAAACGTATTGAGTCGTTAACTGTAGGTGACGTGGCCTTCTCTCCTTTTTCCTGCAAATCTCTAATTTAATATGAGAGACTAAATTAAATGATTTGAAAACTACAACACACCTTTTGTTCTGGGAAGAAAAGGACGGACTGTTCAGATGAAAAGTGAAATCATCCATTTGTGTTGTAATAAGGAACAGTCACTAAAGATTTATTATTATTTTTATTCCCATGAACTATGCTCTGTCACCAATGACAAGACACACGGAATAACATTTAAAGCTGTAACTACATCTCATTGCACACCCACAAGTCCACGCAAACGTGCACATTGTGATCTCACTGGTCGACGCAGCCCGTGCAGACAATGAAAGGCGCGGAAGAGGAGGTGGAAGGACGCAGGAGGGGACGCGACTCTCCTGTGAAAAAAATAAACATGCGAAAACAAGCACCGTGTGTGTGCGCTGCGGTCGGGTTTCGCTGCGGTGACGGCAAGGAGCATGAGGCCGAGGGCCCGTAATAGGATCCTGAGGAAAAAACTGTCAGGGGATGACACACACACACACACACACACACAACTCCTTTCAAAACTCTGTTGAGTCCTTTCTCGGAGTGTTCGTGGTAAATAATGCTAATTATGCACAAGCGGTTCAAAACAAGCCTAAACACCTGTTTGTGTGAGCGCTGCATGCGAGAAGACGGGACGATTGAGACACGGCCCGGCGTCCTGGGACCACTCATATGGGCAGGAAAACTTACACCGTCAACACAGTTCTGGGAATCCCCTGAACAAAAAGTACCCGACATGTGTACACGGTGTACCACAACGTGGTAGAGTAACACCCCCCCCCCCCCCCCCCCCCACCCCTCCCTAGAAATGTACACACTTTTGGACAGTGGCAGCTTCTGGGTTCAAGTATTATAAACGCTGGAAGTTTCCTTCCATTGCATTTATTACTTTGTGGGTTTAAAGGGGGGGAAAAAAGGGAAAAGAAGTTAGAGTTAGAGAGAAATGTCATCCGTGACATTAGGCAGCTGAGGAGGAAAGTCAAAATGTGACACGAATCCAAACACGGGGGCGGATGTAATATCGAGTATCGGCGCGGTGTGTGTGTGTGAAAAACACGAGAAACTTCACTGGGTTTCTCTTTCTGTTTCCCTCTCGCGCTCGTCTTCTCCGTCTCACCTGAGCTAAAAGGTCCTGGGAACAACACGCTTACTCCTGCGGTTGAGTGACAGCTCGCGGCCCCCGAGGCACCCGGCTCCGCCTCCAGGTGAGGTCTGAGCATCTCAAGTTTCCATCTTAACCCCCCCCTGCACCTCCCTTTCTCTCTCTCTCTCTCTCATGTTATTGCAATACACCTTAAGGGCTCACCTCACAACGCTGCACATATGCACATGAATGCATGAAGCTTTGCACGGAGAAAGAAATGTGCACAACCGATGCGCCTAAAACACGCGACGGCTCAAACACCGTCTGGCATGAAGAGACACATGCATTTTTGTGTGTATTTACAAAGTTTACACAAAGAAACACAAGCACGCATGCTGAAGTACAAGTGTGTGTGTGTGTGTGTGTGTGTGTGTGTGTGTGTGTGTGTGTGTGTGTGTGTGTGTGTGTGTGTGTGTGCGTACAGACCCTGAGGTAGTGGGGTTTATATTCCGGGGAGGCTTCCGTTCCCAGGTGAAAAAGCCATGACTCCACCAGTCAACCTGTCAATAAATCACAAGAATACGGCTGTAGTCACCGGTCCGGGTTCATTAAGAGTATAATGCAAATAAGCGTTGTTTATTAGGAGCACTGCTTGACCAGACAAAGGGAATCGATTGGTTTGGCTCAGCACTTAATCTGGCATGGTGACATCAGTCACCATCATGACGGGGAGACGGGGCGAAAATATTAGGTTGTGAAAAATATGTAAATTGAAACGGCCGCGCTTCGAGCCCTTCATTTCCTGCGGTATCTGGGTAAATATTATGAGCTCTACTGCAGAAAACCGGGCTCACTATCCACCATGACTCACACCAGCCAAACCTGGGCTCACTTTTACTCCACTTCCAACATATTTTATTAGAGAATTAGAGCCTTTACGCCTGTATGTGTGTGTGTGTGTGTGTGTGTGTGTGTGTGTTTCGGCGAGCCCCTGCTAACCTACTTCACTGGTTTAGCTTGACCAGAATGATTCATTTACATATATCTTCATTTTTCTGATGCGACTGTGGGTACGTAGGTACCTAAATGTGGGGGTGGTTCTGTGTCATCTGCCCCCCCCACCCCCCCCCCCCTCACGTTGACGCCACTTTCCTGATATTATGTTGCCGTTCGTGTGCATGTTTGTGCATGAAACACGTCCGTCCGTTTGGAATATTCAGTTACAACTTCTCGCTGTATTTTCTCTATTTCACACAAAGCTCGGCTTTCAGACTTCCCTTTCTGTCATTTACTCCACTGGGCCACAGATTTAAAACCAGTTGATATGGATCAAAAGCACTAAACAAACCTCAGAAGTGTGGAGGGGGTATTATTTAATTACCATTTATTTCAGGACCGTTACACTGTGTTGAACATAACTTTTTTGTTATTCCTTTTTATAATAATAGCAAAGTTGCCCATGTCCCATGCATGACGGTCACTATTCCTGAATGAGAGGGATAAGGGGCATCAGTGAAAGAACAATTGGTGACTCTCTCTCTGCAGGCCGGGGCGGATGATAGATGAGGAGGAGAAGGAACTCGCCACGTTACCTGCCAGCTGGCCAGACAGAAGCAGAGACTTCTGGGATAGATTTATGTGCAGTAGTGGGTCTGCATTTGGCCCCACGTCAGGACGGCCTCTTGCTAAAGTATTAATAATGATGGTTCCTGTGCGACTGTGTGTGTGTGTGTGTGTGTGTGCAGGATCCTGGCAGCCTTTTACACGTCTGGCTCGCCCTGCGTTAGCAATACCACACGAGCACACATACGCAAAAGAGCACTCGCAAAGACCAACACGCATGCATGCATTGCACACAGACACACACACACACACATCCCCTCCTCCTCATCATCATCATCATCCCCACTTGGCTGTGGACGAACTGACCGCGGGGCACAAAGAGGCCTCAGGAGACAGAGCGCGGTGATCAAAGCTGCTTCTCATTCATCACCCTCTTTGCTCCCCCCCCCCCCCCCCCCTCTGCACTCACCCATCATAAATACCCCTGGTGCGAGAAAATCTATTTCTCCCCACCCCCTTTCCCCCACCCCCCTGTCCTCACGCGCTGCACACTAAAATAGTCATTTTTCGCTGCCCGACTAAACGGCCCCTTTCATGTGGGTGGATGCTCTGCCAGGCTTCTGAGAGACGGGCACAGAGAGGCGTTCGTCTGGCGCTCACTGGACGGTTTGTGATTCTGACGGTACGGCGTTTGAAAAAAAAAAAAAAAAACACCACGTCCTAATTTCACAAACAGATATTGTGATTTTACAAGGCGAGAGATTGCTCGCTTGCTTTCAGCGGGGTCAGCCGCATTCAGAGCTCCCTCTCATCTTCGTCTCGTCGTCGAGGCCATGTTTTCCTCCTCTCCGCTTCCTGCTCTTACGTACCCGCCCTCCTGTGCATCATCACGTGGCGCCGTGTTCCGCTCTCTTTGAAGCCCGCCCAGAGATCCCGGCAGTAGCAGCCTGAGAACCGTCTCCGAGGCAGCTGGGAAACCGTTAGCAGCGGCTCACGGCCCCCCCGCTGTAATTACAGCCTGTTAGCTTTGGAAATGGTTCGTGAAACAACAGCCTCCTGCAACAAAGGGGACACGGTCCAAGACTTGATGAAAAAGGCTCAGATTCGGGCCGGGTTTTATGCAAATAGGTTTTTGAAGCCAGGTGAAGGTCCAGCAGCGATAAACACTTGCAAACACCGACTCACATCTAGTGTGTTATAACGGTAGACAAGTCTGACTCGCTTGTCATGGCTTGTGTGCAAAAAACACACACACACACACACACGCGTAACGCCCCTGTGAAATATTGTCAAAGAACATAAGAGTAAACCTGAGGAATGCAAGAGGGAACGGATCATTACGGACAAGCGTGCATGCGCACACACACACACACACACACACACACTAGTGGTTTTCCAGCGGGTAGAAATATCATTATACCGTTAACTGTACATTACAAATAGGCTGCCAACTGTCTCTGGAGTAGCACATGACTACCGTTGCCCACTGTGATTGGCTGCCCGGCGGAGCGGCAACAGTATCAGGTTAGCAATTGATTGGGTGACGTGTGGTGGAACAGATGGAGGAGAGAGGAAGTGTATCCCCAGGAAACCACACACAAACCATTGGGTTTTTCCACAGGCAGGTGAGGTGGACGTGGACACACACACACACACACACACACACACACACTAACAAGACAATTCCTGAACCTACACTCCCCCCCCCCCCTCTCTCTCTCTCTGTTCCTGGCTCTCTCTCCAGCCCTCACAGGCTATTTGGCTCGGCATAGATCTTCATTATGTTTAATTACCGTCTCATGTTTCACTGGAATGAATGCACATGTGAGTTACTTTGCGGGGCGTTCTTTTCCTTTCCAGATTCTAAAGTCATTTTTTATCTGCCCAAGAGGTGCAATATATCAATAAAAGACAAAAAGCAGAACTGACATACTTTTCCATTGCAAAAAAAGTATATTGGAAGTAAACTAAAAAAAAAAAAGACCAAGTTACACAAGATCCATGTTGTTGCTGGCTGACTGCATCAAACACGTCTGGTAATACTGAATACATGGCTTCTATGAACGAGAGATGTGTTGAGGGGAAAGCAAAAAAAAATACCACACAAAATGATATCTTTCATGTATTAGCGAGTGTAAGCGTCCATGTAGCTGCAAAGTAGCACATGATTAATAGACAACATGAATGCATGCGAGCCTGCAGAGTTCTGCCCAACACGTACCCGCAGCTTTTCAAAGGGGCAACGTGAGTTTATTAAGTGACTTTATTTCTGAGGCATTTTCCGTCATGAACACGAGGAATTCTGAGAACTCACTTTGACTGACAAGGGTCTTTTCGTAGGACACAAGCCGAATAGTAGGACAGTATTTTTTATTTTATATATATATTCTAAGACACGCCGGGTTTGGGTCCACTGCGGGAGGCAGAAGAGTTGCCAGAGAAGACGGCACGACTCTGAAAGTAAGTCTCATCTTGACTGGGTTACATTTCAATATTTAGTTGAAGGTAAAAAAAAAAAAAAAAAAAAAGAAAAAGAAAAAAGCTTTAAAAGAAAAGTCCATCTGCATGGCATCCCTCTCTGGGTTCATTTAACAACACTATTAAATTGTTCAATACTTCTCCACCATTACGCAGGAACCCAAAATGGGGAAAGAAAGTAAACAAAAGCAACTGGAAAAAGCCTGAGGAGCAAACAGCTAAACAAACTCTACGTGGAACATTCTAGTTCTCTCAGCTCAGTCACTATTAGGTAACTGAATTGGTTCTTTTGGATGAAACATGTCACTTCTCGACATAATATTTATTCTTGTAAGTAGCTTTTTTTTTTCTTCTTCTCTTCCTCGAAAAATACAAGCATTTAGAGTTATTTCATACCACCTGCTACGGGAAGGAGCTTCCCTCGGAGGCCGTCGGGTACCGAGGGATGAAACCCCCTCCGAGTCACACCTTGAGAGTAAACCTTCTACATTAAGATACCGCTTTAATCTCAAGGGCGCTGCGAGCTGTTTTTCGGTCCACCATTTGTGTGTGTGTGTGTGTGTCAACCACGGTGTTGAGTTCTGATTTTTTTTTTTACAAAAAAAAAAAAACATCTCACGAAACGCCTGCTGCTGTCGGCACGCCGAATACTGTTCACCAGATCACGCTGACGTCGTCCGACTGTTTGTACACAGCTGCAGCGGTTTGACGCCACACCACAAAAACGATTTGTTTCAAAGTACAAGACGATCACCTGAAGTTTGGGGTGATTGTGTTGTTAGAGGCAGGCTGCGAGGAACCTCGGTGACTCCTTAAAAGGTACGTCTGGGACCAGATGGTCTGCGGTACCATGGTGACCCAGCGAGGTGTCGATTCGGGCTCCCATGTCACCAGTCTAGTGAAGTTTAATAAAAAGCTACACTGCATTTGCTGAGTGGTGCCTGTTCTTTTGTGAATGGGAACGTGGAAATAGAAGTTAAATGTTAGTAAATAATGGTTTCCTTTCAGCTCAAATGTAATTGTGCCATACATTTGAAAGAAAAAAAACTGCACTGAAGGGTTTTACAAAAACAATTACAGAAGGTGTAAAAAAAAAGGCCACGATTTGCCATCAATTAGACCTCAGAGCCTTCCCAAAGAGTTTATTTCCTGTTACGGGTCCATTAAAAATACAGCGACTGGGAATTTACAAAAATCCCTTTCACTGACTTTATTATCTGTGCTCCTTAAAAGGTGCACCACGCCCCCCCTCAAGGTTTTTGCCTCCAGGTTAAAGCCACGTTCAGGAAGCCCTTCTCTGTAAGCCAAATCCACGTGTAATCTGTGTCAAGGAAATTGGTCCCGTGTGTGTGTGTGTGTGTGTGTGTGTGTTAACGCTTCTGACAGAACTATTAGGCCCAGCGCATTAATGGCTCACTGAAACACACGGCTAAACAAACAACCGCCACTGCTAGCTCACCCCGTCTCTGCCCCCAGGGGTCCGCGCCGCCATGTTGGCATCGGATACAGAACCGACAAAAAAAAAAGAAAAAAACTTACACGGTTTAAAAAGATCCTATTAAAGTAATGGTTTGTCCTAAAATGATTAGATCACATGTGATTGTGCTGAAAACGCAACACATCAAACCGAAATGATCATTTTCCATCCAACTCTCATAAAGGAGGAGAGAAAGAAAAGAAAAAAAAAAGCGACTTCCCTCTTAAGCTCCAGCTTCCCCCCCGTCACAAGGTTTCCGTGGTCTCAGACCAGGTTCCCTGTGGGCTGAATGATATGCTGATGAGGTAGGTTCATACACTATGTGTGTAAGCGAGGGAGGGGGGTCGCTGACCACTTAAGTGTTTGTGACTGTGTAAACCACGGGGGAGAGAGAGAGAGAGATTCCCGCCACATAGGTCGCGCATAAAGTCTTTGCCTATAGTAAACCCCCCCCCGCCCCCCAGAGGTGGCGTTCTAAACCCAAACATTCATCTGTCAATCACCGTAAGCCACCGAGCAACGGTCATGACCCGGGCACAGGAAGAGGCCCCGCTGTCCCTCAACGGGTCGTATCGTGCTTCTCTGGAGGGAGCCGTGTACATTTAACTCACTGCTCGGTAATGCAGTTGGGGGGGTCTGGGGGGGGGGGGGGGTCAACGTCAGTTGGGGACCTTTTTGCATCGGATCGCTATGACAACCTTCCATCCACTGCTGAAAATGATAGATGTGACACTCCAAACCCTCCTACTTTACATAATATTATTGGTGGAACCCTACGCTCATTGAAACAGCGTCTGAGTCGGACACGCTGATCTTCGGTTAAATAAGGAAGCATCCGAAAAGCCCCCCCCCCCCCCCCCCCCCCCCCCCCGAGCGTATGATGCAGATCAGGTGACGTGATGTAACTGACCTGCATGACATTGTTTTTTTTCCTCGGTTTCCGCCGTCAGTTTGATTTGATCCGTTCAGGCTGCAAACCCATTCCACACTTCCCCTAAATGTGTGTGAAGAAAATAATAAGACAAAAAAGAAAAAGTTGGATTTGGGGCGTCTGGGCTCACGTAGAAGGGTAGAAGAGCAGAGTCACACACCTTGATACTGTCTCGTGTGTAAAACTTTCTATAAGCACTCGGGTGATGCAAAATTAAAAAAAAAATGGAAAAGTTAATCAAAATATTAGTTCCTGCTTTCTGAGTGTGGAGGAAGGCGGAGGAACACCTGGCACCTACGGAAACATCTGCCAACTACCTCGTCCTCTGGTTCCCATTCCCCACCTTTCCACATCCAGGGAGATTTAATAGTGATTAAAACAAACACACGGCCTTCGTGAGCTGCATTGGTGAGGTGTGATCATCATCGCCCCCCCCCCCCCTCGGGAAAACATGCACTATTCCACCGTGCACGTTACGGCCTTCACATGTTTGAGCGTCTTTGCTTGGTTGGGATTACGGAGAACATCCTTCTCCCTGCACAAGGTGCCCTTCTTTTTTGTGTGGTGAAGAATGTGAAAGGTGGACGGAGGGAGTGTGAGAAAAGCAAAGGGCGGAGAGACATAAACGTGTACCAGTGTTTGTCTCTGAGCCAGAGAACAAAGCACACGGGCTGAAGAGAGTCTCTGTGTGTGTGTGTGTGTGTGTGTGTGTGTGTGTGGACGCGTCCTGGCACGTGTGAGGTGGTGTGTGGGCGTTCGAGAGGGGAAAGCTCATAAAACCCATGATCACACTGATGAGGTCACGGGGAGTGAAACCGGAGAAAGCCTTTCATTTCCTGTCCCATTCCATCCCTCTCGTTCCCACCTCCATTCATCCACCTCTCCTCCACCCCTTTCTGCCTCCGCCTCTTCGGGGTCTTTTTTTTCACCAGAGGCCGACGTCTTCCTTCGCTTTCTGGTTATCTGGGATTTTTTCCGGTGTCACCCACCACGGGAAAATTAGAAAGCTAGCGGCTTTTTGGAAGGTGACTGATGTTTGGCCGTCAGCTGATTTTCGCAATAAAGCGCTGCTCTTGTGCGCGCACATGTAGCGTCAGTGTACGTGTCGTATTATGTGCGTCGTACTTGGTTGTGTTGGTCTCCTTTAAAAAGTCCACCAACTGGGTCTTTGAATAACATTTATAAAGCCTTCATTTATTCATACGATTAATTATCTCTTTGTGTAAACAGTTGTAGCTGCTTTTTGTTTTCTTTTTCAGGTGAAGCTTGTGTTTCTAATCTCAAGAATCCACTACCAACAACGAGCATGGCCCATGTACGTCCTTACATAGTGTTACATATACTCTATGTAAGGAAAATAAAATTAAAAATGCTTCTATACTTGGTGTATAAACATTTGGCTGGTACTGTGCCTCAGACGCACAAAACACAATTATTCAAACAGATCACGCGTATGGAAGTAAATCTGTGCCATCGGGGGTTGAAATAAAAAGTTTATTGAATTTCTAGCACTGAATATTTATGCATTGAAATTATGTACCTGAATGTTTTTCAACATTAAAACACCGTAAAAAAATTCAACCTAAAAAAAAAAAATGTTGAAATATTCGAAATGGAGGCTACAATATTCAACCGCAAAAAATTCAACCTTGGCACATCAACATGTGGAGGCTACAATATTCAACCCAAATAAATTCAACCTTGGCACACCAACATCCGGGACACTAAGGAAGAGCAATCGATTCTAGATTCAAGATCAGGAGCGTGCGTCAAGCTAAAGGAGCGAGCACCCAAAACACCTTCGGCTTTGGATTGTAAACATGTCCAATAATAACGGGGCTTTAACTCTTCTTCATGTCATCAGTGTGGTTTGTGTCTGTAAGATTCCGTAATAGACAGCTGACATTTGTACATTAACAGACTGTGTTGGACATGAACTAAGCGGAAGTTAAACGAGAGCGTACAGCCGCTCACAATACGCCTCTTCTTCTAGTTTTGAATTCATTTAATGATGCTGAGATCCTTCGACAAGCTGTTAGGAGTGATTGGCGGAGTTTTGAAAACCAGGAACGCGCTTGAAGAGGCAGATGAGCCGCTGTATCGTAGTGGGGGGGGGCAGCGGCTTTAGCGGAGCGTGCAGACGCATAACCCCGACAGGACATGCAGGAATAACCGCAGTAGCGTCGGTGGAAGGATCCTTTTTCACAGCGGCACAAGCCGATCTCAGTTGGGTATTAATCGACATTCAAAGTCCACGTAACGTTAAATGAGTCTTCATGGCCATGGGTAAACTTTATTGAGGATCTGGCACAACACAGCGACCTGCAAGTAGCACAGAGTCTTACGTAAAGGGATGTACGTCTTAATGCGAGGCTTTAGAATTTATCTCAAAGGGATCCTGTATTTGCTCGTAAAGTCTGAAACGAGAACCCATTTTTCAGTGACGGTGTTACGTGCCTACTGGTTTTTGAACCTACTGGTTTGGCTACGGGTGCGTGTTTGTTTCCCCCCGGCAGGCAGGTGTTGTCTGCCTCCGTCAACTTGAGTCGTCACACATTTGCAAACATATTGTTCTGAAAATGTTCAAAAATGCATCCCATATCCATTGCAGCGATTACGATTGTATAAGTGAGCACTACGTCACTGCCACGTATGAAGAAATACATAAAAGAACATTTATTAAAAGTCCGCCACAACCGGGATTCGAACCGTGTCGCGCAAAATAACGTTGTGCAACAGAGCAGCTGTGCTACACACTCGGCCAACCGAGTCTAAGGGATTTTAGTTGATTTGTATATTTTAATAGAGTTGTATATCGTCAGTGGCAAGCAAACGTTTTGGTTTAGGGTGAACATTATATGTTCTTTTATGTATTTCTTCATACGTTGCCACACTGATGACATGAAGAAGAGTTAAAGCCCCGTTATTATTGGACATGTTTACAATCCAAAGCCGAAGGTGTTTTGGGTGCTCGCTCCTTTAGCTTGACGCACGCTCCTGATCTTGAATCTAGAATCGATTGCTCTACCTTAGTGTCCCGGATGTTGGTGTGCCAAGGTTGAATTTATTTGGGTTGAATATTGTATCCTCCGCATGTTGATGTGCCAAGGTTGAATTTTTTGCGGTTGAATATTGTAGCCTCCATTTCGAATATTTCAACATTTTTTTTTTTAGGTTGAATTTTTTTGCGGTGTTTTAATGTTGAAAAACATTCAGGTACATAATTTCAATGCATAAATATTCAGTGCTAGAAATTCAATCAACTTTTTATTTCAACCCCCGATGGCACAGATTTACTTCCATACACGCGGCTCTCTTCAATTTGACACATTTTGTTTTTATGGAGGGGGGGGTTGGGAGAAGAGGGCGCCCTGCGGGAGCACGTGGGGCCCTTTCACGACTTGTTCCGTGACAACAGATGGCTCGCCACCAATTTGAGCCCACTGCAGAACCCGTTATCACAGGCTCATTACTGGTCTGCGAGGAGGGGGGGGCAGCAGCAGCGGCTGGCTGCCAGGTTGATTGCCCGTCCCGTCTGTGCGCTCACGTTTGGCACGTGGGGGGGGGGGGGGGGGGGGGAGGTATTAAAGGCGGGAAAATCGTACGAAGCTGGAGAGACACAAAACAAACACAGGACGTCAAAATGACGCATGGGGTTAACGTCAAAGCAAAATAAGCCGCTTTGATTGGGGATTGGAACCTTTTTTGTGAAGTGCGCGAAGAGAGAACAGAATACAGTATGTGAAAGTGGGCTGTGTGTAGTTTGCTCAAATCAGCGCGGCGCAAACTGCCACTTCTGATTAACCTTGATCGAACTCCTCTTTGTGTTCCTGTCTCTAGAATATATTCCATTTGTGGCCCCCGGGGGGGGGGGGGGGGGCGGTGGTTGATTAGGTATTCGGCATTCAGTATAGAGTTCAGCGCAAGGGACCTCGGGCTCTCTCACAACCATATTTGATGTATTTTATTTTTTATTTATTCCAGTTTCATGAAAACAAACAAATTAGATAATGTGGACGGGGAGCCTGGGATTCATTTTGAAGCAGCTGATTAGCGTGCATTCGTGTGTGTGTGTGTGTCGTGGGATAATTGTGTCTGGGACCAGGACTAAAAAGCCTTTAGGCTTTACTGCAGTCTGGGAGATAGAACCCCCCCCCCTCCCACTCCTCATCTGGGCCCATCCCCTCCCTCCAACCCACTGGTTCTGTATTCTCACATTTTCCTGTTGTCTAAAGGGAAAAACTTGTTTTTCAACCCGGTGTCTTTCCTCTTTCCATCACTCGACAAATCCGCTCCTCTATTTCTCCCGGCTTCCTCTTCTCCCCGCTTCACGCCACCCTCCTCCTCCACCTCCTCCTCCTCCTCCTCCTCCTCCTCTCCGGTGGGAATCAAGATGCCGCTGCGGAATTTTCCACTTAGAGAAAATATACATCAAGTGAGTAAGGTACACAGGAAATATCTTTAATGTCAAAACCTCCTCTGCAGACGAAGCCGATGGAAATGTGTTTAAGATTACAAGTTCCTCAGTGTCCATAAACCCTGTAAACAAAGTCTGCTTTGAATAACAAAGATACAAAGTGTCTTTACAAACCGTTCAGAGCAGTACTAAACAAAGCATTTCTTCAAGAGTTGAAGTATGTAACCATTATATCAATACTAGTGAAGTATAAATAATAATGCTGGGTTCCCTCTTAATAACCTGTCCAATGTCCTCAGAGTATTTTGGACCGACCAGCAGACGGCAGCGTGTGAAGGAAGTCGATGGACAAAAAAAAGCCACATTTTTACCTTTGATCAGGGGTTTTGGGCTCAGTGTTTAATGCAAAGTAAAACTCATGTGCATAACCAGGAGGAGAACAAGTTCTACTCGAGAAGACTACTTCGGGCTAAAGAAGGTCTCCCAGCAATGAACGTAGCGGTCAGAAGTGCTGGATCTGAGCTCAGCGGACATGAAACAGCCAACAAGGAATCTTTCGATTTGAACATTTTTTGCTAAAAACCGGATGGTAAAATTTAAAGCCAACGCAAATAAATGCAATGAATGGTAGAATGTGTGTTGTTACAATACAAAGCGAAGTCTGTTAAAATGTCTTGTTTTCCGGCCTGCTTCTTGGTTTTAAAGAACCACATCAGCGCGGATGCTGTACGGACCACAAAATCAAAACACAGTGTACGGGTAAGATGGTCTCTATTGCAGGATCCTGATCAGGTCCAGCCCGATCCGTCCCCTCTGAGCGTCCACGTTCAGGACCCGGACCTCCACCCGCTCCCCGGGCCCCAGCGCCAGGCTGCGGCGGCGCTGGCTCGCCGGCAGCTTGTCCAGGGTGATGCTGCTCTTGTGGATGAGGCCGGGGCGGCCCACGCCGATGTCCACGAAGGCCCCGAACAGCGCCGTGTTGTCCACGCGGCCCGTCAGCACTGCGCCCACCCGCAGGTCACTCATCGACACGATGCCCCGCTTAAAGTCCGCTTGCCCGAAATCTGGGGATGGCAAACAGAAGGGGGGGGGGGCAGAAATGACAAACAGATATTACATTTCGAGCAGCCACCCAATGCTTCCACATGTCTCAGCCGCCCCCCCCCCCTCCCCTATCACGGGAGAGATCTCGCTTTCTGCAGCATTAACGCAAAACAAGGAAAAGCATCGCGCCCCAGGAAATAGTCCCGTCCAATTATCCGCCCCTCACCAGCACTGATTTCACGTGGTAGGCTCGGCCCATCTGTTTGTTCAGCTGAGCGCTGGCGAGGAGGACAAGCGCGGCGCGCTGCAACCCAATAGGGTCAACCCGGGAATGAACCTCGAAGCAGAGTTCCTTCCTCCAGAGAAGCTGGCCAGCACCAACTGGGTGTCCTTTGTTTTTTTTTTTATCTATCCACATGAAGATTAGCAACCTGATTATGAGGCACATTTTTGTATTTAACTCTCTGGAAATTAGAATATGGCCCAAATCAACAAATGATGTTGGTATTTAATGAATAAAGACTCAGGCTCAACTATTTATACTGTGTAGAAGATTCATCTAAAATGCAACTACTTTTCTTTCATAGTGTTGAGCATCAGCCAAAGGGACATTTATTGATATGATTTTGTGCACCTGAGCCCAACGCGTACGTGATAAAGGAGAAAGGCAGAAGTCTGTGTGTGTGTTTTGTTCTGCAGCAGAGTCTGCTGGAGCCATCACACCCTCTCAGAAACGTACTACTGGTGCCGGAGGAAGCCGCAGCGCTGTCAGATCCCATTAAGTCCTACTGCAGAGACATGCCTGTTATGATGAAGGCACAAGAAAAGGCAGTGTGTGCAGTAACCAGCAAACCAGTCAGAGAGCTGGACAAACACACGCTCAGCAGGGACCAATAAAAGGACATTCAGAAGGAAAGACGAGAGAAGTCAGTGTGACCGAGGTGCAGATAAATGCAGTCTGTTCGGTTTTATATGATTTAAAACAATGATAGTTTTGTGTTCAGTGACACTGGATTTAGCCAAAAACAAAACTAGTTCTAGCAGATGTAGCAGATGTGACCTCAGATCCATTTCGTGCCTTGTTCCTCTTATACCTTGAGATCAACTTGTTTCATGAAGCTCTCGCTGTTTATACTTTATGTTCATATCCCTTCTTTTTGATCTTTTCCCACTTAACTATTGACACTTTGTGGTTGCAATGCTTCTAATGTTTTTTCGACAAATATTTTGTTTATTCGTCTTTTGGTTGGTTGTCTGATCATTATATTTCAATTGTTTTATATTATCTGTCACTGTTTTGTATTCATTGGGATTTGGGTCCCCCTTTCGAAAACAAAAGGATTTTCATTCAAACACCATATTGTGTTAAACTTCACATGGCTCAATGTGCTGTATTTGTTTCCTTTAGACTCGTTTTTGTCACGTGCGTCCACGCCTCCGACTCTCTGCCCCGCATTCCGTCTCCTGCGTGAAGGACGGCCGGAGTCTTACTTTGTCGGATGTCGAACCCGGGGGGTTGCGTGAGGCCGTCTACGATGAGTTTGAGGGTCTCGGGTGTGCTGTCCAGCGTCTTGGCCAGTTCCTCCACGCCGCCGGCCCGCACCTTGCTCTCCACGCACTGCCGGAGGCCCGCACTCCCGATCTGGTCCGCAGTCCCGCCCACGAGCGCCAGAAACCTGGAGAGGAGTGACGTTTATTCAAAAAGAAAAAAAACAGCCAACATACAGCGTGTGAAGCTCTAACTTCAAAATACACCAGCGGCGCAGAAACTAACTGTATTTCGGTCTGTTTTGGGGCGAGCGGCACCTCCCTGAGAGACCTGGCCGTATGAGGGATGGAGTAACTGAGCGGGGGACAGGAAGGGATGGGAGGAGGAGGAGGAGGAGGAGGAGGAGGAGGAGGAGGAGGGGGGGGTGGGACGCGACGACAGACCGGCAAGAATGATTAGGGTAAAGAAACAAAAGCTGAGAAAAGCGCCGGAGGAGTTGTGTGGCGCTAAGAAGCTAAGCTAAGAACAGGTAAAGTGAGCGGGGGCTCGTGGGGGGGGTGATTTCTCCTCGGCAGCGCAGGGCTTTGTGTGTAAACTCTCTGCTCCTGAGGCACACACACAAGCACCAATACACATTTATTTTACCCCCCCCCCCCCCCCCCCCATTAAAATCAGGTAAACCCGCAGTGGGCTGTAAACACCCTGACACCTTGTCTCGTGAAACTGCCTCCACTTTGCTGCGCTCGGACTGTTTGTCCATCTGTTCCAGCGCCTGGAAAAATCTCCCTCCCTCCATCACTTTGCACTCCGGGCAGGAAGTCCCACCCCCAAAGCGTCTAGACGCTCAGTCAGGTCGCGCCGCTCAAAACCCACCGGGCCCAGAGGTCCGAATCACAACTAATTAGCGGGCCCCACATTCTACAACAGGCCCGAGTGACAAACCCGCCGTTGAGTGGCCACAGTAGCAAATAGATGTTGTGAAAAATGACTCCGCAGCTGTTCCCCCCCCCGCCCACGTGATGGACACGACAGGTGGACACGCAGATATGAGAGCATATGGACACGAAGCTGATTCATAAACAATGTTGTTCAGAAATGCTCATTTGGCAGAGACCGTGCGGATGTAACGCGACACGCCTTGTGTACCAACTATGTGTGAGACAGCTGGGGGGGGGGGGGTTGAGGCCCCTACCAGCCAAGTCACCGTCTGCGTTCAAAAAGTGGGAGACAAGAGGAATGAATCCTCCTTAGTGGTGAGGAAACATCCCCTTTGGACAGCAATGGAGGCTTCGTCGGCGTACAGGAAACACTGGGGTCCTGGTGAGAAGCAAACCGCACGGCCCCCTGTGGTTTGGGTCCAGCCGGAGACCTTCTGCTGCAGGTCCTCCTCGTCCTCCTCCTCCTCCTCCTCCTCCTCCTCCTCCCAATAATTCCTCTCGCTCTCCCTCGTGTTGACATTTTCTCTTAGTAAATCTGCAGCACTCACTAGAGTATCGAATGCAGCACGGGGGGGAAATATTTCCTCCCTGATGGAGTGTAACAAGCAGAAGTATATCATTGGTCTCAGATCTCACTCTATAATTTCTTACAGACATTCATAGAGAAACGTATCGCTGACTTATCGTTTCATTTGGAAAACCTTTTTTTTTTAATGCAACCAGGACTTTAATCAATTTGAAATACTGTCAGCTTTTTGGTTTTTATGCTCTGAGACCAAACTGAAGGCTTTTCTCAACGGACACACGCTGAAACCTAAAAACCATTCAAACATCACGCGCGGTGAAAACCCAAATTCAGTGATTCTGCCGACCGGATTTGGGAGCATCCCTTTCAAAGTGTGAGTGGAAAAACATTGACGATGGAATGACAAGAGGCAGAGGGCGCAAAAGCAGTATTGAATTACCAGCAGCCTGTAGCACGGCTCGGTGGGTTCGGTGGGTGGCGAGTTCCACTTTCAGGGGTGTGAGAGTGTGTGTGTGCGTTGCCCATCTCATTTTTCCAAGGGTATATGTTAGTATTTAAGGGCTACCAGGAGTGCAGAGGCCTCCACTCGAGGTGGGTTCATGCTCGCATAATTACTACCAACGCTGTGTGTCTGTGTGTGTGTGTGTGTGTGTGTGTGTGTGTGTGTGTGTGTGTGTGTGGGTGGGGTTGGGTGGGCTAGCATATAGATTTTATCCAGGCCCACAGCGAGAACCACCTCTGTCTTGAGTTATGAAATATTGTGCCCCAACTGTTGGATTTAGGGGTTTTTATCAGAGTGGAACCCCTCTGTCTCCTTTCACAGTAACAATATATATTTCACAGAATGGAGCCAACGGCAGAAAAACTCTATTTCATTTAAAAACCCTGCTTCCTTGACGTTTTGATGATAGTTATTCGAACAAAGTAGCTCCTCCACAGTTTGTTATTAATAACTTAGCTTGCAGGAACATTTGCATATCAATATATATATATATATATCTCCCTCAAACAAAGGTGGACAAATTGTATCCGTGCATCTGTGGGTCTAAATGTGTGTGCGTGTGTGTGTGTGTGTGCGTCTGTGTTGGGGGGTTGTATATGGTTACAAAAAGCGGGTGATGTGGGGGCTGTGAGCTGTAATGGAGGATACAGTTTCACTAATGTGATGAACATGAAATTCCATATAGACCATAAAGACACACACACACACACACACACACACACACAGCATTCCTCCACAATCCCCCCCCCCCCGTGTACTTCGTGCTTTTGTTGGTTATATGTGAGAATGTGATATGAACCGTCGGGCATTGGATGATCTACTTGATTTAATATTTTTAATGCATGTGTTCCACTATGTGAAGTGGTCACTCTGGGAGGAGAGCATTTGAAAGAAAATCCCAAACAAGATTCACTTTTAAATTGTAAAGCTGAGTCAAAACAAAAAGAGTAAAAAATACTTGTTGGGAGCTTATGTGAGGAGGAGGCTCAATCAGGTTTTAGAACCATGGTCCATTTTGCAGAGGCTTTAAGTTCTCTCTGAGTGACATTGCGCTGCATTCGGTGCACCGTCATCAGACCAGCGTCATTAACATTTAAAGAGGGACACACGGTGGAACCACACGCTTTGGGACATCCTAAATTACTAAATCAAATAGGCGTCTCAGAGGGTTTGTAAAATCACATAATATGCGTGCAAGCAGGTGAGAAATTCAATTTGCATTGAATTGGAAGGAAAGCAGGGAATGACGGGATGTGCTTTTCTAACAGACTTCAAAATTAGGAATAATGTGCAAATACATTATTGTGCTGTGGGCCAAAAAACCTAAAGTCATGTTTTCACACCTATTTCTAGATATGGAATAAAATGGGAAATTACAACTTTTTGAAATAGCTCAAAAACTAAAATTGTATTCAATACTTGTAATACAACTTGTCAAATATTTTAGTGAAAAGTCTATTTTTCTTTTCTCTTTTAAAACAACACACTCTAGCTGAGAGCAACGATGACTGACGTTTCAGGTGGCCCCATGACAGCAGCAACATTTGGGCACCTTACTGAGTTGTGATAACAAACACCGCTGAGACAGAAAGACTGACACACACACACACACACACACACACACACACACAGAGACAGAGAGAGAGAGAGAGAGAGAGAGAGAGAGAGAGAGAGAGAGAAATGGATTTAAGAAATTTCAGGAAATTTGAGCTGTGGATTTAGGGGAAAGAGAGAAGGTGGGCACATGTACATGTGTGAGAAAAGAGAGGACAAATCAAACAATAGAAAGGGAATTCAAGCTGTATTGTAATATCAGTGTGTGGTTATTTGTCCGCCCCCCCCCTCCCAAAATACTCAGTCGCCCAGTTGAAGTGGTTAAGAAAAGCAAAAACAGTCACACGGGCAGCATCGATCTGTCTTCACACGTGTTTTCACACAGCGACGCGTCCACTCACACGCACGCACGCACACACACACACACACACACACACACACAGGCGCACGCACGCACGGAGGCCATTAGAGGTCCGTCGCCGTGGGCGCAGCGATGCTTAAAGCCACTGGTGTCAGAACCTGTGTAGACTAAACACGGATGAGTGACAACAGCTGTAAGAGTGCGGGCGGGTTCTCTCACACACACACACACACACACACGCACAACAGGAGTATCGGGCAGATGTTCAATGTGCTTCGGATATCAGCGTCGGCAGCAGTCCTCTCTCACACGAGGACACACGCGGCGTCCTAACCGATGGACGCGAGAGCCGACGCCTCCTCTCTCAGGTATCCAGTGTCTGCGTAAATCAAATCAGAATCCTCCACCACTCTAACCAGCCCCATACGAGACGGTGTCAAAAATCGACTCCATCTCGGGGAGTGGGGGGCCAGGCTGTGTGTGTGTGCGCGCGTTTGGAGGGGTGTGTGGGGCGGGGCGGGGGGGCGTGCGGTACCTCTGTGCCACATGGTAGGACTCCGGGTGGATGCAGGTCTGGTCCAGGGGGTTAAACGAGGTGGGCACGTTGACGCCAGTCTTTCCTTTGGCCTTCTTGGCCGCTGGTTTCTCCGGCACAGGGCGAGGGGAAGAGTTGCCGCTGTTTGGACCGGAATGAAAGGTTCAGTAATGTCCTTCGTCTGGAGGCAAACGCACCTTCGCCTCAAAGGGTTTATTCACCACATGACCAAAAAAAAAAAAAAAAGAGAATTTTCACTCGATATCTACAAAAAAGTTTCTATCCATGCAGCAGTGTTTTATTTATTTAGTTCCACTCTTGAACACATTTTGTGTTTGCACCAGTCCCAAGTGCCTTTCTGAAATCTATTATTTGCTATTAAGGATAATCCCCACAATATTTTCCTATTGGATTCCCGCTCAATACTTTATACTGAAACCGTGCCTTTATAAACACACACCGCCATAAAGTGATGTCTCCCACATGATAAAGAGTACAACTACTCATGTAGCGTGTGTGTGTGTGTGTGTGTGTGTGTGTGTGTGTGTGCGCGCTTGCACACCTGCGGATGGTTTGCGGGTTGATTCTAATGAAGCCGGCACACTGCTGGTAGGTCTTGGGCCCCATGCCTTTGACCAATTTGAGTTGCTCCCTGTTGTTGAAGGGACCCTTCTGCTCCCTCCACTCAGAGATATTTCGCGCTCTGCCGGCATTCAGGCCAGCTACATGCCTGGCAGAGAAGACAAATACATGAAAAGGGAACAAACAGTTCTATAAGATCCACACAAGCGGAGCAGATTGTGCATTCAAACAAGCGAGCCGATACTTGGTGGGCACATTCATCCAGTTTTGGCTGAGCGATACAGGGAGGCCGGGTTGGAACTCAATTAGGTCCGTTAATGCCCACAGTGACTCACTCACACTGAAACACACGGCAACGTCAACACTCCACATAATACCTCAGTCATCAACACGTCGGTGTGTGTGTGTGTTTTAATGTGTGTAGTAGAACCTCTGGCAGGACTGGAAAAAGCTCACTTAAAGAGCAGACGGGTAAACAGATGACCTGATCCCTGCCCTGCAGCTGATGCCAGCTCATTTTATACCACTTGTAACCACCTCGAGTCTGTGTGTGTGTGTGTGTGTGTGTGTGTGTGTGTGTGTGTGTGTGTGTGTGTACTTTTAAACCATACGTTACGTTTGTGTTTTGTGTGTGCATATGGCTACTTCGCCTAATCCCCCCCCCCTTCTGATGCCAGTCTTCCAAATATGTGAGGTCAATGTGTGAAGCTTCAGTCCAAAGTTGGCATGCAGAATGTGTGTGTGTGTGTGTGTGCGTGCATTCGGGCATGCGCCTGTGCACGAGTGTGGGGAAGCTTTGCCATGTTGTGACTGCAAAGGGAAAGTATGTCAGAGGTCTAAGCCCTGCTTCATCTCGGTTTCACAGTTTGTGTGTGTGTGTGTGTGTGTGTGCGCGCGCAGTAGAGAGGGCACTTGAGAACACATGTCTATAATGCATCTTTGTGCGTCGTCTACCTCATCAGCGTCTCGGAGCAGATGTTGATGTCGACCCCGACGAAGCTCACACATTCCTGCACCACGCCGTCCAAAGCCGCCTTCAGAGCGCCGGCCGACACATCATGCTAAAAAAACATTAACACACACACACACACACGTATGTAAATTGCTTTAATTCTAAAGATAACTGCTGAGCCCAACAGCCCTGCTGTTATAATAGTGGTATAACCCAGTACGTGGTATTGCATACTTATAATGGATTTTATAAGTGGAATTTTATATTCTGTTATTGCTTCATACTACTTTTGGTCCTGTTACGGCCCAATTTCCCAAAGGGGATCATTGCAATGCCATCCTCAAAACAGAGCTATAGATTGCAGTCAGACTGGGAGCAAAAGAGGTTTGATTGACAAGTAGAGCAGCCAGTAGGACAAGAGAGACAAAAGGAGAGAGAGAAAGAAAGAGGGGGTCAGGTAGCGCAGAAAAGGGGGGGGGAAGACTGTTTAGTTTGGCTTGTCAACAATCTCTCGCTCTCTTCAGCGAGCACCGTGTTCTCGTTACTGTAGCTCGCCGCCGATTAAACATCCTTCGTATGAACTCTTCACCACTGGAGTCCACCAACGCCTCCTGTTAATCAGCACGCACTCTCCAAAAGGGCCGACCGAGGAGAGCACCGAACACTGGCTGACCCGCGTAGAAGGAAGAAAGCGAAATTAGAAGGCGAGCGCAGCGGAGCAGATGGGCAACAAAAGAACCAAAAAACACCCAAATAAGATTGCATAACGACGAGTGGACGAGAAGCGCCACGGGTTGGGAGGGATGGAGGGGAGAAGGCGGATTGGTAGTGAGGATGCTGCGACAATACGGCCAGAGGCACTTTGAAAACTATATTAAGAACTTTCCAAAACAAAGGGAAGGTACGGCTGAGTGATTTATGCTTCCCCCGGCAGACAATGAGGAGGAAGAGGAAATCACCTGTAATGACACACCGCAGGAGAATGTGTTCAGGTAGGAGAGGTGTGCAGGCCGCTGGGATTTGAACCTGCAATAAAACCCCAATGAATGTGTTCTCACATTCCTATTGAAACCTTATAGAGGTGGGAGCGGAGCGAGACGTTTACGAACACACAGGTATATAGAACTGTGCTGGAAAAGGGTTGTGAAACATTTGGAACTGGTTTTCTTTTTTTTTTTTTTTTAAATCACATTCCTCATTATTTTCAAGCAAATCCGACCTGACCAATATATAATGTAGTGTTAAAGATGGTTAAAGATACAAAGAGGCACCTCCTGTGGTATGCAAAGATTCATAAAAAAATAATAAAATAAAAAAATTCAATTTGAGCCCTCTTTAAATCTAAACTTAATTTAACCCTTTAAAAAGGTTTTGCCTAGCTTATCTCCGTGAGCTGGGCAATAACTCTTAATGCGTAATGCAAACTCTCATAAATACACATTGGCTTGTCTGGTGAAAAAAAATGGCCTTTCATGCTTTGCTTCAAGACATCTGACGTCAAATTCCTCCTCAGCCAACCACGGAGGGAAAATGCTGTTGGCTCTAATTAAACAGGGCACCAGGAACCATCACGTGGCCTCCTCTTAGCCATGACTCGTCTTTATCTGTTCAGACGAATGGCATCAGGCCTCCCGGGACGAGAAGAAACGTCTTCTCTCGTCTGGCAAACCTGTACCTTTGTTCCACTGTATAAATCAAGTCAGTAAATGGGGAGGATAGTGAATTTAAAAATGTTTTAAATAAAAAGTTGGTTGCAGCCAAGCGGCAAGCGTGACCCCCTCCAGAGAAACCGGTACAACTATTATGAGTTTTAGTATATTCTTTCCAAATGTTTGCGCTCTAGTGCTTGTGCTTCACATCCATCACAATTACCATTGTATAGGAGGTTATCTGAAGGTCATGCGCATCAAGACTCGCAGCTTCTGTAGGGCGTGTGAGAACGGCCTTCTGTTCCCATCACCGAGGCTTGGCCAAGAGTCGGAGTGTATGTAGGTGTGTGTGTGTGTGTGTGTGTGTGTGTGCATCTAGGTGTGAATAAATACTAGTCGTAAATCAGCAGCTGAAAGCGATATGACAGCATGGATGTGGCTTACTGGTTTCCCCCGACACCTTTCACGAATGCCTAAAGGATATTCCTCTACTTCCTGCAAAAACAGTCGCACACACGCACACGCACAAATAACCTGAGGGGCTGCAAAGCAGCATAAGAAAATCCATGTCCAAACAGGCCAACCTGTCTGTAATAAATCAGCTGATATCAGGTCCTGATTCTTTACACCCCAAAACACCCAATCTTGTATCAATCGGATTGATCCTATTTTTCCACAACACAAGTATTGAGATATTTGTGAGCTTGACCCATAAACACCTTGTTTAACCATCGACGTCTCGCACCAATCAGACACCAGGGTACACGCGTACCTTTTAAAAGACACTGTATTCTATTACTAATATAATCAATCGCACGCTGGCAACACATTCCAGCAAATACTAGTAGAAAAGTAAATAAAAACTTGTAGCTCGGCTCCATCCAGCTATTTGAGTTAGATATCCAATATCAGTCATGCACACAGGTGAGACTCATTGAACAACCTCACTCAACATGTGCTCAAACACACGCACACACACACACACACACACACACGCACACACACACACACACACACACACACACACACACGCAGGTGGAGACTCCAGCAGCACTCGTATGCTTACAGTGTGACACGTGTTCAAATGGGCGAGGGGGGGGGGTTGAAAACGGGGGAAGGATTGAGAGAGGTGAGGAGGAGAGTGACAGCTTCTTTAATATCCGGCTGGTGGGCGATGTTTTCTTACACAGCAGTGTGTGTGTGTGTGTGTGTGTGTGTGTGTGTGTATTTTCCAGTAGCAGTTGGATTCACGAGCCCGGGGCCCGCGGCTGTCAACAGGCCACAGCGACATGAAGAGCTGATTGACAGGTGACCCGCCAAGCGTCTAATTGTAAAGAACACAAGACTGACAAAATGTTTGTCTCTGCAAATAGGAATCTATATATACATATATATATACTATATAAGTATATACACACACACACACACACACACACACTAATGGTACTGCCATTCGAAGGGACGTGTATCTGGCAAACCCGTCTGAGAGGTACCGCAGTGAAAACAGCGTTCCCACACCAATAGTTACGTCCAATCGGATTTTAATGGACCTCACTTTTTCAGCCCTCAGCTCATTTCCTCCCTTCTCTCAGAGCTGTCACTCAGCGGGTCAGCAGGGTGGAGGGGGGGAGGGGGGGGGGCGGTGGGGGGGGGAGCATGCTGTGCCAGCTGTCTAGAATTACATTTGCCCTTTTGCTGTTTGGGTCTAATGGCAATAAACTCTCAGAAAGCTCAAAGTGTCATGAATCACACAAAAGAACATGAACGAAAAGAAGCTCGCATTAGCATCAGTGCGCTTTTCTCACACTCGTTTTTTCCCCACAAATACATACTCACACACGTCTCCCTTTAGACTGAGAAGGGGACGGGGAGAATAGTGTGTGTGTGTGTGTGTGTGTGAGACGGCTGACATGCAGGTCGAAGAGATGTCCCATCTCCTATCTGTCAGCACTCAAAGAGTTTATTTACACGGTTATACTATCATTTGTTGCCCTAGTCACATGATCTGAGAGCAGGAGGCGCAGAACCCCTCCCGGGCGCCCCAGGGGGCCCAGGCGGGACGTGATGAGAGACGCGGGCCCGAGACCCGACCAGCCACAGGTATAACCTCCTCCTTTCTCTATCAACCCCAGTACGCCCGCAATTATCCCTTCACCATTCATCACGCTCTTCTGTCTTATTTTAGATTGTATATGTAGTACTATATGTAGTAGTACACAGCGTGTGTGTACATGACTTAGTGTACAGTAGCACCCTGGCAGTAATCCTGATGTATTAGGGCTTTCCTCTCTATTCCTATGAAGACTGATTGAACATCACACAATGAATCACTGCATTAGTAAAAGCAGGCACCCTGACCTCATGTCTGTCTTCCATTTCTCACAGTTACACACACACACACACATACACACTTGTAAGGAAGTAAAACTTGAGAGCAGCAATCACACAAGCAAACATACGTCATGCCTGATCTCCATTAATTGAATTAGCTGTCCCCCTCTTAGCATCATCTGTTGACACAGGCCTCGGACAAGTTTATCTACTCCGCTGCTCGCCTCTCTTCCCTCAACCTCTGAGTTTGACTCATTTGTTCCGTCAGATCTTCAGCGCCTGGTGTTCCCTTCATGCCCCGAGTGAAAAATCGCTCGACTGATAAACAAAAAAGTCGCCTGCCTGATCGTGTCAAGGCGTCCGAGGGATAACGGGATCACATCAAAGACCATTTGCATTTTTAAAAATAAATATATATAATTGTTTAATTTATTGTTAGCTTGTTGAGTATTTTAGTATACGGGAGTTATAATGTGTATTAAAGGCTTGTTGGCTCTCCTTCCTTCCTTCAGTTCTGTTAATTTTAGTTGTTTAGTTGTTTTAAAATCTTTTCAACAAAGAGTTATCATTGCTATTGAGTGACTTTTTTTTTAATATATCTCTTGTGAATAATCAATAAAATGTGTCTACTATTTGACCACTTTAGTGGTTTCGGTGACTACTAAAATACAGAAGTCATGCATGCCCTCACGCACACACACACACACACACTTTGCCTAAGTCTAACTCACAGCAGATGCTCCACAAAAATCAACACTTACCTGGTATGTCCCAATGCCTATGTGCTTTGGATCGATCTTCACAAGCTCAGCCAGCGGATCTTGGACACGTCTTCCAATGGACACTGTCGACACACACACACACACACACACACGAAACCTGATTTAATGTCTCGTGAGAGTGTGTGTTTTTTCACGAGCTTGCTTTGTGAATCAGTTATTAAATATGCAAATCCATATTATATTACAATTACTGAATATGCAAATTGTCTGCATATTACACTGCTGCCCTGAGGGCAGGCCAAACCTAATTGTCATTCCTCCAAACCCGTAATAATAATTAAAGCTGTCTTTCAAATGGAGTCCTCGCACCTGTCATTAAGCTTCCTGATAGATGCTGGAGCTGCAAAACAGGCCTGTGCACAGTGGTGCGTGTATGTAAATGTAGCGCGCGCGCACACACACACACACGCACACAAAAAAGGGTAACTTTTAACGAATCTGTGAGGCCTCAGCCCGCTGCTGCGCACGAGGCCAAAAGTCTTTTTCCATGAATCTGCTGGCAGGGGCCCGGTGACAAGGAGAAAAATTACAAACAACCGTGCTCGCATACACAGCATAACACATGACCTCACCCCACCCCACCCCCCCCTCCCCCGCCCGAACTCACACAGGCACAGAGAGAGCGAGTCGCACAACCAAAAGGCTTGGGCGAGACAAGGGGAGCGCCGGCTCGAGCTTTCTCATTTCTGTTCAGATTTTCCAAAATTTGAGAAACATAACGTACAGGGAATGGAAAGAAAAAACATTTATACAGATACACATACATAAATACGCTATGATGAGTAAAAAACAACAACAACAGGAAACGGTTTGTTGTGTGTGTGTGCATGTTTGAACTACAGCGGTCAGCGATGCGGAGCGTCGGACGTCAGATCTCTGAGGAGGAACGGGGGGGGGGGGGGGGGGGGGCGAGAGAAAGGGAAGGGATGGGACCTTAAAAGAGGGAGTATGTCTGGAATCAATGGCTCTCCTCTCTCTCCTCTGGCTGCGGTGCGAGGCTGCTGCCTGAGATAATATTTGGACAGAGATGGAGTTTCAGCGCTGGCCTCGCGCAGTGCACCATCAAAAAAAAAAAAAAAAAATAACACTCCACTTTCCATCTATTCTGGTTCGGACCTCAATTCAATTTAATGGGAGCTTTTTTGGCAAGAACGCCTGAAGAACAATGGTGCCAAAGTATCGACGCGCAAACCGGTCCGAATATTTGGAAAGCTTGGTCGAGCAACAGCAATAAAGACACAAACACGACATTAACATATATGCATACTAATTATAGATACACAGCACATCCCGTGCATGTGCGTAATTTATTTTATTTTTTAAACTTTTACTTGGCTCATCTGTCACTCAGCAGACTACGAGCTGGACACAAAAACAGATGGCTGAAATGTTGCCGTGTCACCACTAGATGTCACTAGATGTCCCAGGAACAGGGATAGAAGGTGCCCCATACCCACAGATCCGCTCAACACGGAGCGAGGCAGGGACACAAACGGTCTTCTCGTTTTCTTACCGACCCAAAGTCAAACTGCTGTACATTTCCCACGGCCTTCATTAGGGGGCATGAGCATGGATCTCCACGGCTCTCTGTGCCGCTGACCACAGGAAACCAAGCCGGCCCCGCTGGATTTACGGCTTTTATTAAGAGGAAGTCTGCTGGAAACATTTTGTCCTACAAAACTCTGAGATTCATTTTGTTTTATTTTGCAGTGCTTTCGGGGATGCAGTGAATGAGGGAGCGGTGGCAAGTGGGAGAAAGAGCGGGAGAGTAAAAACGGGAGAGACCTAAGAAAGAAAAATGGCCATGATAAGTCATTGATGACTCGGCACTAAATCGAGATTAGTTTGTGTCTGAAAACAGTTATTATTATCCTCACTTGTAGCTACAGACCATAGAGATGCATGGTGTCCGGGAATAACGTCTAATAACACATTTTACAACCATCAGATCAAGACAATTGAGTCTGGCTGCCTACCGGCACTCCTGTGGTTGGGGTCCATGTCCGGCAGCTCTTTGACCGCCTCAGGACTCACGCTGTAGATGGAGGCTCCCGCCTCGCTGGTTATACTGCAGGAAGAAAAGAAGAAAATATATATATATATATATATATATGAGAGAGACACACAGAAATGGGGAATAAGAGGCAGGTTTGCTTTTGTGCGAAAGAGTGACGCTGGCAATAGAGCAGAGGGAGCTTATAGTTACCGCTTAAAAGACATAATGGGAAAGCTTTCAAGGAAAATCACCAGCGGCAACTTCACACGCCGCCTCTTCGTTTGACTCTGGCCAGCCCTTTGTAGTCAAAGCTTGACCATAATTACTCCCACAAAAAAATGCACAATTTCATTCATTCAAATGGAGGAATTCGACTGAGAGCAGGTGTGAAGAACCACATGCTTCCCGAACGCACTTAAATGTAGATCCCCATTCACCTATTTTAACGTGAGTGTGAGCACCGAAGCCCATTGAAACCACAGACACTTTAATAACCATCTTTTTAGAGCACAGGGATTTTAGTCCCCTCAGCTCACTCACATTCTATGTGACCCTACTGCCATCTAGAGGTCATCGCAGTGTACTACTATTCATCAGTCTGAGCATAACCAGGAGAAAACGGGCCACACGCTTGCCTGAATATTTATTTTAATTAAGTTGAGGCGCATTACGTCGTACTTTTACCAGAAATATTCTACATTTCACTGAATATTTGGTGAGAGGAGACGATTCTGTTGGGGAACACCAACAAAAAAACAGGGGCAGACTTAATTAACTTCAGTCAGCGGTTGGTTTGATACAGTCGAATGGTGAATTAGGCTTTGAAACAATGCCACTGTTAAACCTTCAACCCAAACAGATACATTATGCAACGGTATTACTGCACTGCTGCACCTTCCGTCTCATTTTCACCTGCAACGACACACTAAATTCCGCTGTAAATCCAGCTGAGCCTCATGTGCCAATTATTGTAGGTCTTGACAGTGAAAATCAAACAATTCTGAAGGGCAACATTGGGTTTAAATGGCAACAAAGTAACACAGTAGTATTTCCATGTTAATGTATTCAGTCTAAAGTAGGCCGTTTATCACCCATCACCACCCAGACAGAACGGTGGTACAACAAAGCCACTGATACCCGTGTTGATGCTACCGACATGAAGCTGTCATGTTGTTTAGTTCTTTATTCTCCCGGCTGGTTGGCGAGAGGGGGAGGAGTCAAGGAAGGAATGGAAGGAGGTTTGTGGGGGGGGTCGGGGGTGGTGCACTTTACCCCTCAGGGCTGACCAATCTGAGGAAGAGGTCAGCACCTCCCCTCCCCAATGTCCACAACTCACAATGAGGCCTTCTGTAGCGCGCGCACGCACGCACACACACACACACACACACACACACACACACACACACACACACACACACACACACACACACACACACACACACACACACACACACACACACACACACACACACACACACACTCCCAGAGGCCTGGACCTTGCCACAGCAACCTTGCCAATTATAAATATCTTGTTAATGAGGAGTGGCAGAGGCCTTCTGATGGGACTCACATTCAAATTAACTTGTCCTCCCTTCCCCCCCCCCCCCCAATCTTCTCTATTCATCCCCTCCTCCGCCTCACTGTTCTTTTTGTCAGGTCCTTATCCATCGTGCTGACAGCTGACATATCGCCATGGTGACACAGCTAACGAGCACTGGCACATGACCTTCAAGGAGGTCAAAGCAGAGGTGGTCATTAACCCGACACGGTCTGCGTGTGCGAGACAAAAGGCACAGACGCACAAATCATTTAAAGTGCAGAAAGACACTGAAGAGGACATTCTGAAATATTCACTGTAATAATATTTAATGATGATGATAGACTTTCAATTATGCCACATGGAAAAAAAACACACAAACTCCTCCTCTGCTCTCCCTCACTGTTCTCTTTAAGACGGGAAGACAATGGAGGTCAAGTCAAAGAGGCGGCGTGTTGCCTGGAAAAAAAATGACCAACAGGAGAGACGGGCCCAACATACGTTTTTTTTTTTAAGTAGATAATATAAAAAACAGAAGGCAGGAGAGTAAGGAAAGAAAGGGGGGCCACCAGCCCCTATCATGTCTAATTTAATTAAGGCTGCCACTGGGGCAGCTGGGTAACAGCACTGTCATGGATACAGCTCTGAGGCCTCGTCGCCATAGCGTCCATGGCCGTCGCCATGGCAAGGGCATCATCCTGGCAGCCAGCAGAAGGTTGTCTGCTCCCCAGCTCTATGGCCTAAGTGGATGGATGGTCCAAGCGTGGACACACACACACACACACACACGCACACAAAGTCAAAGATCGCCTCTTGGTGTAAAGCGATGACTTGGTGGCCCCTGTAGGATTTTCATTTATTCACACTCTCTTTTGCTTTGTGTGTACACACACACACACACACACACACACACACACACACACAACAGGGCTGCCTTTAGCCATGTCCCGTCCCAGGGCAAAGTCACCAACTGGCTCCAGATCCGTTCCCCTACTGGTCGTCTTTGAGACACGGCCTGGGGCAGGACACACACACACACACACACACACACACACACACGCATCATGACTGACCCATTGCTGCCCCTCAAGAAACCCAACATAGGACGAGATGGATACACACTTTGATACCTCATTGCAGCCTTCTGGCTTACACAGCCCTCGTAGAAATTAAAAACAGCTCATCTGATCAGTCCAAAAAAGAGGGGCAATAATATTATGAACTAATTTGATACACAGGAGAAAAGGTTTGGAGGGGGGGGGCTGTGTGGCACTGAAGGAACTGCAATAATAAAATATTCACTTTTGGTTTGAACAGATTGCTGTTTTTTATGTTATATCGTATTCTAGGAAATATGCGAACCTTTAACAAAACTGACCATCGTTGCAGTGGCAATGTTAGAAAAACCCTTCACTGCCACCAGTTTGTTGCAGTTAATTAATTCATAGTTGATTTAATGCATTTTCAGCAACAAAAAAAAGCTTTGTTAACGTCAATGCAAAGTCACAAACGGGTGGTTTGATTATTTGAGCGTCGTCAGATGAAAATTGTTCGGATTAAATAAGCATGAGCAGATCAAGGGGTTATCAGTCATAGTCTTCTACCAGTTTCAACCAGTGTCAACTGGTAGAACATTCTAACTGGCTTTCTAATCGGACACGGACACGGACACACACACACACACACACACACACACACACAAAGAAGCTGCGGCAGCCCAAAATACATCCAAACACAATAAGAACACACACAAGTTTCTCTGTTCCGGCTGCTCAAACAGCTTGGATCCATTGTTCAGTCAGCTGCAAAGCTTGACCTCGGGGAGACAAATTGAGGGACGCACCATCTTTACCGCTCTCTCAGACACACACACACACACACACACACGTCGGGTCTGAAGACGATGACATTTTTCACAGAGAAAAGCGTCCAAATGGCAGGTGTCAGGGGCCGTCAGTCTCCAGCATGGCGCTAGAAGGCAGGCACACCCAAACCCCCACACACACACACACACACTCCAACTGCCAGTGTGAGGCACGTCTGAAAAGAGCAAAGCCTCACAGACACTCATGTCAATCTGGTAGCAGCAAAGGCCTGCGCATGTGTCACGCACAAACGCATAAACACAGCATGCTAAAGCACACACGCACACGCGGCACGTCACACGCGTTTGTCACAGGCGGGACGGTCGCAGGGAACACTGGGACCCCGGGGGGGGGCGGGACGGGTGGAGGCAGAAGGGACGGTGGCCGACCACCAGTGAGGCGAGGTGGGAGACGGGGGGGGGGGTGATACGGATGAGGCTGGCAGATATTCACTGGCCGCCACCTGCCAGCGCCACCGGTCCTCAGCCCGACACCTCTTTTCTTACCAGTGGCGAGAAACAGAAACACACACACACACACACACACACACACACACACACACACACAAGGGTTGGTAGGACGGGATGAAGGGAGATGGAGGACACAAATACTAAGGCACAAACAAAAATAACTCTGGGAAGTGCAGAGGGAGGACAGAGATGCAACAGCCAAAGTCATCATCAGCTACCAGTGGAGTCGCCTCTAACAGACTACTAATACTTAGCCGTCAACTCAGCTACTTTAGTAGCTCCACATATACGACACAAATGAAACGCATAACACTCCTTGATCGGGTTCATGTCCAACACGTTTCTGCCGTCCTCGACCCCCCCCCGCCCCTTCTCTCTCTCTCCTCTGTCCCTGTCAAACTCTGGATTAGGCCTCAGAGCCGGCATCTCACTCACTCATTGCCGGTCCTGCCACTGTTGTGTTCATCACTCACTCAGCGTGGCCCTGGGAGCATGCCTGGACAGAGGACATGACAGGGGATACACACACACACACAGAGTCATGAATACAGTCCACACTGCTGTCCCGCAGGTCCATCAGCTAGCCAGTAATAATGATCTCACCCCAATATGTACGAGCCCACGGGGCGAGACGGTCAAGGTCCCGCCCTGCGGCTCGTCGGTAACGTCTCCCGCCGCGGCAAGGTGAGACCAATGACTACTATACCAATGACTACTACTAGAAAGAGACGCGACCCAGTGCAGCAACGGGAAACAAGTCCAAATAAACAGCAGGTGCCAAAGTAACAAAGATCATCCAATTTGTTGTGGCACATCAAATTAAACCACACTGAGTCATATCATGTGGTTCTTTTGCAATTAGATAAATTTACTATTATAAGCTACATTGTAATGAATGAATTAAGTAATTAATTCAAAGCAAACGGGGGGCTGGTGGGTTGACCCCAAGGATGTTTATGAGAGTAAGAGTAACCGGGTCGGTCATCCCACTGCCTTCAGGACCGACTGAGCAAGTGGTCAAGAAATTGGATGTCGTTTGTGTTTGCCTTTAGCTGTGTGTCTGTGTCTGTGTGTGTGTGTGTGTGTGTGTGTGTGTGTGTGTGTGTGTGTGTGTGTGTGTGTGTGTGTCATCAGCGGAGCCCAGGGATCTCCCTAACCTTACCCCACATATTCTTGCCCTCTGATGTCATTAACGTCTGCTTGCTGTAGCCCAACACTGTCAACTTCTCATTCAGCCCCAAAACACTCACATTCAAATGTATTGTAGTTGCTGCAGCAAATTTTAAAAAGGCAGAGAATAAACCAATTAAAGCAGACAAAAAAAAAAAAAAATTTTAATTGGCAATTTTTTCCTCATGGAATTGAACAAAAGAACCAATTTCAACAGTTAGAAACACAGACTCTCTTCCAAACTGTTAAGAAATATGTTGCTCAGCACGTAAAGAGCTTCTCAATTATTCCACAAAGCATATGGTAAAAAAAAAAGACTGCAGTGTGGAAACAAAAACAATTTACCTTAATCAGCACACTTGAATGTTAAATGACCTGATGTGGGGGAGAGGGGGGGCCGAATAATGGCTAAAGCTGTCCAGCGCCCTGCGGGAGGCCGCTCGTTCCCCGGGGCAGTGTTCAAGCTTAATCGTGTCATGTTACTTTTGTTGTGCGTCTAATAGGGCGTCGAGGAGGCGATTCTGGTCACGTGTTCCCCACTCAGCAGAGACGACTCGCTGTGTTGATGTGATCTCTCTGGAAGCTTCTTTGGTGTTCATGGTGCGGCTTCCTTCAGAGATGCTGGAGAGCAGGTGTATGTATATATGCGACACACAAATGGACTTCCTTTACCTAATTACCTGACTTCTTGAAAAAAATATATATCTTTTTTTCATTTCACACTGGCCTTTCATACACATAAATGACGGCGAAACACCAATCTGTGCTCTTGTTCAGCTGTATTCAGCAAAGTACAAACTCCTTGAAAGAATATGGAAGATGTCCCTCAGTGAGTCAACGAGTCTACTCCAACAGCTCAGAGTCCCTGAGAGCCACACACACACAAGTAAGGATGTCCCGCAGGCTGCCATTTCTGGCTGTCATTCCAGCTGAGCGCTGAAGCAGAAGGACAGAGGGGGAGAGACAGAGAGAGAGAGGCGTGTGGGGAAGAAAGGGGTGGAGAAGGTTGGGGGTGGTGACACAATGAAGGCTCACTGGGAGACATGAAGCAGATGGTGCGAATGAGGCGGAGGTCTTTAATGAACTACTGCACTGCCGAGGCGGAGAGGTGCTGTGACTGAACTTCTACCCCCCCCCCCAACTTGTTTTGATAGACAGCTAACAAGAATAGAGATGGAGCGAGAGCTGGATGGAACGGTGCCTTCGTAAGTACCCTGAAGCAGACACTCTACCTGGGCTGCCTGAGAGACTTCCTGCGAACACCTGTCCGTCAAAGCCTGCTTAAGCCTGCTTTGGGTACGAGACCAGTCGACGAGCGCTCGCACATAAAGCAACACAATGAACCGCCGCGCACACAGCACCAGAAACTGGGTCAATTAATTGAACCGGGGACAATCACAGTAAACACTTAGACCCCCCGCAGTTTCAGATGCCTCAGTCATTGCCATCATCTTTGTTGCCGTGGTAATGAGGTTTCTCTAATGGCAGGCCGGGGTCAGCTGCGGGTCAGTCAGCAGGGGAATACGGCCTTCATAGTCAGCAGCAACAGTCCCTGCCCTCTCATCATCATCATCACCACCACCATCTATCAGGCGACGTTTATGTGAACTTTGGGCAGTAACATTGATCAAGATGTTTGAAGTCCAAAATAAAAGGAAATAAACACATGATCATTATCGTTTTATCAACCACAGATGTTCTGTTTGTCCAGTATACAACATGCTAAACAATTTGTTTATTTGATTGTTGTCATTTACACAATTTGCTTTGAAGAAAAACAGGCATTTAATAATTCTTTACAAACTCAATCAATGGTCATTTATTTGGACAACATTAACATCTTCCAGATCACCATCCAGTAACCCGCTGAAGACATTTTTCACATTTAAAAGATGCGTTTGTATTCACATTTTTGATGAGTCTGCTTTTGAATTGGTCCGAATTGTAATTGGTGCTGAGAAATTGGAGGCTAACCTCACATATGCGTATGTAATGTGTGTAACACTGAATACGGTGTAAAGTTGGAGTCTTGTTTGTGTTTAATAGATTCATGGTTTGTGTTTTCTAGATCTAGAGCGCGGATGATTTGACACAAAGACACCGTAGTGAGGAAGGTTGAAGAGAGCCGAAAGGGGAATGAAGGGAAATGGAAAGGAGACAAGGAGGGTGGAGTAAAATAGTCTGTGTGTACACTTTAACACAGACACAGACTTAAAACTATGTTTCTTAGAGCCTCCATCAGCCGCAGTCCAAAGAAACCAAAGCGAGGCATGAGAGGGCGATATCATCTAGATAGCAACAACCACACTTATGGCTAATGTCAAATTAATGTCTCTCTGCTCCTCCAAAGTTCATGCACTTGCAAAGAAGCCTTTATTCTACTAACCCTACCAAGGCAAAGGCTGAACAGATACACATGTATTACGCGCTGCAAAAACATAGTTAATCATATCAGGTGATGTGGGACATTCATCCAGCACCGCATCAAACAGACTTGGAACATTCTCACGCCTTGGGAAATGCACCAACGCCATTAGCTCCAGGGAAAAGAACGAATAAGAGAGGACATTATATCAAGATGTTACATTTTGCTGCTCTGGAGGTACTCGAAAAGGAAAAAATGTCCGTCGTGAAAATAATCAAGGGGAAGTTAACTTAATAAACGCCCCGCTGAAGAGAGAAAAAAAAAAAAATGCAGGCTATTACAGTTCAGAGGTATAACCTCTGAAGTGTTGATGCTGACAAAAGCCTCGTATGCAGTCAGACACTTTCCCGCACAGCTCAGAATCATTCTAGGCTGTGCTCCCAATGCCGGCCCCGAGTCAACAAACACACATGGAACTCCGCAGGCGGAGTGAGAGGCCGCTGGTTATTATGCTTGGGCCGAGGTTCTGTGCCGTTGTGTTCTAAAGTGCGGACGGGGGCCCGGTTACCGACACATTGTGGACCGCAAAAACCTTTTTTCTCTTTAATTGGGCCAAAGTCAAACGCAGACCAGATGGCTTTAATGGACGATATTTGCTAGAGGGACACATTCCACTTCGCGTCTCTCTCTCTCTCTCTCACACACACACACACATTCTCTTCCTCCGCACTTTATCCTTTTGCATCGCAGACTCCATTTATTCAACCGCTTTCGCCTCCGCACGCCCAGCTACTGGCCATTTTTGCTATTCCTCGACGATCATTTCTCATGCACCATCATCATAATTTCAGACCTCAGCGTTATGTTAAATAAATCTCGACAGATATCGACAGACGACGTATAAACGAGCGAGCCGCGTGCCACCAGATAGAAAGTGGCGCCGTGGACAGCAGGGTTCATGCCGTCAGCGGTTTTTGCAACAAGTTGTTTTTCTTTTCAGGGTAACTGGGGCCTGCTGTCAAATGCACAGGAGGAAGCAGCTTACCAGTAGGACACGTCCAGAGGGTGAAAACAGCCCCTGGAGATGAGGTCCGCGAAGACGGACTCGGTCTCACGGCACGCTGTCCCGTTGCCGATGACAACCTTGGCACAGCTAGTGTCGATGAGGAGGACAAGGAGGATTATAAAAAGCAACCGTAAAAACGCAGTTGGGTTTAAAAATGATCTTTCCATGGATTTTAATATTATATATACACAACAGATAACAGAGATGATCAAAATCAGCTATATATGCTTATGACTGTTTACATGAGATATTAATGCTGATATGTACACACATTTAGGAAATTCACAGCAATGAAAATAATATATATATATTATCTCTATTAATGCTCCATTTTCTGTCTCCACTACACTTTAAACTGGACTTTCCAGACACAAGCAGCAGTACCTGTATTTGATCATGAGGTGGCGCAGTTTGTCTCCTTCTCTTTGGTTGCCTGCATTATGCAGGTACACAACATCAGTATGAAGGATCTGACCTGAGAGCAGGGAGAAAAACCAACGTCGCCGATGAAGTATTGTGTTGACAACAGGCGGTTTCAATAGACAAACGATATATGAACTCAGCATTTATCGGAGCCTCGGCGGGAGTTCCACTACCAGACAGTTAGATGCTTCCTCAGAGGAGGAGTGCAGCTCGGACCGCAGTCACATGACCGGACACCAGAAGCCCACCACCCGAGTCAGTCTGTTTCAAGTGTGTCAGCGTGACTTGCGGCCACACAGTCATCTGGTCAGTCACCCAGAGGGTGGGACCCGCCCGGGCGCAGTGTGAGGCCACGCCCACCGGGACTCGCGCTGTGACATTCAGTGGAGCACAGCGGTCGTACCAAAACACGCAGACACAAGAGCACGCTAACACATGATCCACTCAGCAGGGTCGCGGCACTTGGCATCTCTGACATGCACGCAAACGCCGAAATGTCGGCCCTTAGCCACCAATCTGCCACGCCACTCGGGTTTGCATCGTGTGATAGAGAAATGATCTGAACTATTTGAAGCTGTGACTAGTAGAGAAATAGAGCTGTTGGTGAAATGCAACGAGACGGTTCCTAAAAACGTGTTCGAACCTCGATTAGCATATACTAACGTCGTAGAGCTTAAGTTGCTTATCTGAAGCCAACGAGCTGTACTTATTATTATTGTCAGAGGGTTCTTACGAGGACTAGGGCCCAAAAAGTTTTAGACGCAAGAGAAGGAGACGCGAGTTAAGTACGCGCTGACTTACTAGTGGGGGAGAGAACTGCCAGCTTACAGCCATGTCTAAAGCCGGGGTCCACCCCCATGATGACGCAGCCCCTCACTGGGCACACCAGCAGGCGCTGCCGGAGGTTTCGCACAAACATGGCGATTGACTCCTTCTCCGCTGCAGTTGTCAGCTTAGTCCTGAAGAGACGGGACGCGAGGGAGCGTGAGGCATGTGGTCAAAGTGTAAATTAAGAATTGGTCATCAACACACTACAGAATACCTGTAGCTCCTAGCGAGGAAAGGCAGAATCAGCCTTTTATAAGAGTCCTCGACAGCATTCTTGATGATTGCACGAAGCTCTTCTTTTCCACACGTCCTCGGCCTCCACCTGCATTAAGACAGGTGGGAAAAATAAGGTTTTCGGTCTTCCCAAGGGCCATTTCCACTGATGAATGCAATTTTATAAAATGTGATTTCTGCAAACTCCTTCCCCATCTCAAGCACAACCCAATTTTTTTTTTCATGCAACCAGGTTGTGTAATATTAGCAGAACATCCCTTTCGGACAAACAAGACAGCTTCATGATTAAATATTATATTTAATGTTAATTCTTTAACCTTTTTTTTTTTTAATACAAGATTAATTTATCGCAAACATATGTCGATAAAGCCCTGATTCAAGCATATAACCAAACACTAAGCTTATTTGTTTTAAACTTCAAATCAATATAATAGTGTGATTAAAACCACATATTGCAACATTGTGAATGTATTTAATCCTTGCCTCTTTAAAACATTTTTTTTTTTTTTATTATTATTCAAAGTAAAACTGCACAGCGTTTCTGACCTGTTGTTGATGCACCAACTCGTGAAGTCATTCTTCAACCTGTCGGGAATGTTCACTTTCACTGTCAAAATCTTCAGATTCTCTCCTCGGTTAATAGCCAGGGTCTGTGTGCAGAAACAAACACACACACAAACACACACACCATGTTTAACGCAGGTGTAAACAGCACACATGACAGAGACCTTTAATTCAAATGTAAATTGTACACATTACTTTGTATGTATGTATGTATGTATGTATGTATGTATGTATGTATGTATATATATATATATATATATATATATATATATATACACACACACACACACACACACACACACACACACACACACACACACACACACACACACACACACATTTTTTTTTTGTTAGCACAGGTGCACCCAAACCTTCATTGAAAACCTGAATGTGTGCAAGTGATGAGCCCAGGAGTGTGTCCTGTGGCCAGGCCGTTGCTTTGTGTGCTGCTCCCCCCCCCCCCTTCAGAGGAACTGTTACATGCTGTTAAGCAAACTGTAGTAAGTGTCTGACCTTTTCGGAGGGGAATCTTTAGCCCGCCACAGAACAGGGCCAGGAAACAAAACGTCAATCTGGAAACCAAGCGGAAGAAGCAATCCGACAAATGCCACCACTACGCCACCACCAGCGCTGGGACCGCAAGGCCTTCGCCGCCCCACCCCCCTGCCCCCACTAGCAAGCAAACACACGTGGTGCCACAACCATTACCACTCAGCAGCACCCTCGGATGTGCAACACACGCAGACACACAAATACCAAACATTTTAAAAACACAGCTAATGGCACGGCGGAGGCAGGAATTAATGCAGCGCTCTTGCTTGAACTATGATGAAAGTTAAGATTGCTCTCGGGATGGCATGTTGCTGCCCCGGGCTGACACACCGACTGTGATGAGGTTTTCTCAAACAATCTCCATCAAAGCACTGTTTAGCATGCTGCCGGAGCCTGGAAGGAAACCACGTCTTTCCGGATTCTCAGAGCGTCTGGGTGAGCCCATGAGTGACATTTAATGGAAATACTAAAATGGTCCTTCCTGAAAAGTTTTAAAGAGTATTTTCTGCGTGATTGACCACAGTCACATGATGGTGATTCGTTTCATGCCAACATCAAAACTTAAGTAATATAAAATGTATCAAAGGTTTTCATGACAGAAGAAAAAAAAAGGAGAAAAGGCACCATTTAAAAGTCTCACACACCACAAAAAAATGATCTACTTTTTATGTGAATTGTGCGCAGGTTTTGTGCACCAGAAACACTTTGCCAAAGCCGATCGAGCCATACGTCACCTAACATGAACATATATTTAAAAAGGCAATACATATTCACATTGCTGCCAATCCTAAATCCCACCTCGTGCTTCCCAGCATGCTGTAATTCTACCACCAAAAAGCCTTAAAACGGTTGCCGAAAAACTAAATCTGCTGAAATGGACGTTTGTCCGTCGACAGCCGCCGTGCACTCTGCGTCCTCGCCGGGTCTCCCTTGGTAGCGGGCCACTGTCCCCGCCTGTGAGCCACAACCCGGTGTCTGTGTGGACGTGACGGCTCTCACTTTCCACCCGGGTTAGGTCACTGGTGGGAGACAGAGGGTGATCTCAGAGGGAGGGGGGGGGGGGGGGGGGGGGGGGTGTGAGACGGAGGGGTAAGGCGCCCGTTTGTGCGTCGGATGGTGCCAGGAGTGACATACGGCCGAGTACCGGCCAAAGCCTGACGAGACCAGACAGAACGTCTTTCCTAGACGGTCCGACGCCCCCCCCCCCCCCCCCCGCATCCCCCCGCCTCCTGCCCCCGAAGGGAGGGTCGGGCGGCGGGCCAGCGGCCGTCCTCTCTCCGCCTGTCTCCTTCTCTCTAACGCGTTCCTCAGAAGGATACTATCAACACGTCCATCCATCCGGCCTATCAAGGACACACGGAAAGACGCACGCACACAGACTCACACTCACAGCACAGTCGCACACATCTGCTGTGCAATAACATCTGGACTGTTGAGATGTCACGGGATCCACGGATCCTGACTCGCATTTCCAAACTTGTAGATTTTTCAGATAATATTTTGACATTTAAGTACTTTAAGTAAGGCTATTTTTTTGGTTTTAAAGAAATTATTTTATTAATTTGATGCTCTAGAGATCGCAGACAATAAAAGTGATGGCTCAGCTGTACTAGTGCCAAAGGGTTAACAATAAAACAGGGAAACGAGCAGATTATATTCCTGATAGACCATGATAACTGGTTACTCTATAGGGAATGTAAGCTACATTTAGTGAATATTATTCTTTAGGCCGTAAGGCTCCAGATGAATATTGACTGTGTAAATATCAGTGGGGACAAGTCACTGCGGGGGGGGAGGGGGGTAGGGGGGGGCGGCCCAGCACCACACGCTGCTCTTTTACACAAACACACTGGGAGAACTCTGTGCTCCTTCGGTCCCCCTTTTACGCTCTCCTGTTCCATCCGAAAACAAACGCAGCGCAGAGTCCAAAGGTCTCTGGTGGAAGAACAAACTTCGGCTCACAACGAGGGAGCGGAGCAGGAAGGAGGCTCCATGAGCGCTTACTTTACTCTGTGGTTTAAAATGTGGCCCGACCAAATGCGTCCGTATTTATTTTAGTAACTCGGGGGGGTCGATATTTACCATGAGTACCAATTACATGGGGGTAAGAAGGCAGAAGGGTTTTATTATTAACTATTTAAAATAGTAACTAAATCACGAACAGGTACATTTTCTTTAAAAAAATAAATAATTGTTAATATTTAAGAATACAAAGAATATTTGCTGTTCTCCATTCTTTGGATATTGTAAAATACTTCTCCTTTACAAAGAGTAAAACTAAGTGTTGCTGAGTGACAGTGGAAACAAAACTTGTTTATTCCAACATGTCCATCAAAAAAGGAGTGTTCAATTGATGAAACAGCTCCATTTACCCAAGCTCCTCTGCAGGCGAGCCGCACACCGAAGCGCTAAACTACCATTTGATCACAACGCAAATCGGATTAAACGAAATAGCCCGGTGCACGCTCGGACAAACCCGCCCTGGCGTTCTGAAGTGCGGAGCGGCTGCTAATAGCTACGAGGTAAATGGGAGCGAATGTGACGGAATTAAATCTGAGCTAAGCATCTCATCTCAATACGTCAAATGGCTCCAAGGCTCACGGAATACCAGAGCTTTGTATAAACTAACTTTAAAGAATGTTACATAATACAAATCAAGGACAACATAGAGGGGACTTTTTATATTCCAGAACTCTTTATCAAACAAAATGCATTCATGTGGGAAAAATAAAATGACTGAAATAACTGATCAAATCAAAAAATACCAAATCTTCTCTGGTTAAAATTTGCATGTTTTTTGTCCAATTGTATAATAATTGTATAATTAAATATCTTTGGATTTAGGAGTTGGTTGGACAAAAGCAAGCTATTTGACTAATTGAGCAATTAATACTAATACGATTAACCTAAAATGAACATAATGAGCATTATGCAGCCCCGTGCTTTTTAATCCCAAATGACATTTGAATGCAGACGATGAGGACTGAATGTTCAAGTTTCATCCATCTCGAGTCTTACTACCGTCTTTATATTAACTATTTGTCTTTGTTTGTCTTAGTCAAAATTGATAAAAACCTGTGAAATATTGAGTACGTATCCCTACTTTAAAACTGAAACAAACTACTTTTCTTCGCCACCAGATTATTGTCCACCTACTGTTTTTAATTTAAATGCCTGTTGACCCCACCAAGTCTAAACCGTTCTATCCCTCCCTTCACAAGATGCCCCGTATTTTTCCCTTAACAAACCACCAGGGCTGGGCCTGAATGAAATGTGCTAAAGCAAACGGGCAAGTGTGCGCTCACACACATGCCTCCTGTCAAAACACATCTCCCACCTGCTCCCCCTTCGCGACAACTTGACGGCTAGAAAAGGTTCATTTTAGCCGGAATCCGACAGCTAGCAGGGTCACAGCAGCCTGTGGATTAACGCCCCGTGACAAAGGAGAGTCATCGAATTAAAGGCCTCTCACACACACACACACACGGGAGAGGAGAAGGGAAAAGGGGAGGTGTGGAGGGGACTTAGAGGCTGAGGTTTAGTCAGAAAAAGAGGGATGGAGAGGAGGGGGGGGGTGGGGCAGAGCGAGGCGAGAGAGTGACGGACGCACCTCAACGTCGCTCGTCTGTTCGTTCTCTCCCTCCCTTCGCCACCCCCGCTCGCTCCACCCGTCCTTCCGTCCGCCCCGTTCTGCCCAGCAGCAGTAGCTGTCACTACAGGAGAGCGCCTGTCAATCAAAGCCTCCTAATCCAACGGCATGTCGGCGGGGGACATGTCACATATGTTAAGAGGAGAGAATGAGGGGACTCGCGGGGTGTGCTTGTGTGTAAGCACGTGTGTGTGTGCGCATGCATGTATGTTTATGCGATTGTATGACTGTAGGGCAGAGCGCGGTGGCCAGTGAGTGTGTTGTGGCAGAGAGGCAGCGGGTGATGGAAGCTGTGGTGACACATGAGGCCCGGGACCAACTCTGAGTAACCCACTAGTCACTAGAGAGACAGAGGGGGAGCCGAGGAGGCAGCGCGGGGCACAGGGGGGGCTACATTTGGAGGCACAGACAAGGCTAACTGCGACTGACGTGGCTAGCATTCAGGAGCGGCACAGATGAAGCAGTTTCAAATGACACAAAAACAAACAGATGGTGTGCATGTGTGTTTCATTAATTTAAACAAGTATTTTACTGAAAATGTATTATTCAGCTAGTAATAGACAAAGGCTTTGGGGGGGACATTTTTAAGAAAAACACCAGGGTTAAAGAAAACTGTTTTGCTATTATGAAAAATATGTGTACCAAAAAAACGTTTAGTAATAATGTGGGTGCCAGCTCCTCTCCCCAAAGGAAGGGAAGAAGGAGGAACCATAAACTGGTCTGTTTCTACCTGATGGGGTTGGATGCGTTGGATGTTGCAGGTAAAGTCAAGGTAGAGGTGGAACTTGTCGATGTCCTTGTTTTTGTTTTGCTGGGGTCCGGACTTCTCCTGCTCCTTTTCCTTTAGGGCCGACTTGGACACGGAAGACTGGATGGTCACAAAGCTGTTCTCACACCTGACACAGCGGGAGGGTAACACGGAGGGACAGGCCACTGTATCATCATCAATGTATCAGGCAGGAGAAACTCTACTACCAATAACAATGTAACACAGACCACCGCGGAAAATTAAATCAAACCTCACAAAAATGAAGAATTTTGATATGCATGTTGATATGTTCTCACAATGTTTTCACGTAGGCAAGTGTCTCAGGATCTTTGGCTATCATGTCAGCCAAGATATGCTCCACACCTGTAGCCACTTCTTCCACCGATGACAGACCTGACACACACACACACACAACTTAAATACAGGACCTTTTATGGGCTCTGTAAATATCAGAGCAAAAATTATTTATACAATGTTGAGGGCTTTGTTCTATGTCTGCAATGTGTTTAGGGTATATGTGTATATTTGTCTTACCTTCAGTACCAGGTGTTACCCATGACCTCAAATCCAGAGTATGGGGTGTGTCCATGACTGCCAAGGCGGCCGCCTCGAGGCCGAGTGCTTTGGCTCTGCGAGCCTTAGTCAGCTTACTGCCTTTCTTGTAAGGAGAATACTACGGACAGAAGCACAAGAATGAGATGGCTGGTAACTACGGCTGTGAGAGCCAAAACCAGGCATTACATAGCACAGTTTGATTTAAAATGTGGGATATTGCTTTAGCAATCAAACGTGATTCTGACCACATGATCCAGTTCATCGGCAGATCGGCTGCTCCTCAGATTTTGCTCCAGCTCAGGTGTCAGAACCCCGTCTTTCTTCAGGGTCTGAACCACCGTCTGGGTCTTCTTGGCTAAACAACTGAGGCACGTATACAAGTAAACAATAGCAAAAAAGATATACAGAGGAGCATGATGATTAAACACACACACACACACACTAAATTAAATAACACATATACGCAAGTAAGACAATCACAAACTTGATACGTTCCACTCCTCATAGCTTGACCAGTAGCACCATCTAGTGGCCAATGCTCACTCATTTTAGTAAACATTTCACAACTCTAGCTATAAATATTACACTGTGTACCTCAATGTGCCTCTGAATGTATTGGATAGGAGCTGGCAAGAGTAGATTGTAGTTTGTTTCTTTTGTTTGTTTTAAATTTAAAGGCGTCATTTGCTTACCGTAACTCCTCATATATCATCTGCACGTCTCGGACGGCATCGGCATCCATGTGGTTGATCATCTCTTTGCGGTAGCGCACCATGAATGGCACCGTGTTCTCCTCCTGAAGCAGCCCGACGATATTTGAACACACCCATCGATCCACACATGTCAGGGTGGACAGCAGCTAAGGGGAGGGAAATGTGCAGATTTTCAAAAAGTATATAAAAGGAGGATATAATAGTGCAGTAGGCAGAAGAACGGCACCCACCCATATAAATATTAACCTTAGCAAAATAAAAACTGTACGTCCATTGTTAACATTTTAGAGCAAGTGCCCCTTAATAACACCATTGATACCTCTTTCATATCCCAGTTCATATTGAGTTCATTCCTCAGGCCGTGTGCCTCTGACGATGGTAAAGCAGTTGGTCGACCCAAACAGGCACCACTGGTCTTCTGTTTCTTTTGACAGGGCTCACCGAAGGTGAAATCCTCCTCCTCCACTTCCTCTTTCTTTGGCCTAAGCCCGGCGAGTGACGACCCCTGGCCTGCCGGTACGCCTGCTTGATGGGCGTCGGACACGATGAATGACACCCTCTGCCAGAAAGAATCAACAGCAAAGAAAAAGAGAGAAACACAGCAAATAAACAAAAATATAAACATTGACATAATAATATAATAATGGCATATTTACTTTGTTAGTGTACGATTTGTAGTGGTCTTCAATTGAATACTTTACATGCAGCAACTGTTGTGTGTACAGTTTAGGCACCCTAATATATTCTAAATGAATGTATATATCAGCTTTCTGTTAATTGTGACTGTATGTGTGACTGTGTGTGTGTGTGCAGATATACTACTGCTACTAAAAAGGTTGTGAGTCTTACCTCCTCTTTCATTTTGACACTTGGCCCACTCTCTCCCTCTGGACAATCAGTTTGCTTCACTTTTTGGTTCTTGGCAACATTATCGTCTTTGTTGCCGTCATCAAAATTTTTCCTCTTCTTTCCAGCCAACACTGGTTCACCAGAATCCTTCAGAACTTTAGGAACTTTTGTTTTAGGCTCCGCTGCAGGTTTGCGTGGTGCCCGTGGTTTAGGAACTTTTGGCACTTTGGGAGCTTTAGGTGGTTTGGGTGCTTTTGGCTCCTTTGGTTTGGCAGGTCTCTTGGCAGCGGCTGCTGCTGCTGCTGCTGCGGGGGCTTTGGGGGCTTTGGCCGCCCTGCTGCGGGCTTTTGGCTTTGGCTCAGATGGCCTCCAGTCATCAACATCTTCATCACTACTGACCGACTCAGAAATTGACCTGATGGTAAAGCAAACCATCAAAACAAACTTGGAAAATGAATCATCCAATTCCAATACTGCAACAGGAGATGCTCCTACAATGTTATATAAAATCGGACTAGTGTTTTAATGGATGACGCAGTCTTATTAGTAGACGACTGTGTGTTACGTTTGTCACAAAAAACAAAAACAAACAGATGCTGTTTTGCGGAAAATAAATGAAAAATTACTTACACGTCGGAGTCCAGATCTCTTTTTTCTGCAACTTTGGCAGTCGTTGTTCTCGGCCTTCGCATCATCTGTTAGAAAATGTTTTTAGTTAACAAACCGCTGACGTTTTGCATCATTTAGCTAACGTTAGTTACGTCACGTTAGTGACGTTAAGACTCAACATGACAGCGGGTTCGTGTTCAGTTATCCACACTCGTTAGCTAGCTAGCTCTGTATTCTGTATTCTGTCGTCAGCAGGCAATGACAGTTACACAGAGAGAACTGTCACTGTCATTGTTAACTTTAGCAGGGACATTTACATTATTGAGTCACACGAAATCAAACAAAAACGTTCGATAGATATCATAACCACGCTCCAATTAGCTTGTGTCGTTTCAAACTTGGCGCTCTAAGCTGACGCTAGCATAGTTAGCTCGTTAAATGGCACAAATCGTAGCAGAGATGTGTAGCGCTTTGCCTTCCAACACAGCAGAACGCGTAGAAAACTAGTTGTGCATTCATACCGTTTAAAATGCTCAACAAATGTGTGGTTATTCCGTTAGAAATCGTAGCTAGTGCAGCAAGAAAGGTTACTTCCTGCAACATTACCGTTTCGACCAATCACAAAGTGGGAAGTGTTCATTCAGGAACCTCTAGCGCTCCCGCTGGACGGAGGGTGTACTGCATCATGTTGGATAATATAAATGCTGCGGTCAGGCAAGCATTCACCTAATCAAAACAACCTGCACATTATTCTGTTATTCTGCAGTGCGAGTATCTATTCTGCATTTCAGTTAAAGCGTGTATCTGACTTCAAGATAAGAGCCATGGGCAAGTAAACAGGTTAAGACACATGCATTTGATAATTCAGTCAATAAGTCTGTCTATCATATGTAAGAGCCATTTTGTTATTGTATGATTGTTACCTCTACCCCCTAAGTAGTGGGAGGTTATGTCTCAATTAGGCCGCAAGCTCAATATAATCAGGAGGATAACCTGCCATAGTTGTTGGTGTTTGTGGGGAGCTAAATAGTTTTTTGAGAGTGGAACGTGAGCGTGGAAGAGTATGTTAGGATCTTTTGATGGTGTCAGTTATATTTTCATTTTGTGTAGGAAAGTTGGACTCTAATGAAACTGAGGTGTATGTTTGGAGAACAAAATGAAGGACAATCAGAAACTATTGGAAACCTCTCAAGGATTATTTCACGCGTCAAAACGAACTTCAACATCAACCACAGAGTAAGATTTTCGGCGTGTTCGAAATTTGGAAGCCCGGTTGGGGATATATTTAGCACAAATTCAGCCAAACAACTTCTCTCGTTCTGGTAAATTTATTTGTCAGATCACAGGTCAAGTAAAAGCTCTGCGTTTGCAGAGGCAGGAGCAATTCTGCCGGCCCGCAGGCCGGAAGAACAACTAACTAACATCAGGAAGAACATCATGTTTTATAACCCTTGTAAGACAGAAAAAGGAAAGATTTCTATTGGCCTTAAACTGGTGTTGAGGGGGAGCAGGTTCTTCCCCCACTATCAACAGTGACCTCAATTCTGATCACTATATCATCTATTGTTGCACTGTATTGTTGTGGTTTTATTTATGTTTTATATATTCTTGTATATATATATATATTTATGTTTTATATATTCTTGTATATACAAGAATATATAAAACATAAATAAAACCACATATATATAACATAAATAAAACCATATACATATATATATGTATATATATGTGTATATATATATATATATATATATATATATATATATATATATATATATATATATATATATATATATATATATATATATATATATATATATATATATATATATATATATATATATATACACGTGTATATGTGTGTGTGTGTGTGTGTGTGTGTGTGTGTGTGTGTGTGTGTATATTTATATATACGTGTATATGTGTGTGTGGTGAAATTATTCTGTAACTGGACCATTTCCTTTTAAACTAAATCTAAAATAAGAAGAAAGTTGGCTTGTGCATGATATTTTAAAAAACTTTCTTTTGTTAAATGTGTAATTATTTACAAATTCACGCAACATTGAAATATAAAGACAATTCCATGTCTCGACCAGTTTTCGATTGCCATGTTTTGTCTGCCTGGTAACAGGTGATGTGTCGTCATGAGAAACCAATCAGAACGTTTGTTTTCAGCCTGACTACATTTTGGTTGTTCAGGTAGTCAGTGTGGGTTTTCCCCAGTTTGTTGCTTTCAGTTCCTTCTCTCCTCAGCCTTAAAAGTTGAAAACTCACTGAAGTCCGACCATTGATCTTTGTGAAGAGACTCGCAACTTGACCTGAATTAAGGTATAATCATTTGAATGCCCCCGCGGTAAGTGTATGTTTGTTTTTGTGTGTTTCATGTTGATTTTTTTTTAATGTTCCTTGCAGTTTTGTGAAGATGCCCGACGCGGAGATCCAGAACCAGCCGCTCCTGGCGGGTACCAGCCAGCAGGCAGTCAATGCTCAGGGGTAAGAATGCTAGATTGGCTATTGTTATAAAGAAAGGTAACCATAGATGTAAATGTTTTCCGCTTCTTCACAGTGTGACTTGTGTGATTCGTCTGAAAGAAATTCACAAACAAAATTATTGATATTGAGCTATACAAACCGAATTGATTTGACTTGAAAATGATGTTGTGTTATTTTCATCTAGCTTTAGTACAGAAACGATCGGAAATCACTAGTTGTGTCAAAAAAACAATTAAATTAAATTTAAAATAAGTTACAAAACTGCAGCTAACTTGTTCGACTTAATGTAAATTTCCAAAAGGAGGCTTTGTGGCTGAAAATAAAGCAGACCCCCAAAAAACTGCCAAACTTTCCCTTGAAGTCTGCTTGGCAACAGCTGAGGTCATCGGTCAGTGGGTGGTGGCGTAGATCGTATTCTGTGAAAACCAAGGCCAGATTCTATTGAAACTTCCTGTTTCAATAGAATTCAAGCCTCGAAAGTGTTCCTCAAATTTACATTTTCTGCCCCCTCACTTTCACATTGATTTGTTTTTCTCTGTCTCTCTTAATCCCACATGAAGATTTAGTCCAGATTAACTACTTGTTAGTCGTAGATATCAATCACCTTTTTAAACCTTTTTAACAACGCTGCTTCATATTTAGGTCTTTTTCTTAATTTCTCGCCTAATTTTGCCCCGTCATTCTTCGTTTGTGTTTCTGATTGACTTTGAGTCAAGTGAATGACCCTAAAGGTCATCTGCTCTGCTCCGCTCACCTCCTCCCTCCTCCCCCCCAGCCGCCGCTCCTCCCGGGCCTACAAGGTGGCCGGTCTGACCCTGTTGGCCTGTGTCCTCATCACGGGACAGGTGGTGACCACCTACTTCGTCCTCAGCCAGAGGAGCGACATCCAAACCCTGAAGGATCAGAACAGCGACCTGCAGTCCAAGATGACCGCGTCGAGATCTGGTGAGGAGGTGGAATCCAGCCGCGATTATTGTCAATACGGGGAGACAAATTCTTCAAATGTCACAAAAATCCCCGTCTTGACTTTCACTTCCTCGCTCAATCTGTGGCTGTTTCTTTTCCTCCACCTCTGACGCACGTTGTTCCTCCTTCCTGGTGTCTCCAGCTGCTGCTCCCGTGCGCATGTCCATGAACGCCATGAACGCCATGAAAGTGCTGGATGTGGTGGACGAGGTAAGAAATGAAAGGCCATAACCAGGTTGGTCCAGTTCTTACTAATGAGACACATTGGACACGCGTTTGCTGGGAGAAGGGTATCTTCGGATATAGAAGCCAAAACAGTCGTATACGCAGCTTTAATAAGATGACACTGACGCGTTTTATTGTAGAAATTAAGGTATTTTTGTTTCACCGATTCTTTTACAGGAGGCGACTACCGAGGTCACGGATAAAACTGGTATGTTGTGCGAATATATTCACTGCATTCTGTCACACACGCACGTATGTACATACGTGAACCTCCTCTCGTCTCCCAGTCCCCCGGCAGGCCACGGACTGCATGCTGGAGGCCCTCGGCCAGAAGCCCCTGCCGGTGCCGGGCTTCCGTCCGGCCTGTGACGAGCGCGGCCTCTACCAGGCGCAGCAGTGCTTCGCGGGCCACTGCTGGTGCGTGAACCCGGCCGACGGGCAGCAGGTCGCCGGGCCGCCGGGAGGAGGATGCGGGGCGTCCCTCCGCACCGGTGAGACGAGGTCACCGGTCACACAGCGGGATCCATGATCCACTTTGAATGGGCCAACAGGCGCCAGAGGATTTCTAATGTCTCATGGACTGTGGGCAGAATTATTTGTGGAAGCAATTATATATATGGATCTGTCACATGTAATTCATGTATTCAGATTACTTTTAGTTTTTTGATGCACTTCCAAAATATTTAAAAATTCATATTATCAAAATGATGATTATTTCTGAAGCCTCGTTTGTGTCTTTGTAGCCCGCGTCGGCAAGCTGTTGACTCTGCCTGATCTTGTCGGTGAGTTCACATCCTCAATGTAGGCATCCGTGGAAAAAAAGTAATTGTTTTCCGTTTTAATTCTGTCCCATCAAGATGATGATTTTTTTTATTACTTTCTAACTTTTTCATTTTGTTTTCCGTTTCCTGGGTAACAGGAGCTGAGGAAATCGCCTACGGCCACCGAGAGCAATGACATGTTGCATGTTCATCAACTTCTATCGGCTTTCGTATCCATACGACTCGATGAGCTTATTGGGTTTTATTTTCTGCTGATAAATAAACCAACAATAACCAATTCTCTTCTTGCCATATTATTAGTCTATTGCAACTCATCTACCACCTGCACTTAATGGACACATGTGACTTTTGCTATTGATTACTTTTATACATCTGTCTGGTTCTTTTTAGATAGCGGATTAGAGTTAATGATTTTTTTAAAAACTTGGTTGATGTTTTAATACGATTATTAAAACATCAACCAACATTTTAGGCAAAATTAGGAAACAATTGTACTCCACTTTTCCCATTTATTTCAACCAATAAAAACCTTACAGACCCGTACAATGTTTTTCTTTTCACAAAGGAATTTCAAACTGAGTGAAACCATGTGACGACAAGACAATGAAATAAAACAATGAATTGACCAATTTCTACTTTTCAAAGCATATCAAGTATTTAGAGATGTAAATATGGCAAAAATATAAGACGGGACATACAAGAAACATGCGACGCAGAGACAGTAACATAATGTTGTCAATAGGCACAAGTTGTTTCTGTGTTCCATTCATCAAACATAGCACACGGTTCCAGTCAAAACACAAGCTAAAAGGAACACAACCTCAATCTCAACTCAGACTGGCTTTTTTGAGCCCGACTGTACAAAAGCGCTGTGCGTTCAACTGCATCAAAACGGTCATCAACAACAAAAACAAGCAGGTTATTTTAGGTTATCCACCAAAAAAAGATCTGCACAGCAAAATTAATATTCTAACTAATGCATGTCTGCTGTATTATCAGTTGTGCTACTGTTAAGGTGTTTTTTTATTTTTTGCATTAGATTTTCAGGCAAGTATCCTGCGTTATTTCTGGTTTACAATTGACATGAATCCACTTTACACTTAAAACACCCTTTCGGTCAGAAGGAACAACTCAAAGATTTGGTTTGATATTTCTTGGACACAAAATAACATCATTGAAAGACAACTCTAAATCCCTAGAAATCCATACAAGTGGAAAAGATCAACTAGTTTCCAGCATATGAAATAGGAAGCTAAAGACCACCAGGACCGGCTATTGCACACGTGGCATGAGATGATAATGTTCAGACCAGAGTAGGCACTCTTAATAATATATATATATATTTTGCAAAATAATCCAAATAACACTTTCATGGTTTGGCAAAACAAGTGCAATTAAATCTAGAAAATGTTCACTTTGGCGAGCATTTTAATTTTTTTAAAGCAGATCAAGGTGGACAATAAATAGAGAAATATTTATCATTTGAACAGTGGGTCATTTTTGACTCATGCCTTTTTTCCCATGAATCTCTACAAAGATGAGGTATATAATTAAAAAGTAAAAATCTTTTACAAAGTGTAACATTGACCTATTATTTTGTGGAAATATTTGTTTCCCCAGCAAAGACACAACGCACCAGATGCTCAGACACTCCCGAAAAAAGGAAGGGTTTTGACAGATTAGAACCTGGAGAGCAGCATGAGAGTGAAGCTTTTCCACCCTCTGTGCAAGAAAGTGCACATTAGTACAGGCTGCTGCTAATTGATTTCTGACCACTAGGGGGAAATAAAGGGCAAATCTCTTGAAGAGACAGAATATCCATCTGTACAGCAAAAGGGATGTGATGTGTTTGTGCGAACCGCCTTAAAAAAGAAAAGATGAAACAGCCAACACAGATGCCCTGCACAGGTGGCTAATGGTTGGTATCATTATATATATATATCAATGAATCTTCAGAAAGCATCTATAGTGAGGAGGATAAGGTTGAGGAGAGAAATTACCGATGACCGTTTCAACGATTGACTTGAAGGTAGTTGTTTAAAAGTCAATCATTGAACGAATTGGAGAAAAAAATGTTTCCATTTGCAGTTGTAGTGGCACCCTTAGTCTCTCCCGCTCTTCCAGTCCTGTCCTCTTATTTGGAACGTCCTTTAAAGTTGCTTATGTATTCTTTGATGGTGCTTTCAATGTTTGGAACGGCATAATTCTGTGCTGCATAGATACCTGTACACGTCCCTATGGCAACACCCAACAAAGCTGAAGACCGAAACCTTGCAACAATGTAACCGGCAAGAAAACCCTTCAGGAAAGGGGAACCCAGCACACTGCCTCCCTAAGGAGAAATGGAGGAGAGAGGTTAGACGTGGTACTGGGGAGTTAGACTTGTGGTTTTATATCTAAATCGGTTTTATAACTACCTCGCCTGTGGGAAATGTAACCTGATTATGTACATATTAGTGCATGTGGGATCTTTACCGGAGGAACCCCAGCCTGTATCTCATCCTCCATCCGTCTCTGAATGTCTTCCAGCTGGTCTTTCAGCTCCACCAGGTCTTTGAGCTGGCCCAGGGGACCCTGCATAACAGAAACACAAATGTACAACAGTTAAGCGGACAATTAAAAAAACATCTAAAGGCAGTATAAGATTGATCATGATGTATCGTGACAAAAAATATAGTAGATATACACTAAAACTGTGCATGCTGATAATTGTTGTGACTTAAAACACTAGTGATCCAGTAATAAACTAGATCTCAGACTGGCATGCAGCGGCATGGATCTGCTTCCTCATCCATATGCAAATCTCATGTAAATAAGAATATACTATGTTTTTATTTCCACTGAAGACTCCAGCCATGTAGAAAAATGTAGTAATAGTAGTTGTATGCAAAACACACAAGATGATGACGAGAACAAATACACTGCTATGAATCTTATTTGCGGTGAGGGAAAAAAAATTGAATCAGACTGACAACCCGTTAATGAGTGCTACATGCCGATCCCTGAGTCTAACATGCCGATCAAAGACTGACATGCCGTTCATATGATCGGAACATGCTGATCAGTGTGACTGACATGCCGTAGCACCCATGAACGCGATGTCAGTCTAATGCTTCACAATTTTCCACCAACATAAATAGGATTCATTGTAGTGGTCTCATGAAAATGTCTTTTGAATACGACCATAAATACAACGTGTTCCATCGTGGCTCGAGTCTTTAGTTGCAAAACTCGTAAAATATACTTATTTACATGGGATTTGCATATTGAGGAGGAAGCGGGTCCATGGCGCTACCTGCCGTTCTGAGGTTTATGGCGTTGTAACCCTAAGGACACCACGTAATTAGATCTACAATTTATAAAACACAAACTTACTCTAAACATGTAGATGTTCAGTGATGTAGAGCGTAGGATGTTTAAAGTAATCACTAACGTTACATAATTAGATAAGGTCATTAAATCACCTCCACCCAGCACACATCACGTCAGGTGAGTGTAATCAAAGCCACCTCGGCTAACGTTAGTTGCTAACCGGCTAACTGTTAACGTAATTTAACAATAGCTTTGCCTTCAGTTTGTTTGTTCTTTCTTTCGACAGTTTAAGACTAATGTGTTTTGACGGCATTGTGCGGCTGTTTAAAACACCAACCAAATAAATCAAACATTAGCGGTTGGATTACTGCCTTGTTATGTTAACGTTAGCTAAAGGCTATAGTTAATAGCCAAATAACGTTACTTAAGGTTAGCATTTAGGTTGAAGCTAACTAGCTAACTAAGCTAAGCTAACAAACATCAGATTACTATTCCACCATAGCCTGCAGATGTAACTTGATACATCTGCGTTGACTGGTTACAGGCGGATAACACCGTCATATATGAGGGCTGCTTGATTAAAACTGCAAAGCAAACGAGATCTGCGGCGTAAAGTTAGTGAGGAAAGTTGAAAACTCCGACCTTGTCACCGGCCATAGTTGCGCTGCTCCCTGTGCTGAAGCCCTTCTTCTTCTTCTTCTTCTTCTTCTGTTTCCTGTGGCTTTAGTGTTAAAGACAAACACCACTGCCCCCCAGTGGATAACAAACAGAAACACTGGCTTTGAGGCGTGTTACAGTCTCCTGTCTATAAACACACATTATTACACTAAAGGGAAATACAGATTAATCCATAATTGTTAACACGATGAGTATGAAATAATTGCGTGGATTGGAAACTGACTGATTATTTAAAATAATTAGATGAGCCTTTGCAAATTCTCCTTTTATGCTTAAGCCCCTTAAATTCCAAGTTCCGGCATAAATGTACAACACAGGATTGCTTGGACTAGAACATGTTATTCAAAGCAGAATGATGAATCAACAAAATCTCAGAAGCCTATTCCACAGACCGATTGATTTTGAAACATTAAATCTGCACTGTAAATTAAACAAACCCCTATATTCTCCCTGACTAGATGAGAGGGATCAATCCCATTAGCCGGGGGGTGGTGGGGGGGGGATTTCTGTGAAGCCCGTGCTTTCTGAGCCTTTCACTTCTTGGTGCTGGAGCTTCCGCATGACAGAGCACTGCTTAAGAGACACCGAGAGAGGGGGGACATCAGAGTGAATAATTACAGCGCCCCTTGGAAGCAACGGGAACGCTCCACTCGTGAATCAGAGCTGCAAGTCTGCACTCATTTATTTGAACTCCACTGGAAGGAACGTCGTGATGATTAAACTGTAAGGAGTTTAGAGACAAATAGAGACGATGCAAATATTTGGACAAATACAACTAATGATCCCATGAAATGAGAAGCACTTCCCCATCAAGTTGGATTCAACAGGTCACAAGTGTTACGATCCTCTAGATGATGAGGCACAAATGTTTCTGGTGGAGCAACTGTGAAAGTGGGATTAAACCGCCCGAGACCGGAGTGGCAGGAGGCGAGAGAGGGCTTCTAAACGGTGGATGGTTGGGAGGAGTTATTGATTCGGGGCGGAGGCCTGTTTGCCTGACTGATCTCCGGATGCCACTGTGAGAAAGGTCACTGTGGCGCAGTCATCCCAGCCATGTGACTTTAGGGGGAACGCATACCGAAACCCATGTTCGAGTCAGGAATGAGAAGAAGAAAAATAACGAGTTACAATGTCAAGCGACTTAACGGCAAAACGTTGAATAATACCAACCGTAATAGCTTTGGGACTTAAGCTTCATCAATTATATAAAACAAGCCGGGCTGCAATTTTACCCTTAAATAATAAAAGAGAGACCTATTAATACACCAAACAGGGGGTGCTGTGCCTGGTTGTGTATACGTTGTAATTAAAAAGGTGGGCGAGAAAGCCCCCCTGAGCATCAGTTTCAGGATGTTTGTTTTGCATTATATTTTGTGGAATAATATTTTAATATTAATGAGAATTTATTGAAAAGGAAAGGAACAAAATGGTTTTAATCAGCAACACAGAGTCTCGCCGCTGAGCCCGTGTATTTTCTCCCTTCAGCAGCTTCATCTGTAGTAGATGAGCTTTATATACCGAAAGAATATTGATTGACCTTTTCTGGGTTATATGTTCCTAAATCGGGTGGCACACGCTGAGACGCGTGGATGCAGCCTCATATCATCAAAAGGGTTTAAACCTTGTGCTTTGTCTTCATCAGTATATCCAATTTGATTAGAATTTGTTTTTTTTTGTGACAATGGTGGGAGACCTTCATTGACTCTTCTGCTTTGTTATTGCTGCATCTGCGACAAATCACCTGCCAGCGTCCCGTTGGGCCAGAAGCACTGAGTTATGGTTTCATCACCTGTGATGCCCTGCCTCGGGGCTGTTGCAGCTTTGCACGTCGCGCTGGGCGGTGTTGGGAGGGCCGGCGCGACGTTGATGCATCGCGGGGGTCTTAAATCCACAAATCCTTTTAGCGGGCCTCAGTGTTTATGCGTTGGCTCGTGCTCAGTTAAGTTCTCTCGTGATTGTCGCTGCTCGGTATTCAGGCGGCGTCTCTGACACGGCGCACCCAGCCAGCAGGGTTGGACCAGGGGGGACATTGTGGAGAAGGAATTGGATGGTTTGTGAGCTTCACCCTGGGTGTGTGCATGACTCAGCGTTGTTGAGTCATGCAAAAATCCTCTACCACTTGAAAACATTAGAAGGGGCACTATTGTAATATGTGTTATAAGTTATTCTTCGAATCAATCAGACAAATGGTAACGCTATTAAGAAATATAACCTCCTTTCTTTTAGACCTTTTATTGAATTTATACCACATGTGTGCTATTTGAATGTTTCGGGTGGGGACAGATTATATTTATTTATTTTGACAGCGGCCTGAGTTAATCAAATTGTTGTGCACGAAGGCAAACAAATGGATACTCAGATTTTGCTACATTTCTACTCTTTTTTTAAAAATGCATTTGACACAGCAGTTATATTTTTCATATAGTAAGCAGATCGTCTTGATGATCGTTAACTCTAAGTATCGCAAAAAGAAATCAGTTATAATGATTCCATTTTAGTTAAACTGGCTGTTTACCATCAGTGGTTTCAGCATTGTGTGTGTGTGTGGGTGTGTGTGGGTGTGAGTGTGTGTGAGTGTGTGTGTGGCCCGAATACCAGCTATGAGCCTCTGTGGTTTTTCTGGCAGGCCGAGGTAAGGGATGAGATGTACTGCAGCTCTACTGCACCACTGTGTGTGTGGGTGTGGATGTGGGGGGGGCGGGGGGGGAGGGGGGGTCATAGGTGCCAACCTGTATCCTGGGATAACACCCAGTCAACGGGGTCAAAGGAGAAAAGCAACACAACAACAAAAAAAAGAGAGGGAAGAACTCGGTGCAAAGCCGGAGGGAACAAGGAGAAGGAGGGAGCGAGTCGGTCACACAACGGATCATAAAATCTAATCCGAAGGATCTAAATGATTCCAATGAGATCAACGGTGGGATGAAACAATCCACGCGGTCTCTACGGTTTTTAACACCATGGTTTTCCCTTCTCCCCCTTACACCATAACGCTGCCTCTGCATCACCACCACAGCCGCTCTCCATCCCCTCCCTCTGGCACTGTAGAAGCCCTCCCTCCTCCTCCTCCTCCTCCTCCTCCTCCTCCTCCTCCTTCTCTCTCCTCCCATTCCCCAGACTCATATATACGCTCCCGCACCGGGGGATGCCGGGGGATCAGTGGAGGTCTCGGTTCGGAGTCCCCACCCCCCCGGTGAGGCCCCTCGCGGCGCACAGGTCTCTGCCTGCAGATGGCGAAGCTCTGCTCACCTGGAAGCACGTTGGAAGAGGATCTCCTCCAGCCTGAGGGGGCTGTTTGCCAATAGTGCAACGGGGAGGGTGGGGGGGGGGTGGGAGATCAACAAGTCGATTGATTCCTTTGTCCGAGACTGAGAGACCACCGACTGGGGGGGGGGGGGGGGGGGGGAGGAGGGGGGGGGGGGCGCATGGAGCTGCGGGGGGGTCAGGGGTTAGGGTTGGGGATCCCAGCGAGTTCCATAATAACGGCGGTGCAGCAGAAGGAGTACTCAGCCGGCGTGTGGCTTCGCAGGAGGGACAAACTGGAACACGTGAGTCTGAGGAGATAAAATGATATATTCTAGAAATACTTAACTTGTTTGTGACAAAATAACAAAGGGTAGTGCAGAAAGGACAAGAGCCAACCATATTCTGTATTTTTATATTATAATATTATGATTATAGCTACCGGTTGCTTGCTCCCCGTTGCCGATTGGCCTGCTTGTGTTTCACGTTTCAACCTAATTCTCTGCAACAGTGTCTGTTTTTTTCGTTGTTGTTTTCAACATCACAGATAACTTCTTTAGGTCCTCGGGACGCTCTGCTTGTGGGTAAACAATAGCCGCCTTCCACAGAGGGCTTCTGTGTAGACATCTAGCACCAGTGGAAGGATGGGGAAGGTGTGCGTTGAATATTTGATGGAGGAGGGGAACAGTGCCATGTCCAGAGAGCTGCTCTCAAAGGCTGCATGACCAATAGGATGATAAATCAGCCTGTTCCCTGAACCACACACACACACACACACACACACACACACACACACAGGGTCGTGTTTCCGTGACTTTTTGGGACGTTACACTGCCGTACATTCATTTGCTGACGGCTCACTTGATCTCATATCAAGTCTTCTCCTAAAAATGTAGTGATTTACATTAAAGGGACGTGAACACTGTCCACATTTCCGGAACAAGATGCAACTCGGAAGCTCTCATTATTTTTGTAAAATGTTGCCGTTAAGCCTGATGAATCCCAGGATGAGTTAGCAGCTTCTGACTGATTGGGGTTCTCTTACTAGTCATTAAAAAAAGCGTCAACATATTCAGCAGGGAGAACTGGGCAAGATTTCCCTTGTGGACCATAAATGAGGAGTAGGAGGAGAAATATAATTCGATTTTTTATTGATTACTGGTGAATACAACTGTAACATTCAGGTTCACCACAAAATATACAGTCACAGTCGCATTTGTGGGAATTCTAAAAGTCTTCAAATCATGTACGTTTTACCAACCGATTGGATCACGATGTGACAACGCAACAATTCTACAGTCTGAACTCGGGAAATTGTCGTTATCTCGCAGTCCTTTAAGCAGACGGAGCTATTAGCCGCTAGCTCCCCTGTTGCATGAACCTGTGCTGAGTGCGGTTGCTCTTCTAAAGTGCTTCTGAGTGGATGTTATACTATTAGGAGTCTTTGGATCATGGCCTCAATGGATAAGTATATTACACATTAGCTCACGTTTGTCATGCTTGGTTTTCGAAATGCACGTTGCACTTGAGGTCAACTAACGTTTCAGGTATCTAATGGGGCAATTAGTGCATTCAAAGGGCCTTAACTCTGCTCTTAAGAGGAAACCAGCAGCAGCGTATACTCTCTATCAAACACTGGTAAATCTTTGAGAGGACTTTTAAAGGTTGCCAGCTCCAAGTGGGATTGGCTCCTCACACTGATTGCATTTTCAATGTAATTGTGCCGCGCCGATGTGTAGCCTCGGGTTCTGTCGTGATGTCGTTTCTAACTGGCCCCCGAGGCCGGAAACACAGCAGTCCGACGTCTTTATGCCCCCTTCGTGCTGCGGGAGAGTGACGATGATGATGACAAAGATGGTGGAGAGGAGAGTTAAGGACATTTGGAAGTTCAATTCACTGAAATTCAGATTTTATGCTTTGGAAAGTTCCACACAAAACCCCTTTTGAAAAAGGCACTTTATGTTTCAGATACCAATTATAATAGCGGATGGGAGAGTGCAGAGTTTACAAAACAAAGTTCTAAACAGAGGAGTTGAAACAACATCTTTTATTTGCATGATCTAAAATAATGGACACATCCAATCCAAAAAATGTCTGATAGAAATGAAGAAGAGCCAAAGATGGACATGTTGTCATCTAGTTTCTCACCGGTGGCACCTCACCTCACCTTTTGTGCGGGTAACTACCTCCGAAAACCTCAAACCGAGGCGCAAAGCCGGCTCTGGTTCACCACTCTGAGACGGTGTAAAGAAGACATCACTGTCAGTGTGATCCGGCAGCTGAGGGGTTCTAAGGGGGGTGCTTTCTCACACGCAGATGGACCCGAGGATCCTCTCAGGCAGCGAAGGGAAGCCGGTGTAACGAGAGAGGACCCTATTTCTTTTACATATCGTTTATGTTAGAGGGCGACGCTGCTGCTGTAGACTCGGATTCCACAACCAGACCACATGATGAATCTGTGCACGTTATAGAGTGCTGGAGGCCGGATGCCAATTTAAGTTGCTGCTGCGGGTGTTCGGCTCCCTGTCAGACAGCTTCCCTCTACTTGCACCGCTGGCTTTGTAGTCGGGAGTTTTCCTCCCTCCCTTCTGTTCGCTGCTCACACATGTTTGATCGTTCCGTTGGTTCACGTCGTCTGAGGTCGCTGCTGCCGAGAAAATAAGGAGTCAGTTCGGATCGGATGAATCCGTCTGCGGTGAAGACAGTGACACCGTCACAGAGAAAACGTCACGCCGACATATTGAAAAAAAGCACAGTCATCAATCAGGATTACTAAAAAGAAAATATGGTGGGATAAATGTATTATAAGCGAAATGCTTATATGGCACAAGTGCTTCTTTATAGTAGTGTAGTATATGCATATCTATATGTAAAAGTGGATGTAATATTGTCTGCTTTTGCTAACTATTATTAGTTAATATTATTATTAATATTATTATTTTGTATTGATCACTAGCTCATTAGGTTTAATAAGATTATCGTATGTTTTAATTTTAACTTCATCCACACAGCAACTCAGTATTCCAATAAAGGTAGTTGAGTAAAAAGTACAATACTTTTGATGAATTGAAGTGATCAAATGATCAAAATGCTTGAGTTTAAACCAGTACTAAAGTAGAGTTTCAACACGTGAAGGATTTACAGATTATACACATGTTATTTGTTGCCTACATGCACCTTGCAACAGTAGAGGGAGCTGTTGCCTGATGTAAGTAAAGATGCTGCGTTCCTCTGGGACTCATCAGAGGAGCCTGTGTGTTCACACGATGATGAACAACTTCAGCTTTGAAACATGTCACTTTCACCTCAGCCTTCAATCTCTCATCTCATTTATTTTAATTGGCTTTCATATTTTTGTCTTTTACCGCGTGGCATCAGACTCCAAACCTCTTAACTCACTGTCCCTGTTAGTCTTACACTCTCTTTACACACACACACACACACACACAAGCACAGTATCTCACACACACACACACACACAGATGAATGCTTTTTCATGAGGAGACAAATTAGCCAATTAGCTGAAACGCATTATACTCGAAGACTAAAGTTATTTTGGTAGTATAAAGTGTTTTGTGAGTGTGATTGTGTTTGTGTGTGTGTGGGAGGGGGGGGGGGGGGGGGGTCACTGATCTGTGAAACCCAAATCTCAGCGATATGTCAGAAGCATTTAAACCTGGCACAAACATCGGTGTGGGGTGTGAGGTTGAATTGCACTTTTTTTTATTGTTATATACAGTATTGTTCTGTATGTATATCAGGCAATACGTAGTAATAGCCGCTGCTTGGAAGTGTACATGGCGATTCCTAACTGTATTGTGTCTCATTTATAGTCAGTTCTTTGCTACTGTAATGACTCAGTATCCCCTCGGGGGGGTGGAGGCTCCTCTGATGTGGAGCACAAAGACACGGAGAAAGATTTCAGAGCTCAGAGGAATAGTCATAGCCGGGAGAATTTAATCAGCCGTAGAAAAGTCATCGACTATTGATTTAATGTACATATCATATTCTCTAAATCCCTTAGATGTTCTAAAGGAGCCTCGCAGGTTTACAGTATATTAAAGATTTAACCAACCAAAAGGAGGATGCTCAAGGATTCTCTGGACATTTCAGGATCATGTAGGTGGAGTTTGTTAGAGAGCTGTGATCATTTGATTGGATGATTTTACATCCTCTCATACAAAGACGGTATGTTTACAAAAGGAGAATAAAACACTGTGAATCTAGTCTGTATAATCGTCTGCTCCATTCTGCCTTTACTCTACCGAGTTAATGTACTATTCCTATTAATTTAACAGTACGTACAAATTAATATTCACTGATTTTAGAGAAAAGTCATGTACATTTTTACTGTGTGCAGTTTAGTAGTGTGTACTTGCTTGCTATTACTGTCGAGAGATGAGCCCTGAAGCCGGGAAGTGCAACAGCGCCCCCCGTCGGCCGGTCCGAGTCATTGCATAACTGCAGGGCAGAAACCTGGTCTATGAAAGATTTACAATGTGAACAGGAGCTATGCTTCATTTCCATGTGCTGCCTTTGACAACATGTGAGGTGAACCTCCAGTGATGACTCCACTGTGACTGTTGAACACCACGGAGCATCTCTTTCGTATGGAATCGGATGCATTGGTGTTTTTGTCTGCAATAACGGCAAACTTGCTGCATCATACGTGATGAAGAATTAAACGACGTATTCACCGGGTGAAAATACTTTGCAGCAGTCGATAAAAGTGTGAATGTTTGCACTCTGCTTATTGAAATTGGGGTTTTTTTCCCATGGAGATTAATTGCGAGAGCACTAGTGCGCCTCACTATCAAGCACAGTTGGGTGAGAGGACGAAAAAAAAACAGAATGACTACAGCCATCCATCTACTATTCTCTCCTCCCTCCCTCCTTCCCTACCTCCCTCCCTCTGGGTCTGCACGGGAGGACAGAGAAACGTGAGCTTTCTATCAGAGGGAGAGGGTGGGGAGATAGAGGGAGGGAGCGAGAGTTCGCAGGAGGTGGATGAACACACAATACGGTGAGACGAGAGGAGAGGAGGAAAGTGAGTCGGAAAGGAGGGAGGACAGGAAGAGAGGAGAGGAGAGGAGAGGAGAGGAGGATGCTTGGTAAAAGTGACCAGAGGACGGGTGGATGGAGGCAGATGAGCATCGTGTGAGGATTTAGGTGTGTCCTTCTGTGTTGGAGTTTTCATTCAGAGAACTGGCAGTGGGAGCTGCACTTTCCCTCAGACGCACACACACACACACACACACACACACACACACAGCCGTTTACAAACCATACATTCTTGCTGCGGAGAGTCAGACCTCCCCTGTGACTCCAGGGGAAGCAAAGGATTTTACACCTGACGCACACACACACACACACACTCTCCCTCCCTCCCTCTCTCTGTGTTCCTCTCATCACACACCCCAAGAGCACATGTGTGTTGGAGTGGAGTAGCGACAGATGGATGCGCCATGAAGGTGAGGTCTTCTTACGATTCGTTTACTTCTTATAGCTTTCTATCCATTGTTGTTGTTGTTGTTGTTGTTGTGCTCTCAACCTGCGTGCTGTAGATGGGAAAGTGATGTGTGTTGTGACTGTTCTCTGCCTCAGAGTGCTTTACACACAAGTGGCTTTGTGAGTGTGTGTGTGTGTGTGTGTGTGTGTGATTTGTGTTGGTGGCGTTCTTGTTTCAGAGTCATATTCAGACGTATGTGTTACACTGATGTTTACATGACTCTTTGTGTGCGTACATGAGTCCCTACCTGCCAAAATCCAGAAGAAGTGGCTGATTCTGACTCGTTAATCTTGCATCATAGTTTGACATGTTGTACACTGTCTTTGTGTCACAGAAGTGGAAGCTTTGTGGAGTGCTTCTCTGTTGCTGGGCAGAGCGAGCAAGACCTTTAGAGGTAGATAGATATGTTTTTTAAATTTAATTTTTCGTCATTTTATTTAGTAATGGGAAGATTTCAATGCCACATGCATTTAGTTTACAGAAACCATTTCGAGCCGGGACAAAGAAGGCGATGTTAGCGCTTTTTGTATGAGATGTGGTGTACAAACAGAACAAGAAACTGTGCAGCACAGAAATTAAATGAAAAAAAACACTGCTTTATAGTTTATCCACCAGAGAGCAGTGACAAGTTCTTTTCCTCAGATTCTCGGGATAACATCGTCACAAATTTAACAGACTCCGTTTTACAACCCAACACCAACCTTCCAATGAAATGAGTCATTTGAAAAACTACTCTTGGTTTGGCTTATAAGTCAGCACAACACAACATTTACTGGGTATGGTGTCGGCCTAGAGATGCACACACGGCGCCGCCTTTGCAAGTGGTCTGCAGGTAACACTGACCTGAACTACTCTTAGAATGTCAGTGAGGAGGAGGAGGGGAGAGAGGAGAGCTGGGCTATTAATGGGAATGGAGGGAAACTAAAAAAGGCCAGTCGAATAGAGAGAACTGGGAGGGGCGGAGTAAGGAAAAATGGTGTGTTTTGACACCAGTGAAGAGAAGGGATGACAAAACGAGGAGGAGGAGGCAGGAAACAAGAAGAAGAGGGGAGGAAGTGATGGGGGGGGGGGGAAGAGGAGAGGAGACAAGCAGAGGAGAGGAGAGTGAGGAGAAGAGGGAAGATCACGGACAGAAAAGAGCTCAGGCCGCATCAATATTCCGAGTACACACTCCCTCATCGGTGCTCGTGCACAAATACACACACACACGCAGACACACACTAACAGACCCGCAGGCCCATCAGACCATGGCGCAGAGCGTGGAGCCCAAAGCACCTGACACGGTCCCCATGGCGACCAAAACCGCCAAGCACAAGCTGCCCGTTTTTTGTCAAAGGAACAGAGTGCGAGCTTTCCACCCGGTGACATTTCCTCAAAGGCGGGTCACCGTGTCCGGTCCTGTTTACTCTGAGAGGTTCTGTTTGGATGAGCTCAGGGCGAAAGCAGTCTGCCTGGTGTGCAGAGACACCTCCTCCTCCTCCTCTCCTTCCTTCAAACGTGCTATTAAAACACTCGGAGGGCCTTTTTTTGCAGTGAAGTGTGAGCTCTACTTGTGTCGCTGCATTAAGTTCAGCGGGGGCCTCTGATGCATGTTGCCGTGCACTCGTTTCAGAATGCGTGACACGAGGGTAAATGTGTTTTTCCCAACGTGCTCGGCGGGGCTGATTGTACTGTAGCGTCTCGCCTGAAGGACAGCGCTCAGGCTGCCACCTCTGTGCTGAGTGTGTCAGAAACGCCCCCCCCTCCCGCGCCGGGAAGTAGAAGAGGCCAAAACAAGGAAAATGCACCATGCACCATGCAGGCTACTGGCAGGGAATGAGAGGTTACCCTTGGGACAAGTCTCCGATCTGGACCTCGTGCAATGAAATGAGCCCCTGGTATAATCTGAGGAGCACAGACAACTTGCAGCTGTTTCGATCCACAGACCTACAGTACAGGTGTGACTCATAGCAGGAGATGCTCTCGGGACACTAATGACGGTTCAAACACCGACTGCACACGTGGCCGTGTGCCTGTGAGTGGGGAAGCGTGATTATAATCGCATTCATTTTATTCATCACACCTGTGCTTTTCCCGTTATGACAAGTAAAAATAGCTGCTGTTAGGAAGCTCTATTATCGTCATTTTGTAATTAACATACAGTGTCAGTTTGGTTGAGGACTTATTCCACCGGGAACTCATTGACAACCTCCGCCAACATCCCACATTCAGTGAACATGATATCTTATACACTGCAACAGCTCATGCGGCTCCAGGGAAATGTAGCATCTAGTCGACCTACAGGAGCCTCCTTCTACCAGCTGGACTTACAGCCTCAACCCTGAGTGACAGTGGACGTCATTCAAAATGTCCCCAGAGAAGAATGAAAGAGCATAAAGTTGCACTCAAGATCTTAGACGGATGATATTCAGGTCCGTGGTATCAAAGCCAGAGGAGCCTCCGCCCCCCCCCCCCCCCCCCCTCCCTCGGGGTCCTCGAGAAGCCCTGAAACAAAAGCGTTGCTTTTTCTCACATCCCATGATGACAAACAGAGAAGCTGCTTTCTAGCTTCTCTGCTGGTTCTTTCTAGTCACAACCTTGTGTGTGTGTGTGTGTGTGTGTGTGTGTGTGTGTGTGTGTGTGTGTGTGTGTGTGTGTGTGTGTGTGTGTGTGTGTGTGTGTGTGCGTGCGTGTGTGTACAATCAAATATGCATGTATAGCCAAAGAACAAATGCCTGGATGTATTTGTGGAAGCAATATCTCCGTCCTGCTCACCACTGATTTGACATGCACACACATACACACACACACACACAGACGCACAGACACACAGACACACACAGACAGACGCGCACACAGACCCACTCTCTCTTCCTAAAACCACCGATTCCGCCCTGCAGCAGACACATTATCCGTCATCCTGCGCTAACGAGGCTTTAACCGGGAAAAACAAATAACACCTCTCAGAACATCACAAGATCTTAGTCCGATGTACCAAAGCATTAATTATGGATGGACCTTTATTACATCAGGCGCGTGGGGGGAGGGGGGGGGGGGTTTGGGGGGGAGATGCTGACTGTTTTTCAGTCTGCGCTCATCAGGGATTCAATCACACTGCACACTTGATTATTCCATTTTTTCAGAGCGTATTATGTTACTTGCTTTAATATGGAACCGTTTGGTCGTTTTGAGATGAGGGCGAGACACTTTCTATAATACATCAGTATAATCTTACAGTTCTTTTGCGGTTGTGTATGTGACGGATGGCCTCGTTGTGAAACCAGTCGTGTGTGTTTTCACAGCCACTTAGAGCCTGACATGTGCGTGTTGATATTCAGTGATCTTCAGTCGCTTCCTGACAGTTCAGTTCTCTTCAAGCTGCTACAAAAGGGTCATTAAAACAATGGCAATTACTGTAGAGATTAAACCATTTGGGTCTTTTACAGTTTTTAGATTAACAAGATTAACAAGGGATTCTGTGCATTGGAATGGATTATAGAAGCCTGCTTTCTTTTTGACAACATTGGTTACTACTGTTTAGATTTTGATTATTACCGCAAAATCAGAAGAGCTAAAAACAACTTTGAATATTCATTATTCATTCGATGCATTGTGGTGACAGAGCAATTTTACATTCTGTTAAGAACGAACCCTGGCTTTTTGACGGCCACATCCTGGATGAGACTCAGCAACATGACGTGCAGGAGGTGAAGTGTCTTCACGGGCAGTAACGTCCTTTTATCAGCGCAGAAAACTCCAGACTGTGTGATTCTCTGCCCCTAAACTGCCGAGTCACTGCGTGCATCAGCATACGCGCTGCCTGAGTGACACGAGACGCATGAGAATTCCCCTCCAAAACTTGGCCGTGTGAATGTCGAACAGAACAGAATGTTCCGCCATAACAAAACAACGAGTGACTACGTCCGCTTCCTTTATACAGTCTCTGCGACCGACGCAGGGTTTGAATTTGTGCAAGAAAGACACACACACACACACACACAAACACACACACAGGCACAAAAGGTGACAAAGGAAACACCTTCTGTGTTCCACAAAGTTCTGCTTGGGGTAAAATTTGAATTGGCAACTGTGGAAAAAAGGTCACGCTGAAGAGTTGTTGCTCAGCTTTATTTTTAGCTGCGCTGCGGGAATTGCGCCAAAGCAACTTCGGTCGGAGCAGTTTTCTCCCTCCTCCGAGGTGAAGAGATTGCAGATTATCGGGAAAAGGCTACTGGTCAAAGTGATCGTGTCGAAAGTGTCCCTGAGCAAGACACTTGACCCCTAAATGCTCCCCAGGTAAAATGTAAGCCAAGGGTTAAAAATGTAATTTAAGTTGCTTTGGATAATAGGATGGACAGGTGACATGTAATGTGATCACTTTAGTTTGCTCTAATGTTAAATAGAAAAACTTTTACGCAGAAAAAATTTAATTCCGCTCCTTAATCAAGTTAAAGCTTACATTCACTAACACCTGTTTGGGGAGTTTTTTCTCTGGTAAATCTGTCTCATCGGTCTCTGTAATCTCAGCAGTGAAAGGACTCATTGTTTTGATGACTGCTTAAAGCTGCTGATAAAACCCTCACACAGCCATCAAAAATCCAGTGGAATTAAACCAGAAGAGAGGGAGAAGATACTGTGAATCGATGCATAGTGGTCTCTCTCTCTCTCTCTCTCTCTCTCCCTTTCTCTCTCTGTCTCCCGGTCTGTCTCCCACTTCCTTTGTTCCTGCCATCGCGGCAATTTAGCCGAGGCCTGTGGCTTGTCAAGGGATCAGGACCGAGCAGCTCTCCTGGCAGAGCTTTAATGAAACACTTTTGGCATGTGCTCGACTGGATGTGTGTGTGTGTGTGTGTGTGTGTGTGTGTGTGTGTGTACTCTGTAAACCATCCTCTCCTTCTATACACATCAGCTGAGCCGGTGTAATTGAACATCCTACCGGTTCCGCCAGAAAACAAATGGAGTCCCGGGCGAACGCGAGCACAGAAGTGTAGACGGGTTGTTATGGCCGCGCAGAGGAGAGCAGGGGCGGGAAAACGCCGTCGGCAGCGTGGAGGAAAGTGCCGCCGTGTGCAATAACGGCGTCCGCTTTTCAGGAAGAATGGAATAGAACATGTGAAACCAATCTCATGCAGCAGCAGCTGCAGCATAGTGGAACAGTGGTGTGGTGATCTCAAAGGGTTGTGTGTCTGGTGGTGTTTGTTTGCGTTTTTGCATTGTGTTTCAGTGTTTTGGAGGGAATAAAGAGTGATGATGATGAATGTAATCGATGCAATCTAAACATAATTACAAGAGATAAAACCTATGTAAGATGCACAAAGGGACCCTAATTACAAAGGAATGAGTGTTTTTCAGATGAAGGGTTACTTAATGCACAGAGGGCTGATGAGTTAACGGTGGGCTCGGGTCTCATCTTGGTCAGCAGGGCTCTGATGTCATTTTAATGGGACTGTAAATGGCTTATTGATTTTAAGAGCCCGGCTGAGATCATTGGGAACAGCTGCTTTGCGGGGGGGGGGGGGGGGGGGGGGGGAAGAGAGCGAGTGAGTCGATGGATCCGACAGCCGCCGCCGAGCTTCTGCTGTAAAAAGATAAAGAAATGACTTTCACAGTAGTTCTTCTTCTCATCGGCTCAATTCTTGAGTGAGATTTTCACAAGAATATTTTCAAATCTCTGAAGAGGTGGTGCCACATGCGAAACGATCCATTCAATTATCAAAATCTATCAGACGTGCATGTCCCATAGATAAGTATATGTGTTACTCACTGAGATCAGGTACAATCTCTTTTTCAATTTTGCTGTTCACTGAATGACTTGAAAATGAGAGATTAAAAGTGATTTTTCCATTCACAGTACATGCAACACATTTTAGTGAATATGCTGTCAAATGCACGTGATATAATTTTTCTGTGCGCTGCAGTATTATGAAGCACAGACCTTTGCCAGGCTTTGAAGCATACTTTAAATGTTTTGAGTTATTCCTTTTTGCACACATGCCACGCAGTTGCAATGTACCAGGAGAGAGTTGTGATAAAATTCTGTTTAAAGAAGACTGCAGTCTCCGGAATGTTTTGCAGAGATTAGAAACAGCTTCGCTCCGAATGTACAACACATTCATGGCGAGGTAAAGGTCACTCTGACTCAATGAGTCTCTTCTGCCAACCAAAACTAAAGTTCAGCCTCATGGTGTGAGAGTCCTAGAAAGCACAGCGCACCACGAACAAAGATGCTTTTTCATCTTATCTGCTATCGATACCACTATGTGTTTCCTGTATATTAGGGCTGCAGCTAACAGCTTAATTTGATAATCGATTAATCGGATTAAAAAAACAGGATTAAAAGACAGGATTAAAAAAACAGGATTAAAAAGCTTTAATTTTCAACCCTTTATTCAAAAACAGAACAGCAAATTCACATTTTAAAAATTCTCTAGAAAGTACAGGTTGCTCCTTGAACATCATAATAATTTATAAAAAAATAAAGAAAAATACAAAACAGAAAATTGAACAAGATTTAATTTAAAGTGATAACTACACGATATTTCACTACACGCACAGACACACATACTCCGAAACACACCCCCATGTTCAGTTTAAGCTCATTCATTAAATTATTGCCATCACTGTAGTGCAAGAAAATTAAATGTGTACACCACATCTAAATTCAGCTGAAGAATAACCAAGTGTATTGTGATGAATTTAAAATGGCATTTGTAAATAACTGCATTAGAGGCTTCTTAGTTAGCCGCGCTGGTTTAGAGGCATAACATCAACTACCGTACAACCCACAGTGGATGCGCATGCGCACGACACTACCGTACATGGTAGTGTACACATACAAATATATTTTAACATTAATGGGACGAAGCACGGAATATTTACTAGACAACAGATTTAAAAATGAATGGTCCAAAACGTGTCTTTAGTCTTGCTAACTGCTTTACTGCTGTTATAAGCGAGCTAACGCTAGCTTGATCAGCTGGATGACGAGTTTTTTTTTCTTTTTTTTTTTGCTCCACCCGCATCTCCGCAACTCTGAGTGACGTAATAATCGTGCGACACATCGACTTGATAATGGAATTCGTTGCCAACTATTTTAATAACCGATTTCATCGATTCGTTGTTGCAGCCTTACAGTATATAGTGTTTGTTTATTGTAACCCTGTTAAATTCATTCCATACCTAAAGGACAAGCACACTTGAAACCACGCATTTAAGAGATAAATTCACACCCACGTGGGTGCACAGCATCTGAAAATCAATAGAAGTCTGGCTTCCACAAGAACATCAGCAGGCTGTGTCTGCCTCCCTCACACACATTAACTCAGGAGCACATGTCAGCTCTCACAGGTCTTCGGTTGCGGCAAAGGTCGGGGAAAAGTTACAGTGCACCTGACAGAAGATACTTGATAGGTGACTCCCTTCAGTGTTTGAATGTTAGTATTTGTAAATCCCAAGTTTTCAAGTTTTACCGCATTAGGTGAATCATTTGGCACGCATGAAGATGAAAGTAAGCCGCAAGTAGGCCAAGACTGACAATATAAATCAATCATCACACCCATCGTGAGACCAGTAATCGGTTGGGGGACTGTAGTGGAGTCAGTCAAGTATCCACATACGACCTGAGGCAGAGAATGCGGTCCCTCGTACATCGGTCCACTCTCCAGTCCAGTGTGCTGCTGCAATCAAAATAACAAACCGTGCTTTTCTGTGCTACAGCACAAACTACACACGTAAACTACACAGCCTCTGCATTCCCGGCCTCCCCTGTGAAAACACAACATGGTGGATTAAGCTCCTTGATGGATCGTCTCAGCATGCCTTCCCAACAATGCAATAGGCTCACTGTGCAGAAAACGCCCAGAATGGGCAGACGGGGGTGGGGGATAGATACTGGAATAAATGGTGCAGGTACAGAGGAAGGGAATGAACAGACTGAGAGTCGACGTGTTGAACTGGAGTTGATGAGTTTACGTGTGCGGCTGTCAGAGGGAAAGATCGGAGCTAATGGGACCGCCAAGTGACGGCTGACCTCTCCTTCAGTTTCAGAAGAGAAATAGATGCCTGCGTGTCAATGAAAGCAATTTAATTGAGGAGAACTTTATTCATGAGCCTCAGTGGAACAAGAACGTGGCGACAAAGCAGTCGTTTGTCACGTAAATCAAATGAAGGGGCGCGGAGAACAATTGGATCCTGCGTGATACACGACAGTGTCAACGCCAACGAAGGGAATAAGGGTGCGTTTGTAGCTGTGTGAGCTTTTTATATTTTGTGGAGGTCAGGAGGTCGCTGCGGCCCAGCGGGGTCGGGGAGGTGCGCTGCGGCCTGGAGACGGGAAGCCAGCTGAAGCACCCGCCCCCCCACCGCCAACCCGGCGACTGGAGACCGAGAGATGGCCTCCACCTCCGAAAAGCTGGGCGGGTTCCCCAGAACTGGATCACCTAGAGTAAAGCCGCTTTAGATTAACAAGGGAAAGGACTGAGTGTAAAGAGAAAATATTTGCTATGGCGATCAGGGGTGACAGTTCTTTGTAGAACCACACTGGCTTCTAAAGAACCATGTAACAACCTGTGTGTTGGATTGTGGTTTATTTGTGGGACCTTTTATCATTGATTAGTTTTTCACCTTCCACAACGTGGGGGGGGGCGTAGGGCCGCTGTGCATTTCTACTCTTGGTCCGGGTGACTGGGTTTTTTAATCGCTCTTAGTCTTAGCCTAGACACTGTTGTTTAATTGTTCAGGTATTATGGATGTACAGAACTACCCTCGAGACGACCTTTAGTAGAATTACACAGATATTCCTACGTAAACAAATCTGTATTTATGACCGCTGAGGTTTCTTTTTAGAGTTAGAGCCGCGACGGAGCTGTCAAACAGACCGATAGTGGAAAATCTTCAAAGACGTCTCCTCGGGCCTCCAGCCGTCGCAGGGCGAGCGCCAACAATCTGGTCATCCATTTCTTTCTTTTATTTGACCAGCGGCGTCAGGCTCAGATGATCACTCCTCTTTAAAATGAACCAGAGATGGAAAAAGTGGCCCTCAGCCAGCCTCCTCCTGCTCTCTGCAATCCAAAGTCCACTGGATTTTTTTCCCCAAAGGGGCCCCAAATAGTCAGCTACGTACTTCACGACCCGGGCCAGAGATGCAGTTAATGGCCGCAGCTCCCCTCTCTGTGGAGGTGCGTCCCGTTGTCGTGAAAGTCCCTTTTGGTTTATCGAGACCGTGCTTTGAGTCGGAGCAGATCTGTTTTGACGGCCCATCCGGGCTGGCAGGAACACTCTGAGCTCTGCGTTCACTCGGGAGACCCGGAGCGGACGGTCAGCGGGAAGAACTGAGAGCACCCCCCCCCCCCTCCCCGGTCTCTCTCTCCGCGTCACTTCAGGCCTCGGAGGGCGACGGGCTGTGACAGCGTCACTTCCAAGGAGTTTATGCACTTTGATGCACTTCTGTCTGCCTCCACGGGATATATTTAATTTATTTATTGGTCAAGTTTTCCTCTTGTTTCCAACGCATTTCAGCACAGAGAACAAAGGTCAACAATGGCAAAAACATCCAGCACATACACACGTCCCAGCTCGGTATGCTCAATATTTCCGAGTCAAACTAACTGTTGGAAATATTTTTAAACAGTTCATACTTTTTGACAACATAACAGTCCCATTATACTACCTAGAATCCTTTAAACACATGTGGTCGCTTCCATGTCGAATGCTTGCTCATCAAAGTGACGGATGTAACATCGTTCAGTGTCCCTTTATTTTCCTCTTTGATGTGTTTCCTCTGGGACGGGCCTGCGTGACATGTCGGTGTCACCTTGATCAAAGACAAGGAAATCACTCCTGGCACCTGATGAAGAGGGTTCTCGTTTAACCAAACCGGTTACAGGCGGTGTGATAATAGCTTCTGCATTTACATAAAAGGTGTACAGGTTTATCATTAAATCACTTATTCTGTATATCGTTGTTGTGTATTGATCCTTTCGCATCCACATCCAAATCTCCCAGAAGAAGTGGACATAAAACAGTATAATGCTGAGCCTTTATGAACTCAAGACAGAGCCAAAGAGAGATGGCAGGTCAGAGGGAGACCAACATTTTACTGGAATTAAGCCGCGTTGGAAGCGTTTGTCTTCAAGCTTTTAGACACACGCACAAAGAAACCTGCCTGCTCAGCACTTCCATGGACAGCATGTCGTGACTCTGTCAGATGTTGCTCTCTTTCTGTCACTCATTCTGCATCGCCGGCATCCTGAAGCTGCATAGATACACACGCACAGACACTCGAGCGATGGACTATACCTGCATTTGAGTTAAGATTGCAAAGGAAAACACTGTATTTGTAATTTGATGATTATTTTCTATTTATTGCACATTGAAAAGATGTAGTGGCATTAAATAGGAGGTTTTTTATGTAATGGGAGGACGACCAGTCAGTGTTGGTGAATGATGTTGTGGGATCATCAGCTTTGAACTCAGAGCTTTGGATGTGTGTGGAAGTCTGAAGTTTACGGTTTAATTGGAAACTTTTTACATCTTCAACTAGACCAAAGTTTCCTTTCCTAATGTTTGACAAAAATCATCAAGCCTTGAACATGATGAATACTCAATACATTGCTCTTCAACACTTCAATTCGACACCAACTTTTCAATTCATTTTTATGTTAAAATAAAAAAAAAATGGTAATGGTATGGTAACCTGAAAAAAAAGCTTTAACTTCATCTACTTCTCTGCAAAGCTTGTTGTGAAGATCCAGTCATGTTTCTCCCATTTATCTTCATGCCACCGTTGCTTGATTGTGTTAAATTAAGTGATGGTAAAGCGTGTGTGTGTGTGTGTGTGTGTGTGTGTGTGTGTGTGTGGCACCTTGCCATCCACCTTGCACAGACATTTTTAGATGGTCCAGCAGTCTCATTGAGTCATTCTGTTTAACACCCTTTTTTTTTTTGGCAACCCTCCTACGGCTATTTTTGCATCTTCTCACAGAAAAGAACTTTAAAGGACGCGCCGCCAAAGCCCCCCTCAGAGCATGGGGCGTTTCTGATGATGACCCACAGGACGCTTCAGTCGTCGGATGACGGCGGGGACGCGACGTGGGGAAGAACATGTCTGACCGTCAGCTCACCTGAAAACGCATCGTTAAAAGAGTCAATTTACAACACAGAGAGCTTTGTCACAGAAGCAGCAGTTGGCCCTTTTACCCACGCCGAGGCGCTTTTTGATAATTACTCAGAAAGCTCTTTATACGCAGTTTTAAAGCAAAGCGCTGATCCTTAGCTGTGCACCGTGGGGTCGGGTAACACCAGTCCACAGTGATACACCATGTGCACATGTGATCACAATGCAGCGGCTTGGGAGACGCACCCGGGAAATAGAAGCTCGGGTTCTGTCCTGGGCGCAGGGCCTTTGTGCGTTTCAGCCTTTATGTCCGTCACAAGGTCCGACAGGTGAGTGGCGGGTTTGATTGAATGTGCATTCAGCCTGCGAGGGTTTGCTGAGGCAGCTTCTGTCCGCTGCCTTTGCCTCTTTGATGCCCTGTAGAAATTAATGTTTCTGTTTTTTCAGTTGATTTGAGGTCAGGAGGTCAGGCCTTTGACCTTTGTGCTGTTGTTGCCCTTTTGGATGGAGAGAGAGACGGAGTTGGTGGATCAGGCGCTGGCAATAAACAGGAAGCCCTATTCCCATGTCACACTTCAGCTCGGGCCGATGGTTGTGAGGATGAGAGTGTGAAAGCTTACTGTCTCGCACAATTGTCTCCTTGGTCCACTGGGGACACTCCATTGACCGGCTGCTAGATCAATTAAATCCCCCCACAGGAACCTGTAGTCGTTGAAGTCTTTAGCGCCCGACGGACCCGATGAAGTAAGCGGAGCTTCGCTGTGTGCTTGTGGCTCTCGGAGGTCGACGGCGCGTGATGCGAGATGTGTCTCCGAGGATAATGAGTGAAGTCCGGCCGACTGTGTTAATGATCTGCTGTGTTCAAGGATTATTGGTGGCTCCTCGAGCAGGTTCCAAGGGGATCGGAAAAGCTTTTGTCTATTGTCTATTGTACAGAAAGCAAGAGTGAGGCCGCAATAAATAAACCTAAAACCCTGCGCCCCTCACTCTGAGTCCAGGGTTAGTGGAAGATGCAAATGTATATTCAGAAAATAATACACATTTTACATACCCAAAGTCGGAAAACAAGAGATTATGTTGTTAACTAAACAATTCAAAAGCTTATATCTTTATAATAACAGTAGCTGGGAGTAATCAATGCACAGATCTCTACTCTTTACATCACAGCCGCAAAAATAATGAGTGGTTTTCCCCTCAATCCGCTTAACGACTGCAGCATTATTAATGTTTGTATGTCTGAAGACAGATTGTGGCCTTGGTTAATTAATCCAAAGGTCCACGCTAAGACAAAAAACTTGTTTACTTTATGAATATTTAAAACCACCACCTTCTTCAAAGTGGCTCGCGTGTGCTTGTGTGGTGCGATAATACAACACTGTCTTGGTTTGCAAATTGTTGCGAGCAGCAATTACGTTGCCTTCGAAACTTATTAGACAAAAATAAATTAGCTGCGCTCAAATGTAATTTACAGAACACGGGCCTGTTAGAAAACCCATCTGTTTCGTATTCACTTTGTGCATTACAGAAAATGAGATGTGGCTCAACAGAGCCGTCGTGTTCACCGACAGAGGAAGTGTGTCAAATTAAACGCACATACATTCTAAACAGTTTAATTTGGTCTCCCCATCCTCCCTCCCTTCATATAACAGACCCACCCGTTTCTTCCCTCTCAACCATATGGGAGCATTTGGTCTTTATCCAAATATCTGCTGTCTCTGTATCGGTCGCTTGCTTTGTCTTTCTACTCTTGTGCGTCCCTCTTTACTCTCTTCTGCCTTGTGTTCTTTATGTGTCTATCATGTTATGACCTGCTGTGCTGTGCATTTAAATCAGGAGTTGTGTCAGCTAATAGGAGCCAAGTTCCGGGCTCTTTGGCCTTTGTTTTTAACAGCACTGATGAAGAGTAAAAGACGCACCTTGCAAATCAATATTTGTTCCCCCGGCTCTCTTTCTTTTGCAGTCTCAGCAGAAGTGCATTGTGATCTTTGCCTTGGTGTGCTGCTTCGCCGTCCTGGTGGTGCTGATTTTCTCTGCTGTGGACATTTGGGGCGAAGATGAAGACGGGATCACGGAGGAGAACTGCAGCAGGAACTGCAGGTGAGAAGCCGATTCGCCGTCACTGGCCCCTGATGCTCGTGGATGGCGACACTTAGCGGGCGATGTTGGTGTTTAAAGGGAGTATACCGTTGTCTCAAAGTGAAAAATGGGCCATCCACCACCAACACAAAACACATCCGCGTTGCCGTGACCTGACTGTAGCATGCCCTGCTGCTCTGAAAAGGTTTACAATGCTCTTGTTAAAGTTACTTTATACCAGTCTTAAGCAAATTTTCCTCCTGCCTAAGTTTCACAAATATGCATCCTAAGAAGAAAAAGCCTGGAAGCAGTACGTCTTGGTGGTCCAAAGTTGCTGTTTTTTTCATTTTCTACAGCAACCCCTGCTCTCTGCTTCCCTTCACCGGTTCCCCTCCATTAGACTCTCCCAATTTACCATTCAACCTCCAATCACTTCCTCCCCTCTGCCTCTTTTGTTCGGTTCGTGTCGGTCCAGTCTCGCCCTCCTCAACCCCAAAAGACTCCGTTTAAAAACCTTTCAGAGAACTCCATCAGGCATCTCGTTCTCTCTCTCTCTCTCTCTCTACATCTCTCTCTCTCTCTCTCTCTCTTCTTCTGAATTGGACTCCTCTCCTGCTGCGAAGGACCCCTGCAGCCTCGGAGGGAAGAATGTGATTAATACGAGGCTGAGGGGTGGCAGATGGGGGGAGGGAGAAGAAGAAGAAGAAGACGATTTCAGGGTAGATGTGGGGATGGAATGAGTGAAAGACGAACACATTTGAGAAATGTGTGCTGTCCGTTTTTTTCCCAGGAGTCCACTACATGAATATTACTGTAGCGTTCATCATTGGAACGATCCTCTTTGTTTTGTAGCCTCTTATCAGCCCAAATAATAATGACGTGTTGTAATGTCACACCCGGCTTTTGTTATGTAGATTTTCCTTTAATCTATTTTTTCATGCACAATGAACACTTGCCAACGCTTGCATCTCAGGGACTGGAGGCCTGAGACGAGTCGCTGCTGCTGCTGCTGCTGCTGCTGCACAGCGTCTCACCGATGCAGATGGCTGAGGACCATTCATCTCCGGGTCTGGCAGCACGGTCTAACTCATAATTTATCTGATTCGTATTATTCCCTCTGAGGATAAACAGCGTCAGCCGTCGTCGCGTTAAAACCTGAATCCCTCTCAACGTCCGCGTGTGTCGCTCCCCCCGGTGTACAGATGAGCGATGGCCTGGCGTCAGGCAGCTGCTAAAAAAGGTTAATAAAGATCTACAGTGGCCTTGTGAAAAGGGCGGGAACAACGGAGAGACATCCTCACGTCATTTTGTTCGGCTTTTAGCGGCCTCCTGGACTCGTCTGCGTCACGATACAACGTCTAAATGAAGCACTTGCAGTTTACACTCATTTCCATAGAAGACATCAAGGGAGACTCATGGCAAAAGAAGCATTTCATTAAGAGGCTCATCCATCCAGTAATGGAATAGATTCACATGTGATTCGTGTGCACACGATGTCGCCCGTGTCCCTCTGTGACATTTAGCCGCCCTTTGAGATGAACGGCTTGCAGCGCCTGAATGTCCTGGCCGCTGTACACCTGCGGCTCAGGTAAGCGGGTGAGACGCAGGCTGATTCATATCAGCCGTCGGGGTTCTGACGCGGCCTCTTGAACTGTGCAGCAGCATCACAAGCATTTTACACGTGTAATTGGCTTCATGGTGTATTCTTTTACTGGGAGGTTGTTTGACATTCAACCTGACAAGTGAACATTTTAATTATGCTATTTTTAGAATAGCACATTGCAACCGGAGATGGCTACCTCTCTCGCTGGGGCTTCTACTGCTGCTGTCCTAGTTTCTGCTGTCATTCAGAACAAAGCGGACTCTTCTCTGTGTGTTGCGAACGTTAATCTTCTCTACGACGTCATCACGGCCCACTGCTTCGGCTTGTTTGGATCTTGTTTCACTCCTCTTGTCACTTTACTCCCTCCGGCTTCAATCTGCATGCTTGGTGGAAGGACGTCCGACCCCAGCGACGCGCCAGATGACTTTAACTCTGGTTCTCCAAAAGCTCTGCTCCAACGAGGAGGAGTGTTCAGCACAAGTCACGAACACGCGAGGTGTGAATCCCGCAGTTTGGCCCCTTGGGCGCTTTGCAGAACCTGACTCGGCTTTACCCTGGCCAGGAATACCCTTTCGAGCTGTGAGGCGGCAACTGGACGCTCAATGGGATGCGGGTGCATTATCACCTGCACACGGCCGGCGTGCCCTTGAGTGGGGCGTTCGGTTAAATGATCCCAGTGCTAAGATGTGGCAAAACCCCCCGGTCACAGGCTGCACTTTGTTTTACTGCCAGAAATACGGCGAAAAGAAATGACAACAAGCGGATGGAGCTAAACACAAGCAAAAGCTGAATAAGAAATGGTAACATTACACAGTCTTCTTTGTGTAACCTGGGGAGTATTAGCAGTTTTTTTGAGAAAACTCTTTGATGAATCCACTTAACGCCAGTGAAGCACCAAATGGCAAATTGTAACAGTGTTATGTTTTTAAATCCTGAAAAAAGCAAAAGCCAGTCATTAATATTATCAGTGTTATCCAGCATGCAAAACAAATCATTATCTCTTTAAATGTCACCATGTCTCAGTAGTTCTAGTTCTAGTTTTGCAGTGGTCATATTCTTGCAGCCCTTGTGTCCAACCAGTACATTTAATAAGAAAAGGGATCGACCATTAAGGTGAAGAATGCATACCAGAGTTCACATTCAGTGACCATCCATTCTACCTTTTTTATTTCTCTTATTGAATGTTCTTGTTGAAGTCTGAGCCAGACACAGCGAGTATGTGGTGAGCATTGCAGCTTGATTCAGTCAGCTGACTCCAGCGCCCCATGGCCCCTGTAGCCTGCGGGCCTTGTGTTGAGGGGTAAAACATCAGTGGAGCTCGGAGTCGTGGTTGGCCAGAGGCATTGCCGTCACACCTCGGCAGAGAAAGTGCAGGGACGTTCACGGTGACATGCTGCAAGACCACGAAATAGGCTCCGTCTCATTGGGTCACGCGGGAGCTCCTCGGGGATATGTGCTTATTCTGTATCTCATCGCACAGATTGATGTTACCTCCATTTCGCTTGCTGTGGTGTATCATACTACATCAGAATGCTGATGGTTGCATTAAGGCCCTGTGCGATAGCTTGGGGAGTAGTGTATATGGGGAAAAGCAGGCAAGGACGCAGCGAATATGACTCACTTCCCCCTGACTGGGTATAATTTAATCTACATTGCTGTGTCGTGCCCATCAAGCTTCCCTTGTTGTCGTCCCCGGGCGGAGGCATGCCGTACAACGTCTAATGGCGCTTGGAATCAAAGGGCATGCGCGCTCGCAGAATCGGGATGACTCTCATTAAACTAACGATTCAGTGGAAAGGGTCCCGTCGGCTAATTTGTCAGCAGAACAACGGGAGGAATGTACCCTCATGTTAGTGGCATCCAAGCTCATAATAATCCCGCCACCAATGCAAACAGATAAGGGCTTCGGGAAAAAAGGACACAAGCCTCAAATCCATTTCCGGCAGCATTTTTTCCATTAGCAGGTCACCGAGGCTCTGCCTAATGAAGTTCTTTTTCATTTTTTTTTTATTACTGTGTTTCTAATTAACTTGTTATTTTTCCGCAGATCGGTGCTTGTGGAGAACATCCCGGAGGACATCTCCTTCTTGGATGACGGCACCTCAAACCTCCCTCTCCTGGTGGGGTTGTACAACTTGCTGGACCGAGCCATCAAGGTGGTGGAGATAGTCTCTCCGCTGTGGCTCCTCAACTCCTCCGATTACGAATCCAGCTTCCAGCCGGCCGCCCGACAGGTGAGGCCAGAGCGGGTCTGCAGGGACTCCACTTTTCTGGTGTGTGATGATCAGTTGTAGAAGAAGCACTAGGGTCCTGACCTTATCACGGAAAGGTTTTCAGTGTTTGTGGAAATAGGTTTTAATTAAGTTCATTTCCAGCACGGATGATAATACACAGATGTTGACATCAGCTTTCCAACATGGTGCTTTGAACTTGGAGCTTTGATCCACATCCACATGCCATTAAGGAGATGACACACCGACCACGTCCCGTATTCGTCACACCTTTCCTCGGCCAAATGACACAATAGGCCAAATGGCAGAATGGTAAATTCAAAGTCAAAATGATTATCAGAGCAGGAAATCAACAACTGTCTCTGCATATTTACACATATATGCACATATATTTTCATATTTTCTACCAAAAAAGACAACCCATCTGGAGCCGGGAAATTGAATATACTCCAAGGGCAAAGTAGCAGGCATCCGCACTGTGTGTGTCTCTTCATGTCTGTCTTTGTACATTACTGCCAATATCAGTTAAGCCAGCTGACTTATTGCAGGTAGCTGAATGAGTGTCACTCACAGACATGAATACTTGATCGAAACAAAAGAAGAATACAGATGCGACGGGTTGCAGAGATGAGCCCCGATATTAAATCCAATGCACGGTGAACAATGCACAGCCTGAACGTATTGACATGTGTGTCTCCCTCAGGGCAGGGCTCTGCTGTCCAGGCTGCAAGGGCTGAAAGCTAAAGGAATCCAGCTGAAGATCTCCAGCGGGATGATCGACTCGACTGAGCTCGAGACGCTCGCCAAACACTGTCAGCCCCCCCCCCCCCCCCCCCCCTCACTTTCTCATACAATCTGTGTGTCTTCCTCAAACATGACTGTGTCCTCTCCTTATTTGTCCCGCCTACCTTTGTTAATCTCTCGGAGTCTTTCCGTCTTTCCCTTCGTGCGTGTTTTCGCGTTCTTCTTGAACATTTTGTCATTCTCCGATTCCAGATGCCGAGGTCCACTATGTGAACATGACGGCGCTGATCAGCGGCCGCCTTCAAGCCTCCTTCTGGGTGGTTGACAGGAGACATATCTACATCGGCAGCGCCAGCATGGACTGGAGATCCCTTGCCACAGTATAAAAAACCCACCCACTCATTTTTAAACACATACTAAGAAAAAAAATGCAACATCACAGTCTTCGTCCTGTAATTTCTGAATGTGCACCGTAGTGGACACTTGCGTCCCTTTGTTGTCTTTTTTGCATCTGGGTCACCTGACAGAGGTTGTGTCTGTCCTCCAGAGGAAGGAACTGGGCGTGTTGGTGTTCGACTGCAGCTGTCTGGCTCTGGACCTCCACAAAGTGTTCAGCCTCTACTGGGGGCTCCAGTACAGAGACTTCATCCCCTCCTTCTGGTCCAAGCGCGTCTTTGCCCTCTTCAACAGGGACGACCCACTGGAGCTCACTCTGAACAGAACCAAGGCTCAGGCCTACGTCTCTGTAAGTTACAGTCACGGCTTGGTGAACCGGATTGATGTATCTTGGATGAGGTTGTAGGTTGTAGCATCCTTCCATCTAAGTCAGCACCCCCTTTAAAAGACAATCTCCGGGATATCCCTGGTTGGATAAAGGTTAGATAAGTAAATGAAAATAAATATCTGGTTACGCTAGGCTCTGATCTTCCATTTCTCCGTAGAGGAGAACGCGGTCAGGGGCTGTGCATCCCCCTCAACACCAGGCATCACTCTCTTTCCTCTTCCAGAGCTCCCCGGGAGATCTCATCCCCAAACACCGCAGCAGTGATCTTGAAGCTATTTCCAGGGTCATCCAGGAGGCCCGTCATTTCATATACGTCTCCATCATCGACTACCTGCCCCTCCTCAGCCGCAGTGCTCACAGGTTAGATCCACCTCGTTAAAAAAAAAAAAAGAGTGCGGGCTTTGGCTCGAGTGATCAAACTGTGTTCGTATCCTCCACCCCCCCCCCCCCCCCCTCAAGGTACTGGTCCCGTATCGACAGTCTCATCCGGGAGGCTCTGATCCTGAGGAGGGTCCGGGTGCGTCTGCTGATAAGTTGCTGGGAAAAGACTCACCCGCTTACTTCCAACTTCCTCTGGTCCCTGAGGACTCTGTGCATGGATCAGGCCAACTGCTCACTGGAGGCTGTAAGTTCACCCACGTGCTACTTTTTGTAAAAGTCTACGGATGTGCTTCATTGATGCTCGATGCTGCACTGCGTGTGTGCGCGCGCGCGTGTGTGTGTGTGTGTGTGTGTAGAAGTTCTTCAACCCCAGAGTGCAAAGCGACGGCAGTCTCCAGGGAGTCAACCACAACAGGTTCATGGTGACGGATAGAGCCATTTATTTAGGTGAGCTCATCTCTTCTCACCTCATGTGGATTTCAACCTCACATAGATTTACACTGGGATTAATGATGGTGAGCTTTCTTCTTCTTCTTCTTCTTCTTCTTCTTCTTCTTCCTCGGCGACATGAAAGGTAACCTGGACTGGGTGGGGAATGAGTTCACCTTCAACGCGGGAGCCGGCCTGGTGATCAGTCAGCCAGAGGGCATCGAGGAGAGAAACTTCACCGTGGTGGAGCAGCTGAAAGGCGCCTTCGAGAGGGACTGGTTTTCCCGCTACACCCACTCGCTGCAGGACGACCAGATCCCCGCCTGCAACAAGCACCGGATCAACAAGCCGGTGCCCATTAGGGCGGGCCCGCCCGCCGACGGGCCGGCACCGACGGGGCACGGCCGCAACGGCGTCAGGCAGACGCCCGTTAAAACCAAGCGGCACCGCGGCGACGGGATGGGTCGCCAAGGCAAGGCCGGTGCGCCGGTGCCAAGCCTGGACGGCTGCCGAGACCAAGCGAGCCCCCTCGGCGACCGGCGGGTACAGGTCAAAGGTAGTTGCCGTGACGATGCGACGGATCCACGCGGCCAGCCGGCCGAAAGCAGCGGCGGCAGAGAAGCCTCCAACGGGTCCCTGTGACCACGGAGCGGACCGCCGTGAGAACCTCCAGCAGCAATGGACTCGACACACCGGGTCTTTGTAGCATTTTAATGGTTCCCTTTTGAAGAGAACTTTTGAGACTTAAGTGGCGTTGGGGTTGAAGGAGTTGTCCCCTTAAAGAACCCAGACATGAAAGTAAACTCATTTTTGAAGGAACATTTGGGTGGCGAGGAAACACTGATTAATACACAGTAATGATAACTTACAACATTACTACTAATTTCATCATTTTTCACTCCTTTTTGCAACCTCAAGAAAAGGAAACAGATTAAATCTTATGGTCACTTTAGCTGTGGAAGTCATCTTTTATGATTAAGATGCCCGGATGTCTATGCAGAGAAGGAGAAGCAGTGAGGCACCTTATTGGTGGATCCTTTGGCCTTGTGTAGTGGTTTATTTATTGCTACCAGTATTCTAAATAAGTTTCTGTGTGTTTACATAATTGCTTGAACCGCAAACTATTTTATTCCTAAGGATACCTTTACGTCACAATCCCAGACTTTATTGACCTAGAACTCAGTTCCATAAACTGTTCATCTTATTCCAATGTCCAGACACACACTCGTTCTTTTGTCAATGTTTGCACTGAGAAGCGAAAAATTACAATTTAAGTTCAGACCCTCCGGAACAGACTAAAAAGTGGTGAGCTTCACCGTTGGTCCTGTCACAGAAACCACCTCTTGACTCATTTTGAGCGTGAATCATGTCCACCGGGTCTGGATCTTCCTGGAATAGACGGACGTCACATGATCCGGGACACGATGCGTCATTCAGCTCCACCCAGCACCATGTGCTTTTTAAAAAAAATTGAATTAAATGACGCTCCAATTGGACTAATAAACTACGTAATCGGAAGTTACGTAACGCCAGATGCACCGCGGCGTGGGGTTTTCAATCAGTAGCCGCCATTTAGAAGCTACACGTGGGTTTCCCAGGAGGAAGAGGGGCTATTCATGGCGAAGGATCCTCGTATTTAATCACTCCAACTCAAATTTAAGAGAACATTTTAAACGCACTCTTGTGAGTCATTGATTGAATACCATTTGCTGTCAACCAAATCAATATAATCTATTTTTGATTTAGAGCTCGACAGTGAAGGTTTCTGCAGGTCAAGGAAGCTGTTGCCTGTAATCCTCTGACCTTTCCCGTGGTGAGATAAATACATGATTGTTAGCATGGAAAACCTAATTCACTTTGGACTGAACGCCTGTGGTGACTTTCATTTGCATTTTGAATGATTGCATGCCAGTTTGAAACCTTTAAGCACTCTTCTGAACGCAACGTTTTACAACAAGGCTTTTTTCAGATTTTTTCCTGACTTCCAAAGCCATTCATTGAGGAATCAGGCAAACATGCTACTAACTATAATCCTCTTAGCAGGAAAAAAAAAACATTTCACTCTGCTGGGAAACAAGGTTTAGCTGCAACCATAAAAATGTCATATGTTTGGTGGATACCAGCAGTACTCTGCATGCAGTAATTGCGGCTGCTCTTGGTGCAGATGGAGGTGTAAGACTCACTCAGTGTCAGACGCACAGGTGATAACACATGCTCTTAATGTACAGGCAGGGCTCACAGACACACACACACACACACACCACTTGACCATTGTAATCTGGTCATGACTGTTAAAATGCTGCCATCTAGAGAACGTCACGAGAAAGAGAAACAAAGGCATTTTTTAAACACATTTTTCAGAAACTGCTGTTTATGTGTCAATTCGTATGAAATGTATAAAAGTTATCCGCATGGGATGATTGAACCGATTTTCCTCCATTACGTTTCAACTCAAATTACACCGATTCCTACTATTTCTTAGTATGAGGTGATTGGAAGCGAGTTACAACACATGTTGCACTAAGAATAAGTTTAAACATATAGCATTCAAGTACTCGTCAATAATATGCTGCTGTATGAGAGCTCTAACACTTTTGCATGGAGGGAACACAATCACCCGTCTTCATTTCTAGAACGTTTCCCCGGTGAAAGCAGAACTCGATTATTATCTCATTATTTGATTATTTTGTTTTCAAAGTATATTGATAATTAAAAACAGGGACTGTTTTCCAGTTAGCGGGGATCAGGACTACACTAAGTTTTACAATCTCCTTTATGCTAATTATAAAATCCAAGCAAGACAGTAGTTTCTGAATTACTGTCTGTCCGTCGACACCACTTATATCAAACAGGACTGCGCAGTTTTCATTGGTTTCTATGTGAAAGATTCTGTGTTTTCTTGGAGAAGGGAAGGCGGTGTTGATGTAGCTCAAGGTTTAATACACTGAAGGAATGTTCAATTGAAATGCAGTGAAACTCTAACTTTAATGCTGCCTACCTTTATCGAACTGTTTTGGCATGATTGCATGCCCTGCCTTTATGTAGTGTGCACAGTAGCCTTTCTAGCGATACTAATGAAAGCATATATACCTTTAAAAGATACAGAAGGAATGTATTATATTTATTGAATACCCTTGTCAATGCACACTACTGAACTGTATGAGCGCTATGTTTTTACTCTTAATAAAAAATTACAATTTACTCTTTGCTGTTTTGTGTGCGTGTGTGTGTCTGTGTGTTTCTGTGCCTAAGTGACTTGTGCTTTCTTATTACAAAGGATATTAATACATCCTAAGTATATCATTGCACTGTGGCGGTCTGTCAGGCCCTGCGTGGCCTGAAAGGACAGGCGTCTGGATACATGCTCCTCCGGGAATATACTGACTGAAGAAAAGAAGAATGAATAATAATAATGCGCCTGATTCAGCGCACTCACATGGCTGGGATTAGACCACATTAGCAGTGTGAGGGATGTTAGATATCATTAACATCCTGGACTCATTAACTTCATAACACCTCTCTGTATTTTTTTCTATTTTAATGCGATTTGATGATTATATTCAGAGGTAAATATTGCCAGCCGGTCGGTGTTTGCTCGCTCAGATATTTCACCTCCAGCTTCTGTTTTCTCTGTGTTTATTTCCATAGCCGCTGCTGTCACAGTAAAAACCGCAATGCTGCAATCTTGGTGGTTTTCCTTTTTAGTCCTTAGTAATTTTACGTTTACTTTGCCGTTTATATGCTGAGTCAGTCAGGAACCTTTCGGGGCTTCATTGTGTGACTTCAGAAATAAGAATGGACTGGGTTTAAATTGTGGCGGCTATGCCCAGCAGGTCATCCATCTCGAGCGAGCAGAAAAACTATGCTCGACATATTCCCTGTCTTTCTTTGGTTGGTTTTAAAATCAAACTGGAGTATATTTAGCCGGCCTTTGTATGTTGGGACATTTTCAGTTGACTTTTGAAACCCTTGGGAGCCTTACAAAAAGTCAAGTCGTGTGCAAATATCCTATTTTCTAGTATTTTATTATATTTTATACTAACCTATAGCCTTAGATTACTAACCCATAGCATTATACTTTATTATATTTTATTTTATTTGCACTATGTTGTCTTGTTGTCCATTTTTGAACTGTCTGCTGTCATGCACCAACCGCCAAGTCAAATTCCTTGTATGTCTGACATATTATAGTAACACATGTTTCCTGTTTCCTGACATAAGTATAATGTTTTAGCAAATGTCGTATTTATTCAGCGAAAAAAAGCACTTTTACTCAAGGATCTGAATACTCAAAACTGCTCTTGAAACGGACAGAGATGTTTATTATAGAAGTGAAACAGAAGGAAAGGAGGGTTGGTGAAATTAAGTGAAATTGAGCGACAGCGCGCCAAAGGGCCTGCTACAAACGGCATCGGTATGACGTAGCGGTTACCTTGACAACCGATTAAGCGTCACCACCCCGGGGCCGCAGATTCGTGTGTGCGCTGTTTCTTCCCGGAGACGGTCCCGTCCCGTCCCGTCAAGAGAGGGCGAAAACCGCCACTGGTGCGATCGATGGCGACTCTTTCACGACGGACATATACCTAGATGTGTTTTTCCATCCGTTTGGGTGGTGTTTATGCGTGGTGTAGCCGACCTGACGAACATCGCTGTGCTGGTGCGGTTGTTGTTGTTGTTGTTGTTGCTGTTGCTACTCAACGGCAGCCAACATGGCTGAGGATGACAGCGAGTGGGTCGTAGAGAGCATCGTTGGCTACCTGGGGAGTCCCGAATGGGTCGTTCCTGTCACGGACTTTATGGAAAACAAATGCACAGGTAAAATTACCTGACCCCCCCCCCCCCCCCCCCCCTCCTCCTCCTCGGGGACGCGGCCGTGGAAGATGCAGCACCGTTAGCGCGGTGGCTAAAGCTAAGCTACCGCTAACTCGTTGTGTTTTTCGCACGTTTGTAGCGTTTAGTCTGTGCTTTTTCTCACCACGAAACCACTGCACTTTACTCACTGCACGTCCCGTTCAGTCAGTGAGTCACAACTCGGTAAAGGTAACGCGCTGTTAATGTCTGCTAAAAAGCTAGCGTGACACCAAAAAAGGGAAACTTCATGAAGCTAATATAAGTTACAAAACAAAGCTAACTGACGTTAAATAAAGACAGTTTGAACAATATCTCCAAATGCACACTGTGTCACATACACAGTGTGCATATGAACTTAATAACATGTCTAAGTTATTACTTTGTCCTTTTCTTAGTCTTTGATGACGAGGATGAGAATAAGTTGTCGTACACAGAGATCCACCAGCAGTATAAGACAATGGTGAGTATAATGTGGGGCACACATGTGTCCATCTGCCACACGAACATTACTCATCAGTGGTTTCACGTCGTCGACTCATCCAGCAGGACTGAGTAAGCTGCTTTGCCTTTTGTAGGTGGAGAATCTGTTGGGGAATTACATGCAGGAGGTTGGCATCAACGAGCAGCAGTTTCTGGACGCATGCACCTCTCCTTTTGCCAAGTCCAAAACACTGCAGGTACTTTAAGGTCCCTGCTTGCACGCCACTGACAGCCTGCCAGTTAACCTGAACACAGAATCAAGAAAGGGTTTTGCTTACATAACCCCCACTAAGTAATGCCAAATATAGTCTGCCTTCAATCCAGGGGTGTGTTTCCTGATGAATCCGCAGAATGAGGATGCAGTGTGTGATTAGTGCTGCTCCTGCTCCACCTTTTGGACTACTAATTTGTGTTTAACTCCGTTTGAAGGGTCTGCCTTTAAAAATGAATTAATAGTGTTTGTTGTTGTTTGTTTATGGTCTTTTATAAGTGCTTGTCGTATTTGTCGTTCAGTCTGTGTTCCAGACGGTTCTGGCTACAGATGACTTCCAAATATTTCACTCCATGATGGTCCAGAAGAACATGGAGCTGCAGCTTGAAGCCCTCAGAGTCATTAAAGAAAGGAACGGTAGGCCAGGTCATAACACACACACACACACACACACACACACACACACCACGTGCTCACAAACGTACTGAAACAGCTGGAAGTGATGTGCCTGCTCCGTGTGCAGGGGCCCTCCCGGAGTGTCTGACCGATGGTATGGACGTGATGACAGAGTTGCAAGATCAAGAGATGAAAATCCTGCAGGAAGTTCTGAAGTAAGTCAAATGTAGACATGCTTTGTTCTGTCAATGTTCAACCTTTTTATGATGTTCACAATTAATAGTGTTTCGTTGCTCATGCAAAATCCTACTTCTGTAGATGGAACATTTCTGTTTCTAAGCTGAGATATCAAAGGGAGCCTATTCCGTCTTAACGTAAAACATTTTAGGTCCGTAGATCTCTTTTCATTTATTTGTTTACTATTTAATTAATTCAGTCATAGTCATGGTCATAGTTTTCTTCCCAACTTGCACACATACGTCCACACTTCTCTAGGTGTCAGGGAGCTCCTGCTCCTGCCCTTTAATGGGATTTTGCAAGTTGCAGCCTGGCCAAGTACGCATTGACGCTAATGGGACCGTAATAAAGCTCCTTAAAGTCCAGCAAATTTAGATTGGATGGATTGACACAAAAACTGCGTTGCCAAATCAATGACACCGTACCGTGACGTCGTTAACGTGGTTTGGTAGAATGAACAATATCATTAACCAAAAGGCTTTTCTCGGGTGCCGCAAACTTTGTCAGAGCACATCTGTACAGCAGTCTCCCATCTGGCGGACTGACATGATCCTGTCTCCCAATCTTCACTATTTTGTTGTTACATAACATTTGAATAAGACGGTTACAGTTTTAAAAAAATGAAATCCAATTCCTAAATGAATGAACTTCTAAAGATGTTTTGCGTATATTGTATTGTATATCTGGCTCCATTTGAGTGAGACTCAAGACTTGCTTTTCCTGCTCTTTACATCTCTCCCCATCTGCGGAACACTCTCGTTCAAATGAGGTGCTTTAATAAATCAAATTAAAGGCTCTGCGTGTGTCACTCTGGTGCTTCCTGGGAGCAAGTGAGGGCACATTTTGGTTGTCACCTGACGTCGCTGTCTTTTTCTAGCGGAGCAGAACCTGCTTAACTGTAGATTAACCTCGCTCTCCTCACACCTGGGCCGCTCACGCACACACTCTGAGGGAACGTTTAGACTGGATCGCGGATGTAATGTTTCATTACTTCCTCCTGCTTCTTTTGTTCTTTTTCTTTCAGAAAGTCAAAAGAGGAGTACGACGAGGAGATGTCCAGGCGGGAGCTTTTAGATGAAGACGTTGGCTCCACTTCCAGCAGCTGCTCTGATAAGCCAATGGCAGAAAACAGCGAAGCCCAGATTACCTCCTCATCTCCACGCCAACAAAGCAACGCTGCCAAGGTCAGACGTTTGTTTAGTGTTTATTTACTTCATCCCCATTAGCTGGAGCCTTAGCGGCCGCTAATCTTCCCTTTCTGCCAAATTACTTTTTTTCCCCCTTGAAGCCCAAATCTCTCCTTTTTTTATAACGCGACAGTCCCAAGCTGAGGGGGACGGGGACAGCAGCCACAGTAACGGTGTCCCGCTGGTGAACGGAAACACAGAATTTAATCTGGTAACAGAACCATCACAATCGATGACCTGGTGATAAATGCACCACAGGTTTACTGCCCCACCTTAGGATGCATCAGTACAAGTTTAACTGTATCTGAAACCGCACAAAGCAACACGACAAGGTTTTGTTTGGAGACGTTTTTTTTTCCAGATTCCAAAATGTACCGTATGGTAAGCAAGTGATGGCTTGATAGTCCAAAGTATCCGTGCATCCTGAGGGCTGACGGGGTTCTCTTCAGTTTCTTAGCCGGCGTTGTAGTTCCTGTGACTGTGGTGGCTTGTGTGGTAGCAATAGATCGACACATCAGCATCAGCATATCACAACTGTGGGATGAATTTGATGGCGTGTGTGTCATCTTAGAGGCTGACACCTCCAACATGTCAAATAAACCGCACTAAAGGTAAAAGGAAATCTATCTTTTTTTTAACATTTCCTCCAGGTTAACAGGAAATCGGTCACTAAAGAAGCAAGCCGGACAAATGCCCCGGGGGGAGGGGCTCCAAAAGGTGCAGCTAAGCACAGCTCCGCATCGAAGCCCCCACCAGGTACAACTCTCTGTGCCCCTCACTGTGCCCCTCTCAACTGCTTTCAAAAGAAACTGATTCATGGGTGAATTGTCAATGCCAATTATTGGTTTACTAATATTATTTTATGGAACTTTTTTTTTTCTTCTTCTTTTTAAACACACACTCAAACTGAGAAAGCTGTGCGTTATCTAAGAGATTTGACCGTGTGTATTTGTGTGCAGACTGCGGCAGCAACGGCGTGGAGCCCCGAGTCCTCCCAGCCGCGAGAGCTCCGGCAAAAGGCGCCGAGGCCCCCGCCGGCCTCGCTCCGGGGGCCGCAGCCGAGGCGTGTCTGGAGGAGGCGCACCGGGAGGCCGGCTTCTCCGAGCCGTACACCGTGAGTCCCCCCCCCCCTGGTTTCATTCCAGCACAACGCGGATGAAGCACCCGCTGGGTTCAGGTCCGCGTCGAACCGCTCTCCCTTCCCTCCCCAGGACTTGACGACGTCCCAGCAGGAGCAGCTCCAGCAGAGGGCGGCGTACCTGCGTCAGCAGCGAGACAAGCTGCAGGCGCTGAAGAGAGAACAGCGGAGAAGCAAGCAGGCGACGCCGCCGGAGGAGACCCCCGCCAGGCAGGAGCCCCCCGCCACCGTGACCGTAAGTGCAGCCTCTTCCTGGAGATTCCTTCCTTCCAAAAAGAGGCCGGATAGCACCGGATAGGCTGGTGATGTTGGCTGTGGTTATCTATTTATTTCCTCATTGTGCTTTTAGTCATTAAGGGGGTGTTGTAAAAACAGGCTACAGGTCGTTCCAGGGTCACACTGGCTGTGGTTTGTGTGTCGAGTGATCACAGCAAGGAGTTGTAACAGGGCTTTATGATTCACTCTCCATATTCATTACATTCTTTTTTTTAATTACAAAACGCCTTTCTTGACTTCACTTGATTTCCTTTAAATTCTTCCTCCTGATTTTCCCTTCCTTTTCTTCAAACCGCCCCGCCGAACCGTATTTTTTCGGGCGCGTCCGCTCGTCATTTCTCTCTGCCTGTATCTGGCTTGTCAGGAGGCGGTGGGGCAGTCCCGGAGGAATGGGGCCTGTACCACCCCTCCTCCTCCTCCTCTTCCTCCTGCTACTCTTCCTCCAGCACAACACTCTGCAAACTCCTCCAGACAGAAGGTGATGCATCAACTGCTTCTGAACAGCAGAAGGAACAGATCGCAGTCTTAGTAAAGAGAATTAGGCCTCCATTAGGGTTAGAATGGAAAAGCTAGCATTTGAATTCATCAACACGTCCTCTTTAGACCTGTAAACAACACAGACAGTACACGTGTCGCATAGCCGCCCTTCCAGTAGCCACCAGCGGTGATTTCATGTTTCTGTCCGATTCTTCCTGCAGGAGATATCTGCTGAGGAGAGGAAGAAGCTGCAGAAGAGAAAACATCTGGCCGACAAGCTGAAGGAGGAAGTGATCAACAAATAACAGCAATATTCCAAATGACGTGGCGTCCGCTCGCTTTGTTAATCACGCACGGCTTCCTTTCACTCACACAAACATTACGAGATCTTCCGTCTTAAAAGTCTCTTCCATCGCTGGCGGCCACGGGGGGGGGGGGGGGGGGGGGGGGGAGAGGGAGAGAGAGAGAGAGACGAGTACACGTCCTTTAAATATTTCGGACGCGTCTCCACTCATGTGAGAATCCCAGATGGCTTTAACTTTAGACACACCCACGAGAGCTCCTTGTTCACCGCTGGCTGCACTACATTTACTTTCACTTGATTAAGCCTGTCCAAATTCTAGATCTAAGGACTCTATAGTGGCCTCAAGTTATGGCACCCATAACGGAGGAAACGATCAATATCCAACAACGCTGACAGGACCGATGTTCGTTACGTTACTGCACCGATCGGTCCGAGGAGAAGAGTGATGGCGAATGATCGGGCCAATCACAGAGTACGCTAGTGACGAGCGGGGGGGGGGAGACGTCCCGCCTTGTTCCTCTGTTTTGAATGAGGTGGCCACCTCCTTATCAGCGGATCAACGCTGCTGGAGGAGTTTTTGCACTCAGGTTAAGGTTAGATTAGCAAGCTCATCGTTGCCAAAGAGCACCGGGGGGGGGGGGGGGGGGGGGGGGGGGTGGGGAGGGTGAACGCACGCTCGCTCTTGTGATGGCGAAAGAGGGCCGAGGGAACGGTGCGCCGGTTTCCACGAGAAATGCAGTATTTCATGTACGTTGTTTAATAAAAATCATTCTTATAGGCACAAGCTCAACCCCAGACTGCGTGTGTTTGTGAGTTTATAAAACTGCAGTCGTCATCATCTTCGGTTTTAATCTCGATAGATTGAGCCAGTTACGTCGTGCCGATGGGGATTCACTAGCACGTGTTCTCATTTGGACTGTGGTACGAAGACAGATCAATCCTGTAGATTCCTGGCTCTGAACAAATTGTCTTTCCCTTTAGTACCTCAAATTGCTGGAAAGATAACCACAGAAAAATGAAGATTTCCCAGATCCCAGAACAAAAGCCAGATTAACGAGTTCAATGTCAGGGTCACATTTAATTTCAAAACTTATCAAATGAATTCATACAAATGTTAAGAATGGATAGTGGTAGTAAATGCACTTGGTACAAATTCATCAAGGGGAGGGGACGCTAACAGGAGGAAAGACAAGTCGCTGGACTCCTGGAAAGCACATTATTGGCAATAATATTCTGGACAGCGCTCCGGCCCTGCTGCTCACATCTGTGTGACGTGGCATTTGTGGTTAATGGTAACTCCTCCCCTTCGTACAGCCGCCGCTGGAGCGTGGTTGTGGTGAGACGCGGGAGAGAAGATGCATCGGGAGAAACATTCTCAAACCTGCGGAAAAAACTGCTTATGCGTAAACCACGCCACAGGCCAGAGATCAACAGATGTTTAAACTGAGGATCAAAGCTCTCAGTACCTTAAGGCCTCCCCCCCCCCCCTCATGGTGTTTCAACCCCTAGCAGCACTACACAGCTCTGACATGGAGGGCCGACTCACACGGAACTCTGACCCTGAGGGTCTCAAGCAGGCGTGTCACCCAACGTGTGCATCAAGATGCCGCTCGATTCACTAAAATACAAAACTCCGGACACCCTCAGAATGTTGGCTGCAAAAATGACTTTACTGCAGTTTTAATACGTTATTTTTAAAACCAGCATTTGCAACTTCGCTGCATTTTACATTGAACCAAATGGACTGAGAGGGTGAACAGGAACCCCCACCCTTTGTGCAACAACAAAAAAAAAAAAATACACAAGTAGGTAGGTCTCTCTCTCACTCCCCTTTGAAAATCAGGTCAGGGAAAATGATTTAAAAAAAAAAAAAAGAATTAAAAAAAACATCTGTACAGTACTTTTGAACAAAGTTGTGAAATACAGGATTTCTGGCATACGCAGTCCCTGTGTGTGAGACGCTGTGTGTGTGTTTTATGTGTGCGCCATGGCCATATTGGCACCATGGCTTTCGTAGGTTTGAGTCCTGCTCCTCTGGATCTAAGTTTTTTATTTCATCCTGGTACACTTGTGACCTCCCCCGCCTCTCGACATTTCATTCAAATCTCCGATGACGCCCACATCCCCTCGATCCCTGACAAAAGCCAACAGTTCTGTGACGAGAGGGGGGGGGGGGGGGGGGGGGGGGAGGCGCACGCTGCCTCAGCCAGTCAAGCTTTCTATCACTACGACGGCTAGTCCTGCTAGCCTGACTGGCCCGGTGAAGCGTTCCTACACTTGCTGGTTGTGGTCAGGCTTCCTCGTCCTCTGCAGCTCACTGGTTTGGCTTCGAGAAGGATGGAAGGGAGAGTCCAAATGAGGACACGTTCCTGTGGGATTGCTGTAGCACCGCAGCTTCCTTGCTCTTGTTGCTACAACAACAGAGCAGAGTTGGGAACCGCCTTGGCAACGTTACGTCCACCGAAGCCCCTCTGGTCGGTACGTAGGAAGGGCAAAGGAGGAGGTGGTGGTGGAGAAAGTTGTTCAGAAGGAGGTCAGAACTGGGAGAGCGTTACAAAAGAGGAGCAGTGAGATTGCAGTGAGAAGAGTTTCCCTCTCAGGAAAACAAAGGAAAAAAAGTGGGGTGGGGTCTTTAGGGATCTGCTAGAGGAGGCTGTTATAAAAAGAGGTAAAATCAACAGGCTGAAGGAACAGACTGATTTGTCTTTTCTATCCAAGAGAAAACACTCCATCGCTTTCCGCTGAGGAAGAAGCGAGCAGCAGAGATCAGGAGGGGCCGGGGGACGTGGGAGCTCCTCTCTGCCCGTCACTCTTTGAGACAGACAGGTGGCAGAGGCAGGCCGAGGACCAATGAGACGACCAGAGGAGGGAGGATGGGAGGGACTCAAGTATCCGACCGAACAGAGGACAATTCGCCTTAAGAGCTCAGGCGGGGCCGCTTCCTTGGAGACTGCTCTTCCTCCTCCTCCTCGTCTTCTTCCTCTTCGTCCTCGTCGTCAGGGTAGTCCACCAAACCAACCATAGCGGTCTAGTAGGAGCGTGGGGAGAGAAACAACGCGGTGTCAGAACAATAAAGCCGCACTGATCTCGTATCCCTCCTGAGTGTTACTTGGTCATTACCTTCACTACTGCCGTGGCGGGGAGAGCGACGGTCTTTACGGAGGAAGTGGAACCGTTGTTGGGAGTGAGGGCTGCTGAGGCAGGTGGGATCACGGCAGCTTTCCCGTTGTTGGCACCGTTGGAGCCGTTGGCAGCTCCTGCGGCGCGTTGTACAGATCAAAATGTTACCAAAAAAGGTGTTGCATTCTGGGATAGGGATACTCTACACGCAGAAACGCAGCGTACCTTTTTTGGCCTCCATGTACTTGCCGTAGCTGTCGGAGAACTCCTCCTCCATCCGGCTCTTCTCCACGGCCTCGCCATCGTCATCGTCGTCGTCGTCGTTGAACCACAGCTCCTCGTCCTCGTCCAACGACCGCGCGTCTCTGCGATATCTGCGCGGTAACCATTTAATTAATGAAGTGCGGATATCCACCGGGGCAGAAGGGGCGAGCTAAAATGAGCCTCCTTCGCTTGATGAAGTTAGCAGTGGGAACCTCTTCGATCAGTTTACCGACCTGTTGAGCCTCTGGCTCTGCCGGTCCTTCTCCTGCTCGTATCGGCCTTTCAGGCCCTTGAAGGTCTGGACGTACTCAATGGATTCAAGTGCTTTGTAGAAGTTATCCACAATGTGAGCAATGAGAGACTTGACGTCCTCCTGGATAGAGACCAAATGGTGGCGAAAAGAAAGAAGAATAAGTCACAACTGCTGCGCTTTCAGTGCTACGAACCCATTTGTTGCGCGTTCACACACCACTTTGATGAACTCAAAGAGCTCTATGATGGCCGAGTTGAGGAGGTTGTATCGGGTGCCGTTGTCCAACAAGGCATTAATGACTGGCTCAAACAGGTTCCCTTTGATTATGTAGCGGTTGTAGTACTCGTCCTTCAGACCGATGATCCGGCGCATGAAACGCAGGGCACCTTGGGTAAGAGCAGACAGCGTAGTCACAATGGGGGGGTGGGGGGGGTTAGACCCACAGCTCAGTTAAAGTCAACATAATGTAGGACAACTGATAGAACGTCTAGAGAAGGAAAGGAAAACTAGCAGAACGGTGTGTGTGTGTGTGAACTTACAAAGAGCGAGGAAGGTGTGTTTTGAGTTCATGAGCACCAGCACTCTCCTGAGCAGGTCTTTGTTCATAATGTAGGTCTTGATGTGATAGGTGTGGTGCTCCACACAGAAAGTCAGGAGCTCCAGAATCAGCGCCAGCAGCTGAGCTGTCTGGAAGTTGTCTAAGTGAAATAAAATACATTGAGCAATGCAACATTTCCTAAATCCACTCAAAGCACTAGACTACGCTCTGGAGTCCCGACACAAACACAAGCCGTGTCATTGATAATTATTACATTTAAGTGATCCAATTATGATGCGAAAGCGGTGACTCACCTGGACAGACGGGTTTGATCTTAGTGGATCCCTCCTGCAGATCTGAAAGGCCACGACACAGTGAGTCAGTTACATGCTCGGTTAGTCTTACAGTCAGAGACGCTGGGGCTTGTCTGTCCCCGGCTCACCTTTTGAGTTGTTGTCATGTGCCGTGTTGGCCAGCAGAGGAGCAGTCAGGACGTGCATGCAGTACTTGTAGAAGAAACTCAGAAACTCCGTCTTCTCGGTTTTCTGTAAGGAAACAGACAGATTTGATGAGAGCCGTCGATGAGAAGTGCAACTTGTCGGCAATGCCTCGGTTTGTCCGGAGGAAGAATGATTGTGAGAAATAGAACGAGGCCAGCCGCCAGTCAGTGGTTCTGTTGCCAGCCACCATTAGAACTGTGTGTGTGTGTGTGTGTGTGTGTGTGTGTGTGTGTGTGTGTGTGTGTGTGTGTGTGGGGGGGGGGGGGGGGGGTTCTGCTTACATTGGTGGAAGCCAGCATGTTCTCTGGGTCGATGAGCGTCCTGAGCAGACCCATCAGCTGGACGGCCCCTCCTAACTCTGGGTCGGAGTCACAAATCATCTGCTTGATCACTACATTTATAAGCAGAACATCCTGTGAACAAAAGAAAAACAAACCGCAGAATAGTTAAAATGATGTATATTTAATCTGGTGGTATATTAGATAGAAATTCAATAAAGATACGCTGCAACAGTTTGCAACCCGTACACTACCAAAAATCACGTATTATAAAGTTTACGGTACTATACTACACGTCTTTACTTCACGTATCATAGTACAAAACGGAGTTATTGATTTACATATCAAATTTGTTTTTTCTCTGCCAGATGGACACCTCTTGCAACATAATGGAATAAAAAATAAATCTCTGATTTTTAGTTTTTGGGGAATGTCCTTTCTATCTTTACATGCATATTTAGGCTTTTTGCAATGAGAAAAGTATTTGTGTACAGGAGTCTCATTTCCAAAGTATGCAGTACAAAGCTGGAAAAATAGGAAGAGGGACATACTGTCCAAGCTTGTGTTTGGATATCACTCAGCATCCAATATTTCATACAAATAATCAAAAACATGAGGACAGTACATGATAATAATGAAACTGTCGAGAGGCTTACGTCGTCCGTCTGCTGTGGTTCCTGCATGACAAACTCCCTGACCATGGAGGGGCTGAATTCCACCAGGTAAGAGAAGATGTCTGTAGCTGCTGCCCTCACCTGCAGGTCATCCATTCCCTGAACAAGAGGGAGACAGGAGTTAAGGACCCGAACAAAGAGGGAATTGTACGCAGTAAAATCTTTCCACAGTTCAAGGCAAATAACTAAAACAGAACATACCATGACTATTTCGAGAGCAGGTAAAATGCCTAGGTTGGCCAGAGTTTTGAAGAAAGCATCCCGGTTTTGTGGCTGCAAGGTTTGTGAAAAAGCACAGAATTCCTTCACAAAGTTTACCTGTAATTTAGAGGGGAAAAAAGACGTAAACGGTTGAGCAGACAAATTTTGGCAAACAGGACCCTAAAAAAAATTAATAAATTCCATAATCACCGTATTAGTACTATAATACACAAGCAAGATATGTTTTTTTAGTCCACACCTCAGAGACACAAAAACATATCTAGCCGGGAGATTGAACAAATGTTGGACTTACGAGCTCCCTCCTTTTACAGTCTTCTGTGGCGTCATCTGTGAGCTGTGCAAAGACCTCCGTAAGGAACTTCTCGTCCTCCTGCAGCACATGAAAAAGTTTAAAAATCTAGCCGCTGAAGTAATAAAAGGCTAAAATCCCCCCCCCAAAATACAAAATTAGCCTTGGATTGTTTGATTCACCTTCATCAACTATAAATCCCCAAAAGAAAATTGGAAAAAAGTGAGCCATTTCAAAAACACCAATATTCTTAAACCTCTCATTAGCCCTGAAATACATTATTTTCATTTTCCAGTTTTCTACATCCTACAATAAAGCCCAGATTGCATCATAAAAGTATTGCATGGTACAAATTGTTTTTAATCCACACCTGACTCAACATAGAAAATCCACTTACATTGAATAAAATAGAGCTTAACACCTTTCAAAAATAATTTTATTCTTTTATATTTGAATAACCGCCACAATACAAAACTTGATGCGCGCACACACACGTGCACATCACTCAATTTTGAGTCAGTGGCAATTCAATCGAAAACATTCTGCAGATACAGAAATTTAGTACAGAAAAGACAACGACTCAATGTGCCTCCAAGTTACCTGCTTTGGTTCCTTACCTGCAACATACTGACAATCTCCACTTTGTTGAAGAAGATGAAGGAGGTGAGCGTGGACAGGAAGTTCTCCTCAAAAACAGATGGTGTGGGCAGGATGATGTCCTGGATGTACTGCACCCGGTAGGTTTGGTGGATCTTCTGCCGCAGCTCAGAGTCTGTGATGGGGATCACCTCCTTAAACTTGGCTGTCTTGGTCAAGAACTCCCGGTGTCGTTTAGGTTGAACCAGCGCAGGGTCATACTCGAGGCAGCCCACCACATCCATGATACAGTCATCAGAGAACATCACCTCGAAGAGTGCCGCTTTATTGAGAAACAAGACACCGCGGACAATCTCATAGAGGTGATGTAGACCTTCCCTGTTGTCCAGGTCCTCGCATACCCTGAAGAGACCCAGGAGTTTCTTGATGTAGCCCTCACTCATCAGAGCCAGGGCAAGTTTTTCCCTCCTGATGGGCGAAGACAGGACAGAGGTAACCAGGTCAGCAATCTCCTCCAGTCGGCTGAGCTCACAAGGAGGGAGCTCCACCAGGTGGCTTGTCTCCGGAATCTCCTCGAAGCGCTCCTCTTCAGACTCATCAATGGGGTCCTGGGTGATGTCCAGGGCAGGATCCTTGCCTTGAACCTTGGAGATATGAAGGGAATAATTCAAATACAAGTGTAAATGTACTGCCTCTTGGGGTTGTGTCAATAAAACTCAGCAAGTCAGAAAGTCTGCCGTTTGTTTACTCCCTAGTAAGGGAATTTAAAAAACAAAAATAAAAAATTGGATTCAAATTACCTGGCAAATCTTCTCCCATATCTCATCGCAGCCAGCCTTTTCCTGGAAACTTAGGGCAAGGTCGTAATTATCTGCTTCCGACCAGACAATCAGTGTGTCCTGGGAGGAGGAAAAAGAAAACATCAAACTGTATACAAAAGAAATGTTTATCTTATTTAGAAGACACAGTCAAGCACAGTTGCATTATCAAAACGCGCCTCAAAGAGTAAGGCATCATAAATACACATAAAAGTTCTACGGTGTCCTTCAAAATGATTCATTGTTACTTTCTCTAGCATCTCCTTTATTAACTTAAACAATGTGACATTCATGTTGCAAATGTATCTTGGTCTGTGCAAACAAGTGTACTGGTATTGTGTCTGGGTTTACACTGGGACAAGATAGTGAATCACCAGTGTCTGCACTGTATCTGTCTAGCAGTACCTGTCAATCAACAGGACTCAGCGTGAAAGTGATTACATTAAGAAAATGCTGAGGTACTCATGGGCATGCCCTTTGCAGCTAATCCAGACTCGGGATTGTCTAATCTTACCTGTTGTTTCTGATATGCAGTATTCGGGCTTATCTTCGACTCCAGCAGTAGAGATCCTAAAACACAAAGACTTGGGTAACTTTTCATCTCCGAGCCCATGCTCACAACAAAGACAACCCAATGATGTGACGTAACCAATTATTGGAGATTACGGTCAATTAACATGTGCGGCATTCAGAGGGTTTATAACACTAAGTAGCCAATGTGAAACGCTGAATAAAAAACGTTTCAAAATGTGTACGTAGTCCCCTAACAACGCAGGGATTATTATAGCTAGATTAAAGTTCTCCCACGTTATTATTTTTGGGGGATGATCTTCGCGTGGACCAAGAGCGGTTTGCTATTCGGAGTTATAAGAAGTTTGTACATTTTAGGCAAGACTTCGAAGGCCCCCCCATGCTACCGAGATCACGTCGCCTGCTAAACTAACGAGCTTGCTAGCAGCAGCTATTCAATAAATTATTTCATTTTATCTCTGGGCTTTGCGAATACTGGCCCTGCCTACGGCCGGGAAACACTAGAATAAAACGCCTCGGCTAACTCAAATACGCAATGCCAGTAATATAACCAAGTACACATAGTGGCAAATTGCACATAACATTGTCCGAACTACAAGAAGTTAGCGTGCTAATGCTAGCCAACGTTAGATCAATGAGGCTGTGCTAACTGCTAACTTACCGTCCGATTCGGCCCGAACCAATAATGATATTCCCTTCAGACGTTCAACAAACGTAGACGAAACGTGTCCGGTACCCCGATCGTCCCACTGCCGGTCTTCATTTAGCGTATACACTTTCACCCGCCGCCGTGTGTCCGACATAGTTACCCGAGTCGGAGCTAGCTGGCTAGCGGTCTGCTAACAAGCTATCACCTCACCCCCGTCTGGCGTTTTCCTAGCCTCGACTTGTTAACTTTGTGTCCACCCGCATGTTATAAAACATGCACTCAGTAAAGTTCACAACAGCAGTGCAATGTATCAGTGGATATTTCGTAAACACATTACGTTCACGGTGTGAAACTACTCGACCAGGAGGCCTGTTATCACTCAGTAATATTTTTTTTTTTACAGAGAACACAACAACTCCAACGGCCTTCTTGCTAACGTCCACAGACCGCCATCTTGTAATCCGATCTTGTGTTCTTTTTCTTCTTCAACGTCAATCAAGCGCTAACTGCCGCGGGGACTCCGCCCCCGAGCGACTTCATCCAATAGCGAACCCGCAGCGCCCAATGCGCCCCCTACAGACGGGAGAACGTCATAGCAGCAGAAAGTATAAGCAGACAGAGGCGCCAGGAATTGTTGCACTCATGTGAGTATATTTAAATATCAGTATATGTTTAACTATGTATGTGAAGATATAGCTGGGAATCCAAATAATCACAATAAAAACCAATGACTCACAGAACTCATTTACTATTTGTAAGAGAAGTTTTCGAACATCTTGGACAAGAGAGCTCTTAAACAGACACACGATTTTAATACACCTCAGTTTATTAACACCCCGAATGCTGCAGTAAGTGCTGTAATTCCTCCATTCAAGGTGAGACATGTCTTATACAACTGGCCACGTTCGGTGAACAAATGCATTAAACTAGCTTCATTAATTGTATAAAATTATTCACCCAATGGTGATTATATATTGATTTGGTGAATATTATCAGTCACAAATTAGGTTTGACTACAAATTCAGCGTGTGGGGCACCAGATCCAGACACCGCCTCTCTTGACATGAGAATTTCCCAATACTTGTACACCCTCTGGTAATTATGCATATTTCTTTGTCAACATCTCAACGTTGGGCTTCATTGTTGTGAATTTTAACAATGCAAAGCAACCAGTACTTTTCTCATTTGCAGATCACTCACAAATACTCCAAATCAAACCTTTAGTAAAGAGAATTTTGTTTTTAAAACTCTACATCGTGTTTTATATCATGGCCCCGGAAGCTTAGAGGACTTGTATGAACACTGACACACACAAATTAGGTGACCATAGATACATTGCACGGTGGAAACTGCTTGATATCGTCAATTATAACTGAGGTAAAAAAAACGGGTAAACTTCAAAATAAAACTTGTCTCCTGCTCAGCGTTCTTTCCAGTCGGTGGATATCCACTGATGACGGCAGGACGTCGCGTTGGATCAGCGGCGGTTCCTTCCAGTCACATCAATACCACCACAGCAGGGGAAACCCGTCTCTTGTTTTGCATGATTTCTCAGCAGAAGTGCTTTGTGGCAGAATGCAGCCTTATTCAATCCACTTTGTTAGAACTGCACAGAGTCAGCCTGTCGTGTTGGCGGGGTCACAAATCGGGGGTCGTCCCCTGGCCGTCGCCTGCGCCCATGGAGATGCTCTGTTTCTCACTCAGCGTTTTGATAACAGATGCAGCAGGGGACTGAAGCACCTTCCGCGAAATTCTCATCCTGCCGTCTGTCGGGTCCCGTCCGAAGTACTTGACCTGTTAGCAAAAGTCCAGTCAGAGACAATGAGCCCATTATAAATTAAAAAAAAAACACACAGGAGGCAACATTTGACTAAACAGGCTGCAGGCAGTGACACGCACCTGTATCTGCTGTCCCACCTCTAAACCCAGAGCACTTGGATGTCGGATCTAAAAAAAAAAAGGAGGGGAGGGAAATACAAAAGAAGTCACCGTTAAGTATTGGATTTCATGTTCAAACACCTCTGGCGCGCGTTAGGAAGCCCGGGTCCACTGACCCGTTTGTGGTCCAGCTGGGAGTTGTGCAGCAGAACAGCGCTCATGTTGGGATAAAGTTTCACCATCACACCAATGTCCCTGAAGCAGAGCAGGGAAGGAGGCTAAAGGTTTGATTCGTGTTTAAAGTGTAAGAACTGCCAATAACTGGCATCAAATGCTGCAGTTCACTGCTTTACCTGATCTCAACGATGGTGGCCGAGTAGATGGCACCAAACTCCAGCTGCTGCTCCTGCTGCAACAAAGCCAAATAAACATGCATGTGACCAGCCATGGATGTGCACACATGCGCCAGCAGCCTCGTGTTGAGATCCCTGGGACGCGGTGCAGTGAGTGTTCTTTGTGCGACGCGCGGCGTCTAAAAAGCGGCTCCCAACGAGTCACGGAGACTCACGTCGTCTTTGCAGATTTCCCCGATGAAGTCTTGGGCTTCGCTCATGGCTCCGGGTGTCGGAGCGAACACGGAGAAAGTCTCCTCGTCCACCTGACTTATCGTCACACCTCAAGAAGACCAACAAATTACCCGTTTAAACCGTGTGGGAAGGAGTCTGTACTACATTCACAAAGAGATCAGGATCCTGGTTATGACCTTTAAATGACTCGTCACCTGTTTGAGCTTGTAACCTGCGGAGGTTGTAGCCGCCCGGACCGACGAAGCGAGCTCGTCTGGAAACGGGCACCCGGACATTTTCTGGAGGCAGAAGAAAAACGCCGCCAAACGTCAGCTTCCTTCACAGTAAAAAAATGCATTCCTTTTGGAAACCCAGTATTCATGATAAGTTACGTTCTCTCCTCCAAGCCAAGAGCAAATACTCGGCAGCTTGTTTTGGCCTCCTGTCTTCATTGTATCCAACATGCCATCCGCTACTCATCCAACTCAACTAGTCCTACACACAGAAACACCAACACACAACGGATGTTAGAACACAAAGCTTACCCACAACAGGTCCGTTCTCTTTCCTCGTCTCTCGAGGTTTTGCTGTACATTTGTTCATGATGGCCAAGATCTCCTTCTTTGCAACTGGAGCACAATATTAAAAACAAAAAAGTCCATAAAGCCGAATATGTTCCCGCGTATTCATTTGGGTTAAATGTTCTGCTGCTCACCTGTGGCCTGTTGGATAGCCTCCATGACCACTTTGAGAGGCAGACCTGGGATCTTCACGTCGGCCTGGGGGTGGAATAAGTGTACAAGATGAACCAAAAGGACGATAGCAGAAATAACAGCTCAACAAGTCAAGTTTATTCATTTATCCCAATATCACCAAATACATTTATTTAGTTTTAAGCGATTGAGCCCTCGCTTCATTTTTTTTAAAACCATTTGTTCTGTTAGAAGACCGGTACCTGTACCTGTAAAGCAGTGATGCCTTTGTTTGTTCCTGCCAATTTGAAGTCCATGTCTCCAAGGTAATCCTCTATTCCCTGGTTAGGAAACAACAGTTCGCTCACATTCACGTCATTTAGTGAGAATGTTTCAAAGGGATGTCCTGCTCAACCAAACTCTTCCTTCCTTTTCTACATATTTGGTCACACTTCAAAACGTACCAGAATATCAGTGAGTAATCTGTAGTCTAGGATGTCAGCGGGTTTCTCCGGGTTGGCCTTGGAGATGAGGCCGATTGCTACACCTGCCACAGCCGAAGAGATGGGAACACCTGGGAGACACAGATGCAGACATATTAGCACAAAAAAACCCACTTCACTGTGTGAATAAAAACACACAACTTAATCCAGCGACCCCAATCCTATTAATCCATCTTTGAACCGTTTCAGAGGAGCATAATGATAATTCTTAAAACACAGTTTTGAATTGTAATTGGCTGCCGCAGAGCTAACCTTAGACATCATACGATCATAGACTTTGACTGCAACATCAGTTTAATTTTAATTAATTAATTAATTAATTCGGGATAGAATAGTCTGGTTTATCACATTACATTTAGCTGAGGCTTTTATCCAAAGCGACTTACTCTCTTACTCCACCATAGATACAAACTCAAAGAACAAGAAAGTGCTATTTCATCAAATAAGCCGATTTACAACTTGTTATAGATAAGAGCCATTATAAGTGTAAATTAAGTGCTACAATTTGTTAGTGTTTTTAGTCGAGGTGTAGTCTGAAGAGGTGTGTGGTGGAAGATGTGAAGGCTCTCTGCCGTCCTGATGTCATCAGAGAAATCGTTCAACTATTTCGGAGCAAAGAGTCGTGATCTTGTCGAGTGTTTTGCTCTCTTTGAGTGGTGTTGGTAGTATCAGCATATTTACAAGATAATAAATATGCATATTTCATTTCTGTAGAGATTATCAAATGTGAAAGAGCTCGTACCTGCATCCATTAGAGCGAGGCTTCCTCCGCACGCTGAAGCCATTGAGGAAGATCCTGAGGGGAGATAAAGAAGATGAAGAGGCTCCAGTCTGAGATATCCGGTCTATCATGATGCCCTTTCTTCTTCAGAAACGTTGTCCCAACACTCACCGTTTGACTCCAGCACCTCGGCCGTGACCCGGATAGTGAAAGGGAAGTCTTTAGGAATGATGGGTCTCAGAGCTTTCTCAGCCAGAGCCCCTGAAAATGAACAAATACACACACACTAACATGAGCAAATACACATGCACACAAACACACACTAACACATCTTCATCCCGATGACTCTTGATGAGTTGTCAGCCCACCCTGAAGACGACGAGGAGAAGGAACTTTTAACACAAACCATGTCCCAGCTCCCTCCTGTTGATGCCTCCCATCTTTCCAATCTCATTGGTTGCATACGGAGGGAACTGAAATCAAAAGGCAATGTTGACTTTTAAGTCACAATCAACCAGACGTTATTACCAGCGTTGTTTTACAGAAGGAAAAGAGGATTATAATTAGAAATTATCCAATAGGTGCACAGTATGAGCATGGACCTTCACTGAAGTATGTAGAATCATCCATCTATTATTATTTGTTTTTTCACTCACCTCATAATGAAGCATAAAGTTTTTGGATTTGACGCCGCTGCAGAGAGAAAAGGATGATTCTTTAATCTATTTGTCTGTTTGGGTAATTTAGTCTGCCACATTGCATGAAGCCCTGTGTGCAATGACATTCAAATAAAGACATGGGTGACAACTTTACCTCAAAGCTGTGGTGATAATATCTGCTTTGACACTGGATTCCAGTGAGTCAAATGTGACACTGCTAAGGACCTATAAAAAGAAAAAACAAAGCGGACTGAACATTCTTTGTTAAAAGAGAGGCTTTACCACAGAAAAAAATAAAATTCCAGACCCTCGCTGATCCTTCTCCTCCTATTGCATGCATTACAAAACCCAGTATTTCATCTTTAACAGCTGCAGGAAACACAGTAAATTGGAATGCAATCGGGTCTTGGCTTTCACAAAATGCATCTGTGAAAATCCAGCTTCCTTTGCCGTGTTCCTACCTGCGTTTGTCCTCTCTGGAACAGAGCTGAGCCATGCAGCGGTTTAAAGAGGTCCACGTCGCAGGAAATGTTCCTCAAAGCAGTCAGCTCCCTCCCATCACATCTACAACACCGCATACGAATTGAAAATAACTCAAGAAATCCAGTTACAAAAGGCACACCGTGCGACAGTGTTCTGTATGAGTGACATTGCTTACCTCTTGAACTCATTTAAAACTAAATTGCGGAAGACTTCTTTGCTCACAGTGTTGAAGGATTCAATGATTTCAAAGTGCTCCGCCTGAGGGAACCTTTCTACACACGGACGACATTAAATTACATTAATGACATCGGTCACAGATTTAAGTACAACCAAGTGAATGTTTTTGTGTGAAGGGGGTTGCAACTCTTTTTGAAACAGCTTACTTTAAAACACAAATATGACGACGAACTACCTTTTAGCTCCTCTTCGGCTTCTAGTCGGACTTTGTTGATTGCCTCGTCTCTTGAAATCTAAAACAAGGATCATGAGGAGATTCTTCCGTGAACTTATCAGGAGATAAGGTACATGAACATGGTCATATCCCAGAGAGGAGAGACGTCAGCGATTCGAGCCGCTTTTAGTCAATTAAAGAAGCGACAGACTTTACCTTATCGTGAGCGTAATCGGTGAAAACCGCATAGATCTTCTTAGAGGCCAATCTGCGAGGATGAAAAAGAAAAAAACAAGCTGTTACCAACATCTAAAACCATACAAAACAGATGAACACATGTCTGACGGTTTCATCGCCAGGCAATTTCAAAATCCTGAACTAAAGTTTTATTTGGGAAATGATCGAGTTGAGTTTCGTCTTACTGCCGAACGTGCTCCACCATGTCAGTCGGGGCGGAGAAGATCCTGACCGGGGTGCGCTTGGTGATCTTCTGTTCTCGCGCCAGCTGCTGGATGGCCAGTATGATCTGCTGGGTGTGTTTGACTCCCACCTTCACCGCATGGCAAAAGTCCTGCTGCAGAACGTTCTCCGCTGACGCCTCAATCATCACTGGCACACAGAGAGTCACATCCAACCAGAGTCACATGATTGTCAGAGGACCGGCGCTTTACACAAGTCACAAATCTCTCCCTCCTTCGTTTTTGAAATATTATGGCTAAATGATTACGGCTGACTTTAGGATTTTAGCCAGATGTAATCTCATCCTTACTTTGTGGAGAACGATGTCAATCGGAAACAGCTGACTATAAATAACTCCCTGGTGTGAACAGATTCATAAGCAGCAACAGTTTTTTTACCAACTTACCCACTTGACTGCTGGGAGCTCCTGCCACAATGAGGTTCAGACTGCTGGACGTCATCTCTGCCCTGGTGGGGTTGATCAGCATCTGTCCGTCCACCATGCCCACCCGCACAGCACCTGCACAAACACGGACGCACAAGCTAGATTTTACCAGCAACTGAGGAGGAAGGAACGCGTGAAAACAGGCATCAAAAAGGGCACGAAATCTTATGAAAAGGCCTAAAAATGTTCCTCACCTATGGGTCCGTGCCACGGGATGTCGGACAGGGACAGAGCAGCAGAAGCTATAACGACACAAAAAAAAATTTGTTTAAGGATGAGAAACCTCAATGCTCAGTGGAAAACATACACGTCCGAGATTTAACTCACCTGCATTTATAGCCAGCACATCTGGATCATTGACACCGTCAACTGCCAGCAGGTTACAAAGGACCTTGAGGAGACATAAAACACACACACACACACACACACACACAAAACGTTGGAGGAAGATACACATCAATATCATCTGTGTTCGAAAAGCAAAAGTGAGCTAAACTGTCGCCACGCAAGGGTGAGAAGGTGCAACTTAGCTGACCTGAGTATCGTAAAAGTAGCCTTGAGGAAACAGCGGTCTGATCGCCCTGTCTGAGCAACACAAACATGAGGAAACGTTTAGCGTTTAGTCAAAGAGCCCAAGGCCACATCCACACACAGATACATGTCAAAAGATACGTTCTTGTCGACCCACCTATGAGTCTGCTGGTGAGGATCTCGTTGTCAGTGGTGCCCATCTCTCGCCTCAAATAGTTGGTGGGGATTCGCCCCGCAGCAGCTGCCTTCTGTCTGTAGTCCACCTGTCAATCAGAGGCGACATTCACTCACAAATATTTATCAAGTAAAAAAAAAAAAAAAAAAAACCCCACTATCTCTGTCAATAAATAAAGACGTGGTGGACGTTTTACTGTAATGTTAGAAAACATACCACAAGAGGCATGAACTGCGACGGAGAAGGTTTGGTTTTGCTCACAGCCGTCACCATCACAGAGGTATCTCCCAGCTTCAGAAGGAGAACGAGGTCACAAGGTCATATAAATAAATCACGAATAAGATCAAACATCTTAAAATGACAAAATGATCTTTTCTGTTAATTTAGAATCAGACTAAGTCAATTTCACTTTGAAAGCGAAAAATGACAGGATTATAAATGCTGTTCACATAACCTAAACAGGAGGAATCTGAGGAGGAGCAAAGAACAGACACCTGATAATATGACTAGTAGATACATAGAATAAATGGTATGAGATGCAAGTAAAGTGTAAACATATTATAAAAGAATATGGATCAGAAATTATGTCCTAGAAGCCTCCAGGTGCTGCAAATTCATGCACCTGGATTTTTCTGTACCTGTACCACCGCAGATCCATCGGCAAATCTAGCAAACCTCCCCGAAGAGATCTCAAGTTTCCTACAACAAAATGAAACACACCGCCACACATCATGGTACAATATGGAAAACCAAAAACCTATTTTACAGGCAGTTAGATGGCATTGTGTAACGCTGTGTTCTCGTGCCCAAATTCACCCCAATAGTCTGATTTTGAGCAAGCGAGAACTGAAAAAACAACGGATACGCTTTGACAGATGGAGTCTGAAAGAATCAGCCTGAAGAGGGTGAAAAAAAGGTCACGCCTCGCTCGTTAACAGTCACTGGAAGGGAGAGGAAGCCGGGAAAGTACACTTACTTCTCCCCAAGGTCCACGACCAGTCTTTGTGGGTTCGCATGGTTGCTGTAAACACTCTGGTGACACAAGCGGACGTGGAGGCGGGCGAACGAGTGCCCGAGACGGAGTAAATACCTCATATCCCCAGAAACACGGAGACAAAACAGAGGAAAGGACCGAGGTGACAGCCGTTACAGTGTAGATGTGCGCATGGAGGCTTCCATGTCAGTTGGGTCACATGTGCGGAAGTGCTTTTCAGGAACGCTTCTCCTGATTGGACCGACCGCGTTGCGTGTGTGACGTCAAAACCAGAGCCGTATAAACAGTGAGTTGCGTCAACGGAAGGTTAAAACCATTCATTTGCCACGCGAAAAACTACCCTCTGATGGTTTTAGGAAGTATTTAGCGGGATATTTTGCATTAATTAAAACTACTCGTCGCTGTGACATTTAGTAAGAATGGAATAACCATTCGCAGAGTGTTGTGCTAATGTGGATGTGCCTTAAATTCAGATTCTCCCAGCAGAGCTCCTCTCAGTGAAAAAAAGAAGTAATTTACGTTGTTAAACTGATTCAAAGTTTAATAAATATATTAAGTAACAGCTTTAGCAATCTCTCTGGTGTAAGAGGAAAGGAAGCAGCATTTATATCATATTGACATTGTCGGAAACTCCTCCAACTGTCAAATGTTTCTGAATAACGGACTCTGTGAGCCTCAAAGAGTTCACAACTTCGGTAAATCAAGGACTTTTCATTCTTTTCCAGAAGTTACAACAGAAGCCAGACTGCCCTCCAGTCAGTCATTGAGCCCACTCACTAAACAGTGGGGATGCTGCGGTTGTTATGGCAACAGATGGGTGGTAACAGCATCTCTAACACACTCTGGGTTATCTGCACACATGCACACACACACACACACACACAAACATGCCCAAAGACACGCACACGCGCTCCAGTTAATTGCAGGGTATCACTTAAGCTCACACCCACTGAAAAGCACAAGAACCCATTTCCATTATTACCAAGGTCTCTGGTAGTGTTTTCTAGTTTCCATGGCTCTGGGACACATTGAGATGTCGTTATTACGAGCAGAGCCATGGGCTATTAGTGCGTAATGGACCAGTCTTTGCTTTGAGGCAGACTCCAGGGATCATAAACAGCTTAGTGGAGAATGCTGTTTGCTTTGTCTCGAATAAGCTTTACTTCTCATGTAAATGTCAATCGACCAACCCAGAAATAAATCTGTGGGCTGCCTGTACAAAAATTCTTTATTGACCCATTATTTTCTCACAGGGCTCTCTGTGACCTTTAAAGATAATTGGACCAAGCGGCGTAAAGAGGGGATTGATGAATGCGTGTTGTTGATGAGAAGTGATTATTCAAACAGGCCAAATAAAAACAACCAGGCCAAACTAAAAATCACTAAATAACTTGATGCCAGCCCTTCTTCCATGGTATTTGAATGTCAGTGACACAATTTCCTCATTTTTGGAACTAATTTCAAAGGAAAAAAAAATCTGCTCTTAGCGTGTCCGTGTGTCAGTGTGTTGCCTCAGTCGCTTTAAGACTTTGAGATTTAATGCTGTGTTGTTTCAGGAGACGGCAGGCATGTGTGCTCACCTGAAGACACATGCAGACACAGACATGCAGAGCATTGGATCTTCAGCAGTAATGGGATCTGAGGTTATTCTGGAGTGTGATTGGAGGCCGACTATGTATCATCCTAAATCTTGAGAAATGTTGGTGTTAGAACTTTTACTGCAGAATTGCATTGGTTTCTACAGTAAATGTCCATTAACACCAGTGATGAGGAATTCATGCATTCACCTTGTTCGCTTACTGGTTTCTCCTGTGTGTCTCTCCAAAGACAGTAATTGGACCCACGGATATGGACACGCATGAGCCTGAGGGAAACACTGTTTCGACAGCTAGCGACTTGAGTTGGCAGCAAATGATTTCCTTTGTGACAAAGTGTGGTAATTTCATTTTGAGCTTGACTGGGTTCCAGGTCATATGCGGTTCCACCAGCTCACAATAAGTAGAGCAGAACGTTTCTACCATAACTGAGTTTGAACTTTCAGAAGCTACTTTCTCTTGTGGTTTAAAAAAATCAAAAGAATCAGATGCTGATTGGAAAACACCCATTAAGTGTGTGTTTGTGTGTGTAGACACAGTGTCTGGATATGACTATTCGATTCATCGGTAAGTGGATATACTGTATGTCCATAGAATGTATGATGCATGCACAATAAACAGCACGTTCTTGCATTATTATTATTATTGATCAACTCAAGGTTGGAGTAAATGATTCTTTATAAAATGCACTGTATACGTTGCCATCTGCTCGTACCATTTTGGGTAATCATTCCTTTCATGGCATACGCAGAGGGCAAAGTTTATGATAAAACCAAAATCCAATGGTTTTAAACGGTCGACAGGTGCAGCAGAAACAAAGTGAATACCGAGTGTGCAAGACTCACACGTTTAAAACATGAAAAGAAGATTCCAGCAGGCAGATTAATCCTTGCAGCATCAATAAGCGTTCCGGGTCTGAGACTAAATCAATGAGAGACTGAAATGTTTTTCAGTTGCAACTCTAACCCCTGCTTTCCTAACTGTTGGCTCTTTGCAGCGTTGTTGATCCAAAAAGCCTCTCAGACTATGGGGCCGCAGAGGGAGATTCAAAGAGGCCTCAAACGTACAGAGCGGATTGCTTTTTGGTACCAAAGTTGAATCCAGAGCTGTCAGTAATGCTCATCCTCTCACTCTGCTGGGGCTCCTGACGAGTTAAACAAACTGCATTAAGGACAGCTCTGTGTTTGAGTGCTATTGTGTCTCTCCATGTCTTTATGAAAGAGAATACTCATTTATTTTCTCAGAGTTTCAAGGATGCATTATGACTAACAGGATGCTGAGGGTTGGTACACACACATCTTTGTTGACCTTTGAGGAATTAGGCTTTGCCACAGGGGGGGGCTTAATCCTTTCAATTGGAGATTTTACAGACAGACGTTGATTTTTCTCATTGCAGCACTAGAAGATACACCTGAGAGGAAGGTCAGGCTGACCTCTGCAGCAAAGATAGAGGTCAAATCTTTACATAATTTACCCAATTACCTTTAGTTATGTTATTATCACCAATTTGTTGAAGGTACATTGTTATGTGTGTGCTGAACATATTGTAAAAACACTTAAAAAGACCACTTAAGCACCTTATTATCAGTAAGCCATGGATACCGTTTAAACAGTGTGAGTGTTGATTCATCTTACAGCTTGCTAAGCATTATTTTTGGCACCTTGGGCGTGGTCTCAAACTCAAACTTTGGTTCAATATGACAAGAAAACTGTAAATATCGGCCATATTACAAGGAAATGTGGTATAAATACTGACTGACGCCGTAGGATAAATCCAAATATTTGTAAGTCGTCCTAAATATGGTCAACATAATTGTATTAAATTTGCAGTGTAAATCAGAATATGCTGCTTTGGATTTGACTCATCAACTTGTTAGAGGTCCAAACCAGTTATAAGTTAGTTAAAGAAGGATGAATGGGTAACAGCTCGAGCAGCTCTGTCAGCCCACCCTGCATTCAAGGCCACATGACATCAGCTCAGCTCCAAATAAAACATTCTTTGTGGTCACTCGTAAATACCAGTGAAATAACTAACAGGAAACTGCAGTTTATAATTGTATCTAAGAGAGGAGGTGGTTGTTCAGAGAGAGAACGTTTGATTTGTGACGGATTTCAGAGCAGCTCTGCTTCATGGTTGTGGTCTTTATATTCTGAATTAATACCATGATGGGAATATTTCCACGTGTTTCCAGAGTTTGATCCAAATAGCAGAGTGTGTATGTGTGTGTGTGTGTGGAATGCTGCTGTGGGTCTCTACAATCACTGAGTCATTTATGTAGGCGACGCTTTAGAAAAAAAGCTCTATAAAACATCATTAATGACAGACTTTAATGAAACAGGCCGGAGCAGCAGCCGCTTATATTCAAGGTCAATGAATCACACACCGAATGAATCCTGTGAAACACACAATAAACACACTGAGCTGTACAAAATATCCACCCTATCCTCCACAGTAATTAACTGTGCATAATTGTGCTCTGTGTAAGCACAAGGCTTCATGCAGCAGCCATGAAAGGTTTTCATTACCCGTGTGCTGGGTGACACAGAGGCCTGAGTGGGCTGCCACACGAAAAGGCTGTACTTAATTGAAACTATTTTATTGAATCGACCCTGAAGAAAACAAACCATTTGGGTTTTTTTTCACATCATTAGGATAAGATAAACTTTATTGATTTTTAAGGAAATGGAATCGTCTGGAGCATTGATTAAGGAACAAAGCGCCTTGCCTGTATTGATAGAGAATGTATGTTCATACAAAAATAAAACTTTGAATGCCATATATTGCTGTCAACAGCCTGATATTTAACATTTAGCTGAAGATGTACACTTTATATTGACAGTGACAGCCAAACAAAGAAAATACAACCCCTATCCTTGATACATGCCGATGGGCTGTTTTAACCAACATTGGATTTCTAAGAAGCGTCACTTAATGCTGTAACTCCTTGAGGCTCACAACCCTCCAGTCAGCAGACAATCAAAAGAAAGCAGGTCCAGTCAGGATCTCCTACTGTATCAAGCGGAAGTATCAACCACAACGACCGTTACTCTAAATGCAAATGAGGGCCCTTACCCAGGAGGGCCGCTGCTGGAATGTGCTTATCATAAGTTTACGGCGACCATGCAACGATCCATTTGTTCCCGAGAGGTGACCCCCGGTCCCCTGCTCCCAGATCAGTGATTGTGTTTTCATCGGCTATTTGGTCACACCACCAGTGCTCCCTCTTCACACCCACAGAGCCATTCATCAACTGTTGATTAGGTGTCTCCTGTATAGAGAAGGACTGTGGGTCTAGTCTTGTGGTTCAGTCGTTACCTTGCTGCTGATGCAGTTAAAATAAATGCTGTGTGATTCAATTATCTGGTTTCTGGGATTAATCTACATTAGTGCATGATTCATTTACAATTTACCTATTTATCAGTCCACCAAAGATAATTGGACTGATGAATAGACAGATAGATGAATTCTTTATTAATCCTACAAACAGATTATTTTGTTGCTACTGTAGCATAAATACAGGTAATCCAGTTGAGACTGTCCCTCTATTTTGCCATGTAAATGCCATGTGATGCATTCCCCACAAAAAGGAAGTGCATCTTAGCAGTTGTCTATTAGACTGGACAATGACATAAGGATCCTTTTACACTAGTCTCTTTTTATATTACCCACTAGGTGTCAGTAGCCTTCTTGCTGGCAGCTTTAATGTAACATGCTGCATGCTGTAAAGGCAGACAAAAGGTACGCATGGATCCCCTGTATGTTCTACCTGCACAGGAATAAAACAAGCAGGAGAGGTTCAGCATGCAAATCCATATAAATTAAAGCACCATAGAGCTGTCTGCTTAGTCTCATTCCATGAATGTCTCCATCATTCACTAAAAAAACGTTGCTCGTATTTCCAGCGCTGCTCTTGCAATATATTTAATAGAACACTAACTGTTTACGAACGGCGCGCACAAAATATCGATGGAAATTGACGCTTTCATCGGTGCCCTATTTTTTTTCTCTCAGAGCGGGGAGGGGCGGAGGGAGATGCGGAGGAGAGCGGGGCGGTGCTAAGTGTCCTCCGCTCATCCTCTGCGCTCGCGCCCCCTTCATTTGAACGGAGTCGGGCGGAGAGAGAGGTCCGCGCGCGCACCAATGACCTCACGGCCAATTTGAGGAGTAAACTGACGATTTTTTTTTTGGAAAACGGGACTTTAACCTTCTGGGATTTTAATTTCTCCATCCCCTCCTCTCGCACTGGATGTTGTCCTTGATTTTTTCATGTTTCTCTTATCGTTAAATTAGCCTCTGTGAGATCTTTAGCCTGCAACCTTCTTCTTTTTTTTCTCCACAGCTAGCATAAAACCACACCTGGCTCAGGTCTCATGTAGACGGTCTTTATCCTCTTTATGCAGATATGTTAGCTAAGCTCGTCTATTTTTTTTTTTAGCTCGGTGGTTTAAAGACACATTAAAAACAATGTGATTCAGTCTCCCATCAGATGAGGTAACCCAGCCGTTGTCATCTCAAACAGCTGTGTGGTGTCGAAGATTCTGGATTAACGTTTATTTTTTTAATTTATTTTTTTAAATCTTCTTCCTGGAACATCCTCCAGAAACCACGGACCCGCTTTTCTCTTCTTCTTCAGTGGTGCAAAAATGAGCGTCGATTTAATCGAATCAACTACATGAGCGGATCCAAAACAAAACACACGTCCTTCTCCCCGGGAGTGAACCTTCTTTAAAACGGCGCCGGTTTGCCCTGAAAAAGAAGAAGAAGAAGAAGATGGAAAGCGAGGTTTTCACCCCTCTGCTGGAGCAGTTTATGCTCACGCCTCTGGTGTGCTGGGTAAGCTTTCCCCATGTAACCACTGCGACGCGTACTAAGCTCACTAATCAAGCCCCACTGACCTGTGAAGTGTGTGTGTCTGTCTGTGTGTGTGTGGATGATCTCAACACCCACCCTATTTCTGTTGTTCTCCTTCATTTCTCAGGTGAAGACAGCCGGCCAGGCCTCTTTGACCGATGGCACCCAACTGTCGGAATATATTGAGTTAGTGGATGGGATTTACCTGAACGAGATCATGCTGGAGATGTAAGTCATTTTAACCCTCACTCAGACGCGATTGATCATAAAAACGCCACGCAGGCCTTTGCTTGGGGATCTCAAACCCTTCATGGTGATACGAGACACGACAAATGATCCCCTGGGGGGGGGGGCTTTCAAGTGTGGTCATCCCCACATGACCCGGTGAAGCATTTCTTCACTAGCTCCAGCCTCTGCTCAGCCCTCCTTTTCTTTTTAAATTGTCTGCTGAAGTGAATGTAGGTTAACGCACAAAAGGGACCTTGTATTGGGGCGGGTCGTGGGGGGTCACACCTTCAGAAATGGCCGCTATCTGCAGGGTCCCTGGGAGCTGCAGTTGAATTTGCATCAGCAGCGTCGGATGCGAGTGATGCAAGGAGCAGCTCCACAACTTCCGGTCGGCGGGAGGCCCGTCGTCTGCAGCTGACTCGACCCCCCCCCCCCCCCCCCCAGAAGCTCCACAAGCTCACGTTTCCCCGCTGTGCTGCAGATTAAAAGACCACAAATAGCAGTGGTAAGCGGACAAACGCCCGGGAGCGGGATCTGGACGCAGATTTACGCGGACCACAGCAGATCCTTCAGAAAACGCCGGTTTCTTTTTTTGCTCGAGTAAACTCTTAACGTGTGCTGGGGGAAGATGAGGCCTTCAACGTCCGTCTGAACCCGCCTGTCATTTCCAGCCGCCTCCCCCCCCAACGTGCAACAGTGGCAGCAGACGGCTTTCCATTCCTTTTGTCTGGCTCAGAGCTCCTGACTTCCCGCTTGCCCGGGCAATTTTCTTTTAGTGTCATATTTTTCCGCTAATGCCCCACTCCACACTGTCAGCATTTACCCCTCCTGTCGGCCTGATCCCAGTGGAATTTATTTCCACCTCCCAGAAGAGATTATAACGGGTTGCATTTTCCTAGGCCAACCCCACGTGTCGCCCGTATTGCGAGGCAGAGTCGTCTCTAGGAGGGGGGGGCGGGCGCTTGTCTTTGGCACGTCCCCCTTGCAGTATTTCTCCATGTGCACATGTTCTACCTCGGTGTAGAACCGAAGGGTTAAGCTGTAGCTGCGTGGCATGAGGAGCTGATTAACTCTGAGCGGCCGCTTCCTGTCCTCTGGTTGGTGTCCTCTTCCTCCTCCTGCTCTGTCCTCGACCTCCTGCCGCTGGGCTGCATCGCCCCACTGAGAGTCGCTCTGTCCCATGCCTCGTCTGTCCTCCTTTTCTAAGGAAGGCCGTCGCAGGTCCATTTGGACCAGGGCGCCTCTCGTCTTTCGCGCTCACACACACACAAAAACGTTTAACAAGTCATCAGTATTTTTAGAGCTTTTTTTTCCCATTGGGACATGAGGTAGTGGAAAGAACCGGAAGGATGTGAGGGGGGGGGGGCAAAAATGGTTGAAAACCTTTTAAACATGGCAGCAAAGATACAAGATGCACATCGAGGCGCTTTGCAACAGGCACTGGGTAGGATTTCTGTCTGCAAATAAGTGGAATGAACTGGATGGGAACTTTGTTCTGTGTGCGTGCGCTCCCTTACAAAACAGTTGAGCTGAACTGTGACTGGCTTAGGATCGGCTGACAGGATGTCGGGGATCGCCAGTCACAGCCAGCTCTGTTTATATTTGTGTGTGTGTGTGTGTGCGCGCGCGTTTCTGTGTGGCTCCTCTGTGTCCGCGTGGGAGTCTGTGTATCTGTGTTTTTTTTTTTTTCTTCCATGCAATTTGTTTTGGACTGAGGCAGCTGTTGGTAGTCGTCTGGCTCAGCCGGCCTCCCACACAAAAGGCCTACAGTGTAGGTCAGACTGCTTTTTCTTCACCAGCCCCACGTGGTCACGTCCAGTAAGCAGAACTCGCTGAAATACGCTGAAGCAATGAGCTAAAAGATGTATGCATCAAAACCACAATTGCATCGTTTTAGCATGATGTTCAAGCCTTTTTGAATGACTCACATATGGACCTGATATCAGTGCCTGTGCAGGATTTAATTCTGTATCATAAGAGAGAAATGTGGTTTAAACAGGCCTCGGGTTTGTCCCCATCTGTGATTGGGTGTCTGGAAATGCCTCCTCCCCTCGTCATCCCTCTCTTGCACTGTAACTCTCATTAAAAGGAGCTGCACCGCAGGAAAGTTTTCCAGCGTCTTTGAGGGACTGTAGGCGATGATTAACGGCGATTGTATCCATTCCAGTTCTCTGCCTCCAACCAACACGTTCTCACTCACTCATTCCCCCCCCAACTCCTCCTCTGTTCTGACAGCTTGAGAGACTTCTGTTGGCATTGATCAGTTCCTCCCAAAAAAGGCTCCGCTGTTGATATCCTCCATTCAGTAGGGTTTACGCCGTTTAGATTGGGCACTACCATTGAAACAAAATGTTCTCTGCTGCAAAAAAAACGCACAACTGCTCCTGTAACCAGAGGATTCATTTGGTTCACCCAAAAACAATCTGCTTCTCTTTGTGGCACAAAGCAGAAATAAGCAGAAGTTTATTTTTACTCCTGGTGAAGTCAGCTGTCGCAGTGGAAGCCGCGGCGTTTGCAGCGTCAATGCCTCCGCGCGGCTTTTAGCGCCGACGCAGCAGACAGGTCGGCAGCAGTTGTCATCGAAACAGCATGGGAGGGAGCGAGAAGAGGAGGGACCCCGGGATTATCTTAACGGTTCGCTGACACCCAGATGGCACCACGCCCCCCAACCCCCCCACCCCCTAACCCCATCCCCTCCAACCCTCCCGGCATGTGACTGTCATTACCTAGCCAATTAGATCTCCTCCTCCGTGCTGTCAAAAGCAATTAGTTTTCCCGCTCGGCGAGAGGCGGGCCCCATTGAAGTTTGGTCTCAGGGACAACCGTCCCGTTGGTTTTCCTGCCAGTCCCGCGTCATGGCCGGCTCACTGGCCCGCTCGGGTACGCAGTCGGTTCCTCTGCGGGCTGCCGGGACGGAGTAATGCGGCCGAGCTCGACGCTTGCCAGAAAAACACTGAAAAAAAGGGGGGGGGGGGCGGGCGGGGGTGATTGGATTCAATTTAATCTTATTTGCATAGCCCAATACACCAAATTTGCCCCAGAGGGCTTTGCGATCCATATGACCCTGGCATCGGTTCAGGACGAACTCCAAAATGACAACACAGTCAATACATTTGACAGGTCGGATGTGTATTTCGGTTGTAGGAGCGGAAGTAGCACTGATCATTGCAGAAAGTCCTAGTTGACTCCTAAGCAACGTTTGTCATGTTATTTTTTTCCTCCAAAATCCTGGAAATCGTCGCGCATGCTGCACGGGTTCATTTCTGTTGGCTCCTGTGCTCCTGCAGCGGCTGCACACATGGGAGCTAGAGCGTATAAATAAATTAATGAATAAAGAGATGGCGTTGCTCTTTTTAGTATTTTTTTTTTCTTCTTCTGCTTATTGAAGTGCTTTCTAGTGGTTGTCAACGACAAAGAGGCAAACCCATGAGTCAGTGAATATGAATTGCTTAATACTCTGAGCATATTCAAGGCCACGTTGTGGTAATTTTCTCTCCGTAGTCTCCTATTCACAGGATGTCCTCACTGCGCCTGTCATCACTTCATTTCATAACAGAATCGACCTTTCGACACGTCGTGCATACTAAGACCTCTGACCAATCGGCTGTGCAGGGACGCCACTGGGTGACGAGTGAGCGTCTTTTGTTGCAGACCATCAGATGAATCATTGGATTCTCTGGTTATTGTTGAACCAACTCATGGAGGCCTCGTCGTGCTCGTGCTCTGCTCTTTACGCCTTTGTTGCTCAGTTTTTGTATACTACCAAACATCTGGCCACATGCAGGCCGCTTTTACTTTTTCTTGGTTTTCCAAAAAGCATGCGGTAGCTTACCTTGAATAAAACATCTGTCTAGGTATTTAAGAACGGGACGTGATTGATTGTAATCAATAAAAATAGTTCATGCACATTTTTGCATCTCCTTGATCTCTTTGCCTTCGCCGTCTGATTGATCTCCCTCTCGCTGACCTCCCTTTTTTTCTTCATTTCTCAACGCCCCCCCCCCCCCCCCCCCGCTCAACTCACTTTCTTCGACTTCCTGGAGACATATTTGGGATTCCGCTGCCACACTGTTCGATTCTCGATTTTCTGTGGGGCCTCTCGTCAAAGTGCCGAATCGCACATATATCCGTCATCTGTCGTAATCACGCCTGTCCCCCCCGCCGTCTATCTGCGAGGAGGATGCACATCGAGTCGGGCAGGAAACGGCAGCTGTTGAGGGGACCTTGAGAGGATGGAAGTGTTTAACAAGGCCGTGAGCCGAGGACGCCTTCAACCCCACGTGGACCCTTTTGGGGGTGGGGGGTTTAGACCCAGGTTTCTCAGCCCCTAGCAATTCAAAGTTGAACTAAATAATGCCTTCTCAGCTTTATTTGGGTGTTCCTGTGCTTGGGTCATTGCACAACATAGCCTTAGATCTAGTGAGATTGGTGTTTATTTTTCAATTTCCTATTTCCCCTAAAATATTTAATCATACAAGCCAAATGATTTAATTATACAAACTCAACACTCCTCCCATCTGCTTCAGGTTAGAAGCTCAGGGGGCCTCATCCCTTCTGCTCCCTGGAAGACCTTTTTTTTTTTTTTGCTGCAAAGCATCTGCAGGAAGTGTTGAGTTGTTCATTAACAGTAGCTTCACGTTGAGAGTTACCAGCAAGGTCGAATTAATCAGTGACAAAGTACAGCCAGAAAAAGAAAAAAGGAAGTCTGTACATCAGAGAAGTGAGTGTAGCGTGACCTTGTTATCACCCTCAGGGAATTGTTTGGTTTAGTGAGTAACCCATTGAGTGGCCGAGCGATTCCACTTATCATTTGAGACATTTTAGCACATCTCAATGTATGTGCTGGTAGTCCAGCACAAAGCAACGCATCAGATCTTTATCCGGTCGGGCAGGGGCGCGTTTTGGCTTCGGTCCCTATGGATACAACGGCACGGCCCGAGGAATGGGAAGAGGCCCCCTGGAAACAGAAAGACAAAGACAGGAGAGGAACGAGTGCATGAAAAGCCAAAACAAGGAAGTAAGCGGAGGCGAGAGGCGCATACCAGTGGTCAGATTCTCACTGGGCTTTTTATATGTTCACACGCTGCTGTTCTCATGGGGGGGGGGGGGGGGCACAGTGAGGGATGACTGAATAGGATGCAGTCATCTTAAACATTAGGTCTGACTCCGCGTTATGGCCGGGTGTATATAAATATAAATGGCAACACTAATGGGTTTGTGTTTTGGTTTTTTTGTAAGGTCAGCCAGTGCTCTAATGTAGTCAGGTAACAAGATTTAATTTAATTTAGGGGCTACATTCCAATGTTTGGAGCTGTCATCTTGCTATAATTTTGATCTGGATAATTCAGTGTCTGTGTCTGTTCTGTGAGGTATTTGGGTTAAAACGTTGTCATTTGGACCTTTTCATGTTGCAGTTTCTCCAGAGTGGGTGACTACCAGTGTTGCTCTGAGGCAAATTTACATTTTCAAATGTGGATGTTTGCAGAAAGGGATCCACAGAATTACCCTGAGCTGAACCGTTAACATTAGCTTGGCTGCTAATAACCGCTCACCACACTGCTTCCTCTTTCTGTAGCTGCTGTGTGTGTGTGTGTGTGTGTGTGTGTGTGTGTGTGTGTGTGTGTGTGTGTGTGTGTGTGTGTGTGTGTGTGTGTGTGTGTGTGTGTGTGTGTGTGTGTGTGTGTGTGTGTGTGTGTGTGTGTGTGTGTGTGTGTGTGTGTGTGTGTGTGTGTGTGTCCCTGCTATGTTTGTACAGTGCAGCTCATAAGCTCTATCCCCAACACGTGGCCAAATGAAGCCCACATTTCTTTGTGGGTGTGCATTTAGCCCACATTGTGTGTGTGTGTGTGTGCCTGGCTGCCCATGCTGACTGTAACGCAGCCTGTCATATTTAGGTTAACACTACTCTCTAACCTACCCAGCCAATCAGAGCCGGGAGAAGAGAGGAGAAAGCTCGGTGGCCCCTCGACGCGGCGCCGGACGGGCCCATCGAGCGGCCGCCTCGCTGCCCGGCTCGCGGGTCGTCTGCCCCGCCGTTGGCTTTCTGCCCGCCTAATGCATTTGTCCATTTAAAGCCTCGTGTGTGTGTGCTCCAGGAGCAGGAGACTGGGAGGGAGGCAATAAGGACGATGTTTGACCTCCGGTAGCGTATAAGTCCCTGTGTTAATGCGCTTGCTGATCCACGGCGGGGGGGGGGGGGGCTGCCTGGCACGTGCTCACAGTGTGTGGCGCCAGAGCCCGAAGAACGAGGGACGTACTTTGTGTATTAGTCACGGTTCTGTTGATGTGGTCGCCATGTTCTTGGCGGACTGGGGGTGAAGGAATGTATGACTGGGCAACTCTTTCTATGTGTTTTTCTCTCTCTCTCTAAGAGACACACACACACCTCATTCCCCACATCGCCCTCCTCGCCCTGACAGGATTACAACCTCCTGTGCTTTTTAATTAACGGGTTAAATAGACCCCCTACTATGGGCCTTGAAAAAGGGGCTGAGTGTCTGTATGGAGGCGAGGGGGGGGGGGATGGGGTGGTCACATGATTGTTCATCTAGACCAGTATTAGAAAGAGCCCTGTGTCCTTCTGATTAGTGGGGGTGTGTGTGTGTGGGTGTGTGTGCGAAGGCTGATTAAAAGAGTAATTAACACTGCCACACTGCTACGTTTTCAAATGAGCAAATGGAAATTTCTTTATTTTTAATGATTAATGAAACCGTAGGATATTTATATTTGATTATAAGACAGGTTTTTATGGCTTGGTTTGATTTGAAATAGGTCTGTTTCATCAGTCTCCATATAAGCAGAGCGGCAGCCTGGTAAAGTGTTTGGGAAGAAGTCCCCCGTGACTACGAGCTTTCACCGAGCTGAACGGCCTTGAGGAAGATGATGAATCCTTCACCTTTTGACCTCTTCCCTCAAACAGAACAAGACAGACTATAAAAAAAAATCCTGATTTATATTCAGTCTAAATGTTTGTTTTTTTTCCGGATCAAGCTATATTGAGCCGTACAGTCGCGTTAGATTGAGCGCAGATGCAGACCGGCACACATATGCATGACTACTCATGTGCTACACACTGCATGCATGCGTACATCCCCAAGCAGCCTGGGCTCTCCTCCCCCCCTGCTTGGAGCATGTTGACACTCATATATGGGTCACAGGATCCATGCTTTGAAATCTGAAGAGCATATCATGAGAATGAGAGCAGCTCTTCAGTACTGGTGGTGTAAGGCTACACAAGAACCAAGTACACCAGAAGTGTTGTTTTCCCAGGCAAGGCAAATGTATTATGAATTAACTACAGGTTGTTTTTATGGAGGCTGGTGAGATTTTACTACTTTTTCTCTTGGGCTTGTGCACGGTAGTCAAAGCATGTTTTGGACATCTTGATGAATTTGGTAGCAATAATTCCCCCCTGAAACTGTACACACACACACACACTACACTGTTTGGTGCTCAGTGGTGATGGATCTTATTTAGCTTTGAATTTAACAGGATGCCTGTGCCTCACACACATATTTAAAGCATGCACAGTATGTAAGTAAGTGTCTGTCTGCTACTTGCTGAAACCATATGAAATAGGAATTTCCCTCAGGGGCTGAGTAGTTATCCCATTAAGAGCACATGTCTGGCATAGGATTGGTCTGTTTAACTTGTAAACATGCAAAAACAAACTATATTATTCAGATATAAGCAGGTAAGAAGCCCTGACAGGCTGGTTTTTAAAGGGGAAAAATAATTGATAGCTGCATGGATTGCTGACTAGCACCGACCATGGAAACCCACCTCTCTGCATCAATTAGGTCCACTGGTTTAATGCGCTTTGAGACAAAACCGGGTCTGTTTTTTTTGTTTATTTCCATAAACATGCAGGCGGTAGTGTGGATTGTTGGACACCAGCAGCCAGAGAGGTGCGTTTGTGGAATGTTTATAATGGGTCACTAAAACATGTTGACACCCGTGATAACATCAGACGTCGTGCACGCTCCTTTCTAAATGTCCTTCGAGGAGCACGAAGTTAGGCGCCCACACGGGTTCTGCATCCTGCAAGAATCCTGCAGAATCACAGAAATACTCGCTGCCTTTAACTTGCTGATGGAAAAACCGGAAACGACACGTCTGGCAGGTCTGAAACGTTGGAGCCTCCAGCTTTAAGGGGCGGCAGACGCATGCAAGCACAGCCGGGTTCTTTGAATGCGTCTGGGCTTTCTTTAACGTGGTTATGCTACCGACCCGGACGAGGGTTCAATATCACTGTGCCGCCAATGATTTCAGTGTCTGACAAAATGTTTGTTTGTCTTCAACCAACCTTCAATCTTTGCTACGAACTGAGTTTAAATAACTGTAACATCTCCCCCCCCCCCCCCCTCTTACAGAAATCCTAAGGCCACTGTGCAGAGGACCAACAAGAAGGTGAACAATGACCCGACACTGCGCATCCAGAACCTCTCTATTCTCATCAGGCAGGTTAAAGGCTACTACCAGGTAGGGTTGCTCTCTGCTTCTCCTCTTTCTGCTTCAACTGGGTTCACGTTGAGATGAAGGTTGCGTCATCCGGTCTGAGGCTGACCCCAGAGTAGAGCCGTACACTATTAAATGTGGCCGCACATGCCACAAGTCACTTGGCAATATAGACGGAGATGTATATTTGCACATGTGTGTCTGTGACTGTGTGTGATGTGGTGTTGTGAACACACACCCCCCTCCCCTCCCCCCCCATATCCAGATGCCAGAGATGGCTCAATAAATACACAGAGACGTCAGCAATGTGAACCGCATGAAGCCACTGAACCGCCTCTCCTGCAAACTGGGAAACATCCGTCCCTTTAATTACTTTTCAGTTTCAAATAAAAAGAAAAATGATGCAGCTAATATCTTCTCAGATGATGACCTGATTCATTTTGTGAGAAGACCGCTTCCGAGAGATGAGAACATAAAGAAGTCTTGTCTGATCTTCCGTCTGTGTTCACTCCTCAGCACAGTTGGTTAACTCCACGTCCCCCACAGTTAATCTGAACATTTACCAAAAGCAGGATGTGAGGAGCAGTCAGAGATGGAGGAAAGCGGAGCCCCTTGATAACGACACAACAGATAGCGAGAACCACACATCGCTAGGGATCAATGCAGAAGAAGTGTCTGTAGACACACTATATACACACACTATATGGCACTGCGTCAAACATCTTTGAGTTTAGAACTCGTATTGGAGGCTAGATGCCAAATAGATGATGTCATCTTAGACAGAATCCATTTCAATCTCTATGCCTGAGGCTATAAACATTTAAAAACAAATCTAGATATAATGTATGAGTTCTGACCATGACATTGGATCCTGAAATGTCCAACTGACCCCTAAGAATCCTGGGTAATGACTAAGCCAAAGCCTGGCTAGGCTTGATAGCACATGATGCTAGTTTTCTGTAACTGTGTAAATCTTCTCGTGAAACCTGTGAGTGCAGTGAGTTGAAACGATCCAGAGATGTGATTTCTGAAATTAGCTGCAGCCGCGTCTCCACTGTGTTTGTGATGAGCAGGAATTGAGCGTGACCCAGAATGCCGTTGGGACTTTAGGAATGTTTATGTCCAACCAGTCACACTGCCAGAGACACGGATTTCCCAAACCTCAGACCTGTATCCTCCGGGGCTGTGAGGACTTACTTATCATGTAATTAGTATTATCAAGTAGGAAATGGACAACGTGCTGAATATCATTTATTAAAATTTAAATTACTTTAATTTACTTTTTTTTTCTCACTTTGTATAGTTCCATCCTATTTAGGCCCAGAAGTCAAGTGAAGAGTCTTACTGGTGGATAATTGGTTTGTTAGATTTAATTCTCCGTGGTCCTAAACACCCTGTTAATCACTCGCCATCTGATTTAAACAATCAGCCTGTTGTGTGGACTTTGTTGCTGTAAGCCCACAAAAGCCCCGCTAGGCCGTTGTGTTATTATCCGTCTGTGTCGATAAGTAGTGACCCGCAGAGCCGGTGGATGGAGAAGAGTTAAAGGAGGAAAACCAGTTAGCGGCGTGTGTTTGTTTTTCATCCCTGAATCCAACATTTTACTGCAACCTTGTCTCGATATTTCTGAAAATACAAAATGTTCTTTGCTATGATGATGGTAACAACGGGGCAGAACCCCTTCCTCCGCGGCGTTTGGATGATCTTCAGTCATTGTCGCTTCGTCGACCTCCTGCTCACACTATTGTTCAGCCACTCGTGTCTGCTGGCTCACAGTAGACCACCGACCGGCTAAACACTCCCCTCGCAGACGTCTTCTGCCCCCTTTTACGGGCTCTCGGGGATCTTTAACGACTGTTTGTAACCGTCAATGTGACGAAAGCCAGACCGCATCAAAATGTGCTCCTCAGAAAAGGAATTAGTCGCTTGTTTACGCAGGGATGTCGTTGCTGAATAGTTACGGTTGTATGACGTAATAAGCCAGGCGAACCTCGCTACTGCTTACGCCTGGAATTCTCTGCGTTCTTTCATGCGGTTCCCTTCCATCCGCCTCTCGCCTTGTCCTACGAGCAGTAGACCTTCAGGGACGAGACGAGTTGGCTTTACTTTACTGCCGCCATCATTGCTGCAGCTAATCAACTGAAAGTGTCCAGTGGAGTGGGGGGGACGACGACAGGGTGCACTTAGTCAGAGTAAAGAGACTCACTCAGATGGGTGACGCTCAGAAATGCAACAAACACTAAGAAAGGCACCAAGTGCGAGTGACGAGGACAGGCGGCCTGTTCAATGAATGGGGACAGACCCCTGAGGAGTATGAAGCAGACTGGGACATTTTGACTAAATATCCGCACAGAGCTCTTTACAGAATCTCAACATTGCTCTGAACACAGTTGCTGCTTCAGAGTCAAAAGGAGCCGGTTCTTATTGGGGTCGTGAGGAGGGAAATGCTCTTTTGGTATATGGTTTTCCTGCGGTTCAAATTTCCAGACGGAGCCACTCAGGTCCTATCGGCTAATGGACCTAACATGTTCTCCATTTCATCGTCCATCTCTTGCACTTCGGAGGAGGACGCGGAGCGAGCGGAAGCCTCCTATGGTCTGTTGCTTCCTGTGATTCAATAAATGGATTCTGACTTGAGACCCTTTTTTAATTAGATTTTCCCAGGATGGGTCTAAAACCACTCTGGACGAGGATATCGCCTCATGTCAACAGAGCAAATGGTCGATGTGTTTTTAAAGGTATATATTTAATTCATGGAGCCTAATGGGACACACCTAAACGTAGCAGGGGCTGAATTCACTCACATATAGTCGACAACGCGGGGAAGTGGCGCCCATAGTTATCTTGTCTCTTTTATAAAAGCCCTATATTTCATTTAGAGTGTCTGGCAGGTCAGCAAGGGCTCAACAGTCTCCTCCTCTTTCTTCCCTCCCCCCCGAGGCTCTTCTGGTGTCAAGAGATGACTAATTCATTAACCTCCTTGAACCATCGGAGCTACACAGTTGAGGACGTTTTCTGGGACTTCCCTTTGTCCCTGTAATCCCGTGTGTGTGTGTGTGTGTGTGTGTGTGTGTGTGTCGTTTTCCACACGGGATCGACTTTGTGCAGAGGTTGTGAAATAAGAACAAGAATTCCAATAGTGACATTTCTCATTTCACGGCCCTCTTGGGAGGAGCTCGATCAAAGTCTCTGTCATGGTTCTGGTGCAGTAGATTGTGTAGGAGGAGGCGAACGTCTAGACAGGCCTCAGACTTTGATTTCGGTATCTGGTGAGCAGATTAAGGCTGAGCAGCTGTACGCGCGTGTGTCTGTACGAAGGCACGGCGTGTTTTTAGCGCTGCACATTAGCGGTCGTGATGAGGTGACATATTTCCCATCTCTGAGGGTAAATCTGCACTTCTGTTTCCCCCAGTGGAATATTAACTTTTGTGGGTTTTCAGCCTTTTCAGTTTGATGAAAATGATATCAAAGCTCCCATGGATTCTGTTTATTCTTGATTTAGTTTTGTGATTCTATTGTGCATCTTTTCCTGCTCCCATCCTGAAGAAAAAAAAAGAGGCTAAAGCCGCTGCTTGTGGAACAGAGAGCGGCTGTGTGTCCTCTGCGTGCCACTGCTCTGGTTTGGGGTGTGGCGTGGACCTCAGGCGGGAGCTCGGTTGGGACTGTTTTTTAAAGGGGGACAGAGGGCGCCATTCATGCTGAGCGGGCTCGGCCCCAAAGCTTTGCGAGGTTCTTTGGCACAGCTCCGAAAATAGATGATCAAGGAGAGATTGCGTGGCCGTCTTAATCTGTTTTTCAATAGTTGGCATTTCTAGGCAGAGTTGAACACATTTAGTCAGTTAAGCATTAAGATGAAGAAGAATTATTGGTACTGAACTGTTGTCTGGTTTGGGTTTCTTTCCGTCTTCACAAAGCCTCACAAAGAAGCTCTGTGGCCGACAGTGTAACACAGATGCACAAAGTACACTCTCTTAACCTCGTTCATTGTGCGCACACAAACAGACCAACACACACAAAATCTGCTGCAACAATCTGTATGGCTGTGTTTTCACTTAATCTAAAGAGGAGGAAATGTTTTTATTCCAGCTTTACCCTCCAGCCAGCAGTTATTTGTGTTACCTTCAAGTAGAACCCAGTCAAAACAAACACATGCTAGTGTTTTTTAATGTTCAGCCTGGAATTCCCCGTTGACTTGTTGTGTTCTTTGGGCTCCTCTCGGGCATCAATCAGTTTATTCGGGCACATGCTACTAGCTGCAGGCTAAACACGTGTTGTCATGCACACTCACATGCTAGCTGGTCTGAATGTCCTGTTGACGATAGCGTAGCAGCTAGCTAACTAGCTAGGTTTCTAAACAATCACACGGCCTCACTAATATTTCTAAATGGAGTACGCTTAGGGGTTGTAGTTAAGTTGGGAAAATATGGCTCAGGCCATAAAATAAACTTAAAACTTCTATCTTTATGAGTTTGAATATGTTGCCAATCTCTACAAAATGTTTTTGCCAGTAGACAACCTGGAAACGCACCCACTGTTCTGGTTTTAAAATGAGGTTTCTTGTGATGAAATGTCAGCTAATGCCGTCGGCTGCGTTGTTCGCCTGCTCGCTGCAGACAAGCTCTCACTTATTCCGAGACGTATTTGTCAGGCGCCGACGTCCCCGCTGTTTTTTTTTTTTTTTTTTTTTTTTGCACTTTCAAGGCCTTTTTACGTGGAGTGCCGTACCCGTTTACCCCGAGAACCACTCACCAGTCACATAATCACAGCCTCCACCGGCAAACAAACCGCTCACCAAAATAACGCGGTGTGCATGTGCAGCAGCAACGATGTACACTAGGCTCCCGTGTGCTGAGAGCGGGTTATTTTTAGTCACATGCAGGGTTTCTGTGTTAAGGGAAAGCTGGGTTCTATCTTTCAATCAGTGTTCTGAACAGAACAATAAATCAAGCGGATTAAAGGGAGTGTGTCTTTAAACATTGGATTCTCACACACTATGCAGAAAACACATGTCCAACAGAGTTGATGAAACGATCCCCATCAAGCGGCAATAATTGTGTCTACTTTAAATGTAATAGAATTGACACATGTTGAACTTTTCCAGTGTGAAGCAGAGCCCAGGGGTGGGGTTGGGTGGGGCCTTCGCAGCCCACCTGCCTCCACCTTTATTGAGTCGAGCAGCAGGATGAACCCGTCCGCTCGTCTTGCCTCAGGGGCCAAAGGCACTCTAGCTGACAGATAACAGCAGAGAACAAAAGGAAGTCGGGTGCTAATGGCTCGTTCTCTCCTCCTCCTCCTCATGGAAGAGAGGATCCGTCCATCTGGCCGGCAGTAGAACCCGACCGCTCTCCTCCTCGCTGGAGTTTACTGCTGAGCCAACGGTTGTCAGTTCACAGCTAATTAACTGGCAGTAAAACAAGCTCATCAGCTTCATTTCACCTCTTTACTTCTCAAATTTGCACTTAACGAGACACCGTGTGATTAATGGAATAACTTTCAGAGTCCTTCTGAATTTGTCATCATGCATTTTTTGTTAAGAGCTCGTTTATCTTTTTACTTTGAAGTTAAAAAGACAAAGTTTGATATGTTAGTGTAATTAAACCACATGAAATATTACAATTTAGAGAAATCCAAAATTGTCTAGCGTTGATTTACTGGAGAAATACGGAACCGCAGTGCGCCAAGCCCCCTTTTGATGTCTTATGGTGCTGAACAGCAGGACAAGTTCTCCTTTGTGTGTGTGTGTGTGTGTGTGTGTGTGTGTGTGTGTGTGTGTGTGTGTGTGTGTGTGTGTGTGTGTGTGTGTGTGTGTGTGTGTGTGTGTGTGTGTGTGTGTGTGTGTGTGTGTGTGTGTGTGTGTGTGTGTGTGTGTGTGTGCACACGCTGCGAGGGAAAGCGGAAGAACACTTCTTCCTATTGTTGGTGGTAATAATTATGAACTTTTCAAGTTCATAATCTCTGCAGTATTTCAGCAGGAGGGAAGTCCGCAGTTCAGAGAGAGAGAGAGAGAGAGAGAGTGAGACTCCCTTGCATGGGGAGAATAAACCCATCTCCTTGTTTCTATGGCAACACACCATGTCTGCAGAATGGGTGTGATTCAGGCTTTCCTGGTTCAGGCGTCATCTGCACACACACACACACACACAGCGGCAGCACAATTAGCTTCCTGTTAAAACACAGCGGAGCTTGTGCTTGGGTGGATGGATGTGAAGGAGTACCGGCGAGGTGTGTGTGTGTGTGTGTGTGTTTATTTATTGGGGAGGGCTGGTCTCACAGACGGGGCTCCTGTGTGACAGAAACACAGCAGCCTTGTAATCTTTTCCACTGACTCCACCATGAACTTACACAACTTCCGTCTGTAAGGGCACATGAACTATTTATCATGAACACTCGACTCTGCAAAAGCCAAGTGTTGCGTTTGCAACCGTTTGTATTTCTGTCAAACTGATGGTTCAGCAGACTCCTCTCAAATGTCGGCACACCTCCATTCAGCCCACATCTAGCTCAAGACAATAGAGCAGGATGCTGACCCCCCAAATGATTTCGGTTTTGTATGTCTGCCTCATTATGCTCTTAAAAAATCGGATAAATATTCTTTAGGAAATCTTTTCTACGTTTTGAAGTGTGGATGTCAGGGATCGCCTTCCCAGAGGGAACATCAAAACATCCCTGGGGGGGAGGGGGACCGATCAATATCTTTGAGAAAGTCTATACGTAACAGACCCGCAGAGCTAATTTGAAAACCATATCAGGCTTCTCGCATGACCATAAAGGCACGTGCACAATGCAACGTCTCCCTCACCAAATATACTGATACTCAAGCTCTCCTTTAACCAGCATCAGTCTGTCTGGTGTTGAGGAGCTGTGAGTCCTGCTGGAATCAATAATACATCAATATAGTGTTGGAATAGGGGGATGGGGGCAGCATGGGGTAGGGTGGGGGGGGTTGTAAATGGTGAGAAGATGAGGCAGCTCTGCCTTGCGTGCCTGGAGTGAGAAGTGTTGGAATCAAAGCTGCATTGCTCCTCTCGGTCGTCCGACCCCCACTCCATTTCTCTTTTATCCTCCCGTCATTCACTCGCTCACTGTGTGAATAATGTCTTTTATTTAAAAAAAATATATAAATCACTGACTCATCTCTCTGTCCCCATGTGTGAATTGGATTTGGTTAGAGGGGGAAGATGGAGAGTGACATAGTGACTGAGCCGAGGACGTTTCTGCTGCCACAGCTGCAGCCGAGCTCGCCATTTGAAGGGCGTGTGAGTCTGCGTGTGTGTGTGTGTGTCTGTGTGTGCGCGCGCGCGCGCGTGTGTGTGTGTGCGCACTTGCATGCCTGTCGGCGTTTGCAGCACATCACTGTGACATGATCAGTGTGCTGGCTGGTCTCCCTCCTGCAGTTCCATCATGTTTTATGTATGGGAGCTAAGCCTTTGCCGGCTAATCCAAGAGGCATATTAGTGGACTGTAGTTTAGCTTTATTAGCAGGCAGCTAATCCTCAAAGCACGTTATAACCCACATCTTTCAAATGACAGCCCTCTTTTGGACACGCACTATTTGACTGGCAAACTGGTCTTGTCTCAGTAGGGTATGCATCTATATCTAAGCATCTGCATCCAAGCAGTCTGAGCCTTACAGTTGGTAACTGCTGATTTAATATTACTCTCCATCAGGCATGAGATAGACGTTGGGCGGCTCTGTGCACATTAGCTGGCTGGGTTTCTCTCTGCAGGAAAGACCCACTGGTGTAATGCTGAAATAAACGTATGATCCTGCACAGCTCGTTCCTCTGGAAACTCTCCAACCGATACCTGCACTGAAGCCCTTGATGTCGTCTGCGTTCGGTAAAAGACAAACGCTTTAATCCTTAACAGTGGGAATCTTTTATGGAGGGGGGGTGTATGGGAAGAGCTAAAGCAAGCCTGGTCTGACGTGTCGTGCCTGGTCTGACGTGTCGTGCCTGCACAGCGAACACATGCCGCCTTCGCAGGGGGCAGGTGTGAGCATGTGTTTGATGGGGCGCAGTGGTCAGCAGTTGGACAGGTGGTTGAGGAGAATGTGTGTGTGTGTGTGTGTGTGTGAGATCCAGTTGGGGTTCTCTTCACCGTGGTGATTCATCATTTTTGACCATGTGCATTAGGATGTTCAATCCTCCACCGCTTTCTCTCTTGCAAAGGATTTAAAGACTGGAGGGTGACTCCCGGCCCCAATCCTTTTGATGATGCATATTTGTGGTTTCTCTGCAGTTTAACATTTTTTTTTTTTTTAATATGGCTTGGTGATTCTCCCCAAAGCGGCAGTCATGAGCTCTACGTGGCAGATTGGCTTTCAGGCTCAGCACTTTCTGTGAGGCATCAACTGTGGCTCTCTGAGCCGCGCCGGTGATTCTGTCTGACGCTTGTTGAGTCAATCTGTGTCAGCCGCCAGACGGGGGGACACTTTGGTCCTTCCTGACTGGAACTACGCGTCATTCGTGTCGGGGTCACCACACAATGTCAGATTTGATGAATTATTTTCTGTGTTGTTATTTGGCACGACAGTATTTGTTAAAGTCTATGAATTTATGAAACATTTATTCACTTCTATTTATGTTCTGCTGGACTTTTTGGTGTTTTTTTTAATCATGTTTTTCTCGTGACCCCCTCAGGGGAAACCACAGGTCAAATGGGGTCAGCTAATGTCACCGTGACAGAGAAAATAATTAAATTGAATTACCATGACGGGCAATGAGTGCCGCTCAAACACCGAACTTCGTCTGACTACATTTTTTATTTTTTTTTAACGAGATATCATCAAAGATGAAAATGTTGATATGACTGCATGTGATTCACCACACACATTTCATGGATCTCAGATCCAAAATCATCAACACGGGGGTGAGCAAATATACACAAACAACACGTAAACAGTACGATATGCAACATACTGTAGCAGTTCCCTTTTTGTTTGTCGCTCTGTTGCTATCTACCCAAAAACCAGATGTGAGCAACGTACTGCAAGCCCCAATAAGGTTGAATCTGAAGTTGTGTGTTGAACACGCTGGCCTTGCCACGGGGAAGCAATGACTCATTTAGGTCCTGCAAACAATAAGCTCATTATGAACAAATTCATTGTTATGGGAGAAAAGAGGAACTGTTAAAGAACATGTGAACACTTCACACATCTCAGCCAAGAGCAGCTGTCCAGATGAGAAAAAAAAAGACATGACTTGGCACAATGGCCCGGTTTTCCTGGCATTTTCAATTGGTTCATCTTTGTAGAGGATATTTTAGGTATGAATTCGCTCTGTCCACGTAGTCAGAGCAAATTCATCAACCTCAAAGTTATCACAGTTGTGGCTTTATTTTGTTCCAATCAAAACCTCCGGACAGACCTCTAATGATGAGGTAATATATGTATACGGCAGATGGTTATGACTGGAGGGGAGGGGGGGCCTTTATGTGGAGGCGTCAGCAGTAACACGCGTACAATAGACGAACTGTCGGCTCTAATGAGTTCTGTCCACCTGATGGCAGAGAGACAGACATGACATACGAAAGTGTGCTGCCCTTTGTGCCCTTAAAGCCTTTTCTTTTCAGCACAACTGCGGTTTGGACTTTGTTTGGACTGCTCCAAAGGTCGGGACTGCAAAAAAAAATATTTACCCATGCGGTTGACGAGTGATCGCCTCCATCGACAATTTCATAATGGAGTGCCGTAAAACAAATTTCTGTTGTGGCTGATTTGAATGAACCCATTGTACAAGTTATTTCTGTGTACTCTGTGTTGGTGTGTGTGTGTGTGTGTGCGTGTGAACATCGATGCGTGTGTCTGCTTGAACGCTGTATGTCGCAGCTCTAACTTTCAATGCGGTCTACATGATTGACACGCGAGCGGACGGGGCCCTGCAGCAAAACAGACACCAGTAATTTAACTTGCATAAATACCACCGTATCATGCAAACGCACACGCACACACACACTGCTGCACATGAGACATTACCCCAATTGATACCACTGTTTAAAGGGAAACCCCAGGCTTACCACTCACTGTCACTGTCTTTGATGGGAGATGATTTAATGGTCAAATAGCCCCGAGGATCGTTGTTCTGGTGTTGTGTACTGTAGTGCCGAATCAGAATCACTCTGCTTTCTTTGCTTTCATATAGTGATCTCTACTTTTTTTTAATCTCTACTACAGGATACCCTCCAGCAGCTGGTGATGATGCCTCTTCCAAACGTGCTGGTACTCGGCCGCAACCCTCTGTCTGGTGAGTGTCAGCGTGCTTCGCAATATCATACGGATTTCTCCAGTAACTCGATAATTAGCCGCCTCTTTGGCGGTCATTTATAACTCACAATTCTGAAACTGGGCTTTCAAAGAAGACTGTGAACTCTGCTGCTTTTCTTGTCAAAATGATTACATCAATGCGTTGGTTACAATTAGTCATTAACACTAGTCAAAAAACAAAAGAAGTGCAAATGAGAGGTCTTAAAACTGTTAAACTCTTAAAAATGCTGTGTACTTTTCTCACCTGAAAGGGTTCAAGTGTTAATGATTTCAGCAAACACAGACATCGGATACGTTTGAGCGGCTTCAATGCAACATTAGCACAGCGTCAAGTGTTTGTGTTTCATGGATAGATTTCGAGCAGCTTAACCTCTGCAGCCCTGACTGCTACCTGATATCCACGCGTGACCCCAAGAGGAACGATCTCGTAGATAAAAGGAGAACTATGTGTTGATTTTAAATCAATTACGAGCATAAAAGCCCCAGACTGCAACACTACAAGCATATTGGATTTGCTGTTTATACTTTTTTGACAAAGCGTGTCCACAAAGAGCTGCATCGCCTTTTTGTGTGCACCTCTGCCACGTAATCGGCAGCTCCTCACAGAGAACGTTCCTCTCGGCAGATGGAACGGGCTCTAAACCCCGGCCCTCCCTCGGCTGCTGTTGTCCCTCTTTCACCCACCGCCGTTGCTTTTATATGTACGTGGCCGCTCTGTGCTCACAGTTGCCCAGCCTTAATGAACAGAATTTCCCAAATAATATTGACAGCTCGATCTACTGTACGCCGATCTTGCAGCCTTTTACCCAGGGGAGGAGGGGGGAGGAGGCTCACAAATGGCTGAAGTGTGAACACTAGGGTTGACCCAACGCGGACGGGACGAGTGTGGGGCAGCTCCGGGCAAGTGGACCGGAGAGCAGCAGACAGGGAGAATTAAGGCTGCATTCCTCAGGGGGGTTGTTTTGCCCTTTTCCCCTCCATCTCGTCAGATAATCAGTCAGTCGGTCCGACCGGTCTGACTCTGCGGCTCCGGCAGATGGAAGTCATTGGCCATGTGGCTTTTATTATGCTCTCGTTAGGTGTGTGTGTGTGTGTGTGTGTGTGTGCGCGGGCGCACTTGTTTAGTTGGGTGGGGGGGAGGGGTGTGTGTTCTAAACTGTGAACAGTGGGAATGCACTGTTATACCCCCTGGCTGTGAATGACCTAAGATACACACTCCCTTGTGCATGGATGATGTGTTTAGAGAATCCGCTTGCGCACACGCACGCACACACACACACACACACACACACACACACACACACACACACACACACACACACACACACACACACACACTCGAAGCAATTATTATGGCCCAGCATGTGCAGGGATGAAAAGGTGGTTCCAGCTGAAAGCTCCTCCCAGTGGTCAGACCCCTCTTTTTAACAGTAGCAGCAACAGGAAAGAAGCCTGTAGATGCAGTGAGGAACCGAGGGGCTTCACAGCTGTAGATGTGAGCAAAGAGCAACTTATCCAACAAAAATAGCAGCTCTCACACCAAAGAGAGTAGACTGACTTGAGTTGTTGTGTGTTCAACTGAGATGTAAGGTCTATTATGCATTTTTGTATTTAATCCCTTTTATTTTGTATGACCTGAAGCCGGCTCGGGGCTTCTTGTGTAAAAGCAGGTTTTTTTTTTTTTTTTAACCACTTGACACTCCATTTTGTCTTCCCGAAGCACATATCCCCCTAAAAATAATCTGAGAATAAGGTCCAGCCAACTCCATCCTCTGAATGTACTCTGGCATGCGGTCAGAGCCATATCACACTGCTTGTACCAGTTCTGACACACAAGTCCTAGGGTCCTCACCGACTGCGTCCATCACGGGCGGACGAGGAGATCTTTGGTAGCAGTTGATTCCACGTGTCTGCAGCCAAACTTTCTTCTCATTGACTCACATCCTCACACGCGGATTAACAATGGCGTGGCAGGAAGAAGGGTTAGTCAGCATCCTCGTGACCTCTTGTCTCCTGCTCGGAGGATAAAGCGGGGAGGAAGGAGAGGAGAGGAGAGGAGGGGGAGGAAGGAAGCCCGGACGAGCGAACGCAAACACTTGGGAGGCGCCTGATTGATTTGTAACAATTGTGGAAGGAGGGAAGGAAGGAAGGAAGGATGGTGGATGAGTGTCGCAGAGAATAAATGGATTGATGAAGCCAGTGTGGATGAAAAAAAGGGGGAGACAGGGAGAAAAGAGGACGCTAGCAGAGATGGCAGCGCCTCCTCGATGCCTCCTCGCTGCTAAAAGGATATTTCTCCTTTCTATTTCCAACCTTCCGTATTTTCTTCCTCCTCTCTCTCCCTCTCTTTATTTTACTGTCTCTCTATTTCCAGATAGAATTGGAATTATCCATCCTACAAGGGTCCTTATCTTGCGTTTCCTCACTAGACTTTCTGAGCTAAACCCGTTCCCCGACCAGAATAGGTTCCTGCAGCTCTAATAGTGCGCCGTTAAGCCCCCCATAGCTCTGAGAATGAAGTTTTATCTACAGTCATCCTTTTGCTCTTACTCTGTCCATATGCTGAATATTTCTTATATCCCGAGTGCAGGAGCGGATTACGGGTTTGTAGGACTGACTAAGCATAAATCGGTGACATCCTGGTGACTGATAGCAAACCTACTTAACAGCAGGAATGGAAATGAGGGGATTTCAAAGTGGATGAACGGCGAGAAACCCAAGTCTTCATTTGAGCTTTTCCATCAGTGTCCCAGTTCACGCCCTTAACGCCGTGTCATTTGTGTCTGGGTGCCACTTTAAACTATTTAATCAAGTTAGTTATGCCTTTAACTAACAAAGTTGATGTCTTCAAGTTGCACGTGTCCTTGAAAATAAATATTCTTTGGGTTTTGGTAACCACTACAAAAACCTTTTTCTTTTTGAAGGTGGGTTTTGAAAAGCTCCTGTAAAAGAGGAATGGAACATAATCCTATTTTAGAAATGGGAATAATGGTTTTAGACTCAGCCATTTATAGTGTTTCACTCGCCTGTACACACAAAACATAACAGAGGTAGTTGTTGAATGACACATCCCCGATGTCTGAAAGGTGTGTGTGTGTGTGTGTGTGTGTGTGTGTGTGTGTGTGTGTGTGTGTGTGTGTGTGTGTGTGTGTGTGTGTGTGTGTGTGTGTGTGTGTGTGTGTGTGTGTGTGTGTGTGTGTGTGTGTGTGTGTGTGTGTGTGTGTGTCAAGGCTTTAGTTTTCCAAACAGCTGGGATGCAAAGTAACCTGTGGTGATATCACCGATTTGGCCAAAAGTGCAATGGTTCGGTTTGTTTAACAAAACAATCGGACTCTTTTCTCCGATTGAGACAAACCATTGTTCATCTGATTTAGATTTTCATTCTAAATAATTTGGAAAGTCCCACAAATTGAGAAGTCAGAGATAAATGTATGTCTGCCGCTAAGCTGATGATTGGCCCTTTAAACTGAGCAGAAACCGACCACACGGCACAAAACATGCTGTCACTAATCTGGATTTATTATTATTATTAGAGCCCCGACCATGTTCGCACTCACTGCCCCCTGGGCCACATGATGAGCTGGCTTATCACACACACACACACACACACACACGCACACCTTCACGAAGGGGAAACACAGTCCTGGTATCGACACACTCACAGCTTGCCATATACACCGTAGCACTTGGGCAGTGTAACACACTCAGACACCACCTGGTTCACTGTTGTTCAGGAGCAAATCCCCACGATGAGCTCAGGCCTGTTGAGCGCGCTAGCAGCTGTTGTGTGGGTTTCAGCCGTTGCTGACAATATGTCCTGACATGTGGAAGAGGACGGGAAAGTTCATTCCCTTCAGTCATCCACATCGTGGCACTGTTACCAGAGAAGCTGGTTTTAAAGAAGTCTATCCCTGTTTACGCCTTTCATCAATCTGATTTGTATTTATTTAATTATTTGACACGCACCGGTCAAAGTCTACGACATGATTAAAACATCTGTGAACAGAAAATTGAACAGAATGTAAGACAAGATCGATTTAATGGTTTTGCTATCTTTTTTTTTTTTTTTTTCTTCCAATCTTTGTAGAGCAAGGTCTGGAGGAGATGAAAAAACTGTTGCTGCTGCTACTGGGCTGCGCGGTGCAGGTACGAGCACTGTTCCCTCCACCGAAAACACTTTAATCAAACGCTGGTGTGATTCAGCCACCTGGTGCGGATCGTTCCGGGGGAGTCGTGAAGGCAGTAATCATGTCTTTGTTCTCCCCCCCCCACGCCCACCTCTGTGTACAGTGCGAGAAGAAGGAAGAATACATCGAGGGTATCCAGACTCTGGACTTTGACTCAAAAGCTGCCATAGCATCCCACATCCAAGAGGTAGTTAAAATATGTCCCCTCTTAGACCTCACTTAGCGTTGTTACCACTCACTTAAAGGTCACTGTGCTAAAAGTGGAATGGTTCATTCTAAGATTTCTAAGTGTCATGAATTCAATTCTAAGGACTAAATTATGCAGTTTACCGATGAAGAGTTGTTTGGGGTTTTTAGGTGACTCATAATCAGGAGAACGTAGTGGACCTGCACTGGCTGGAAAGTGGCGAAATGCCTGCAGAGGACCTGGACAGCCTCTCCAGAAACCTGGCTTTCCACCTCAAACGCCTGGTGGACGACAGGGACACGCAGCTGGAGGTAATAACACGTGCGCATGTTGTTTTTGTGGATCGAAATTCCATTAATCACTAAAGCAGCATAAGCTCACTAGCAGTAAATGGGTACAATAGAGAAGGCATGAATGAGTAAAGAGTAGGTTTCTGTGTTTTTAACTTTTCTTTCTCAGGGGGGGTTGTGGCTTTTTTTCTGGATGTTAAAGTTCTTTGAACAGGGATGAAAACGATGATCTATTTCTAGTCTGGTTATGTGGAAACTTTTCCCTTTTTTTATTGTTACCACAAAAAAGAAAAGGGCAACCTCAGGAAGTAAGGGTTGACTGTGTGTGTACTTTTTACTATTTGCGTCATCAAATAAGTTTCCAACCCATAGGGTGCAGATGATAGCCGATTTGTGTGTGTGTGTGTGTGTGTGTGTGTCAGGGACTCTAATAGCCTCCAGATTATCACTCTGTAGTCCAGCCGCTCTCAATTAAAATCCCATTTCCTTTCTGAGGCAATAGATCAAATCGTGGCTGTGTGTGGGGCTTTGAGTGTACTCTTTGCCCTATTGCCTATGTTGCGATTGGGCAGTGGGGGGGGGGAGAGGGGTGCTTTGGGTGAATCTGGGGATCGACTCTGCTCTCTGCATGAAGTCCATGTGTTGAATCCTACTTCCAGCTGCCACCGTTGCAGGAAATTAACCCAAACACCAATTCAAAATTTGTTTTTTTTTTGCAGTATGTTGTACTCTGGTTTTGAAAAATCATAGCTGACATATTTTAACTGCCTCCTCCCGGCTGTTCCTTCCGTGCAGACGATAGTGGAGTTGACTCAGGAGAGAGACTGCGTGCAGCTGTCCCCACTGGCTCCCTGTCCCACCCAGTCTCCCGGAGACTCCCCCAGTATGAGGAGGACCGAAAGCCGCCAGCACCTCTCTGTGGAGTTGGCTGATGCCAAGGCCAAGATCCGCCGGCTTCGACAGGAACTGTGAGTGCCCGTCCTTATCAGCTAGATACAAAACAAATATATATATTTATATTTATACATATAAATTAAAAGATTTTAAAAGATTTTCCTCCCCCCAGCCCCGATCTAATTTAACAATAATGACACATCAGGAAATCCCAACGGTTTTAAATCACGGAAAGGCAACAATGTAAGCAGTGGAATTCTTCATCACATTCCTGACGGGAATGCTCTATGAGTGTATTCTCTTAGTTTTTATTGGTTTGTTTTAATGTCTTCATCCGGCGCTCAAACTTGAAAGGATGAGTAATGAGACCAGCAATCCATTTCCTTCCTACATCTCCATTACTCACATAAGACCATGCTTTGTGACGTCATACTGCACTATATACACACACACACACACACACACACACACACACACACACACACACACACACACACACATTGTTGACGCCTTTTAAATTCTGCATGTGAATTATAGAGCTTCCTTTTTAACGTGCTTTCTAAAGTAAGACTTGGGCTTAATGGTCAGCCCAGACTAGTTAGAAGAGAAATATTTTAATGTTACACAAACATCACATGTGATTGATCAGACTGTCTTTGCAGAACTTGAGGTATTGTGTGCTTCAGTCTGTCCTGCTTTGTTTTCAAGATTTCAACGACTGGCGTGTCGGATAATGTGTTGCTTCTACTTCAAGTGAATAATCGTAATGCTTTGGCGGATCTGTTTTCCAATGTAGGAGAACATTTATCACCATAGGAAGTAGAAGGGTATTTAAACGTGGTGTCGTGATCATTTTTATCTCTCAGAAATCCTAATGTTTTCTGTCTCCTTTGTATTTAGCCCACACACATGCCATTGTCTCTTTTAACCTTATGGTTCTTTAACAATTGGTTGTAACTCACATTGGATTGCAGGTCACATGAACACTGGTCCGAAATTCATCACTGTAGACACCTCTTACATCAAGTTGATTCTTCAGTAGAGACAAAAAGCCAATGAGTTGCATTGTTTTCTGGTTGCCATGGTGTTGATTACTGGTGGTTGCAATGGGCCGAACAGGAGAAAAGAGGGTTACTTAGTCGTCCCCCTCACGTGATGCAGAGGAGTAATGTAGTCTCTAGTGCGTGCGCTGTTTGGGCTGGTGTTGCACGGCCCGGTGGTCCCACGGTGGTCTGTTTGTTAACATGTCGGGTGCAGCCATGGGTTTCTGGCTGCTCCCCGTCGTCCTGTTCAAGCTCAGACACACTGAGTTCAAAACCACAGTTCGAGACACACTTGGGGGCACAGTCTGAGACGTTGTTCTTCTCGTCAGTGTTAACCCGGGGCCCAGGCTAAAAATGTATTTCGTACAAATTCCAGTAATTTAACTTAAATGTCTGGTGTTTGCTTTGAATACAAATGTATTGTCTACCTGTTTTTCAATTGTCATGCTTGTTTAGTTTTATTTTTACAGGTTTGACCTGGTGTTCAGTCTGTGGTTGTTGTGAATAAAGTTAGCCACTTCAGCAGATGATAATATATTTGCTGTTTAGTCGATATTCAACAGCCTTTAACAAACATATTTATGTAAATCTTAACAGCAGGGTGAGGAAGACTACCAGTTAGCATGGAAAATGTTGCCTTTTGTTTCTTGGCTTTTCAAATTGAGCAGTGAGCAGCAGCAGCAGCAGCAATAAACCTGTTTGTGACGACACCATTAACATAAGCAGCAGAGCCAGCTGCATCCATAATATGAGCCCACCGCTAATCTGCTATTCTAAAGTTGACAGGTGTTTGAGTAACCGGGGGAGACGGGGGGGCTGCTGCACCAGGGGAGGGGGGGGTTAACTGATGAATCAGAAGCGAGTGAAGAGAAACCTGCCTGCATGTCGACTTGTACTTTCCAAAGAACAGGAAGCAGGTGAATGAAAGAAAATGAGAAAAGGTGGATGCCTTTTTGCATATTGAGATGCAACCCAAGTCCCCAGAGAGCTGCAATCAAACAGGCTGTCAGATGTTCAGTGTTGGTTACACACACACACACACACACACACACACACACACACACACACACACACACACACACACACACAGAACAACATCTCAGAAATGCATTTGTTTTCCATCAAAGCTGTGTGACACATTGTCCCTCGATGGTTTGAAGGAGCTGGGCGAATTCTCACATACACACACACACACACACACACAAGATCAAACATGCCCTATTCGCTGTCACTTAAAACAAATGGATACAAGAGAGATACAATAGATACATGTTGCAACAAGTCAAACTTTCTTCTCTTCATATCTTTTTAAGAATTTCCTCCAGAATCGAGGGAGTTAAGGGGCTTCAACCCGAGGGGAAGATTTGCGTATGTTTTCCCACGAAGTAGTCCCAGGACTCTGACCTTTCTTCAGTTTTCTTTTACCGTCGTCTTTCCCCTCACTGTTTGTCCTCGTGTGTTTGTCCTTGTGTGATGAAGGCCGTTTATCCGTAGCTGAGTCGAGGAGACAGGAAAGACATTGTGCAATGACCATCACAGCTCAAACTGGCTATTTTTACTCAAGAGAATGAGTTATCTGGGGTTACTGATGTCTTGAAAACATTTAAATAGCATATTTCTGTCTTTCAACAAAGGCCTATTATGCTTAAAGAGGATGTGTGGTGCTAACAGTAACTTTTAATTTAGGGGGCCTGTATCTTATTAAAATTTCAGTCTGACAATGTAACTTTGAGGAAAGAGTATCTTAAACTCTATTGCATTTCCTCATTAGTGAAAATAGTTCATAGGAACAACCAAAAATATTATCGAAATGCCTCTTTACAGAAACTAAAATACTTAAAAGTAAAGTTAGGCCAGTGAAGTCTTTTCGGTGGATCATTTAAAACTGTGAAACTATGTCAATACTGCTTCTCCCATTAAACGATTCAGCTGCAAGCTGTGAAACGGAAACAGGCCTAAAGGAATGTCCTTGTTAACACTGGGTTGGTAAAGCCGTTGCCTGTGTCTCTCTGTCTTTGTCACAGAAGCAGAGGCACAAACTATCAGTTTTCTTTCCCTTTTTTTGCTGCGGAGAAATGGTTATCTTTCTTTTTGGACCTCATGGTATTGTCTCTGTCATTTTTCTTTCTAGCTTGCACCCTGCCACCCTGTTTAACTGCTCTCCTTCTTGGCCTTTTTTTCAGGGAGGAGAAGAGCGAGCAGCTTTTGGACACCCGGCAGGAGCTGGAGAACATGGAAGTGGAGCTCAGGAGGCTTCAGCAAGAGGTAACGCAACTTGGTCCCAGTGATGCCCACACACCTACATGGACACAATCATTCACATGACCTTGCCCTCTTTGCCCCGAGTACTCTGTGTCCACGGCTGCCGGGCTCTAATTAGCTAGCTGGTGACTTAGCTCATTACAGGCTATTAGCGCTATCTTTAGTCCCAGCAACAGACTCGCGCGGCTTGTGATTTTGAAGACGGCAGCAGGCTGACAAACTAAATGCCGTAAACAAGTTGAATAAGTTCAGGGAACGGAGGGCTCGTAGGTGCTTGGGGGATTTTGGTCATGGATGGCGTGTAGAGTTTGTTCTGTCCAGTATGTGTACATGTAACAGACTTGCTAATCTTTTAATAATAAATAACAGTGCGCTGGGTGATGCTTTGATCCATGATTGCATGTCTGTTCACACCTTACATTCTACATTTGGCCCGTCCACTCCCGCAGAGCTACCAGTTGGTGTCGGACGCTCGATCGGCGCGGGCCTACCGCGACGAGCTGGACGCGCTCCGAGAGAAAGCGATCCGCGTGGACAAACTGGAGAGCGAGCTGAGCCGATACAAGGAGAGGCTTCACGACATTGAGTTCTACAAGGCCAGGGTGGAGGTACACAGCTGCCTGCGCAGTTTTTCCCTTTCAGCCATGACGACAGCGCTTGTTAAAGCACCCCTCGCCCACCCTCCCTCCGGGCGGGGGGGGGGGGGGGGGGTAATTTAGCAGTCTGTTGCTTGTAACATAAACATCTTCATTTTAGCTGGAAGTGGCCATGTTGTGAACCGCATATGCGACCCATAAAGATCATGATGCATCATCTTGTGATATACATAATTGATATATTGAATTCACAGGAAAAGTTTTTAAAACTGTATGCTAGTCTTGCATACATAGTGTCTACCCAATTGTACCCTCTGTTGATGTGGTGTTTTTTTTTTTTTGGTAGGAGCTGAAAGAGGACAACCAGGTCCTGTTGGAGACAAAGAGCATGCTGGAGGAGCAGCTGGATGCGACCCGGAGCCGCTCCGACAAACTGCACCTTCTGGAGAAAGAGAGTCTGCAGCTCAAATCAAAGATCCATGACCTGGAGATGGTGAGGCGGTTTATAGATCGGCGTCTTACAACGTAAAAAGGCCATGATGGCATCTCATCGGTCAAGTGTTCCGCCATTTGTTCATCGCAACACACCGCCTTTTCCCATTATCCCTAGGAGCGGGACATGGATCGTAAACGTATGGAGGAGATCTTGGAGGAGAACCTTGTGCTTGAGATGGCCCAGAAACAGAGCATGGACGAGTCCCTGCACCTGGGCTGGGAACTGGAGCAACTGGCCAAGACGCCGGAACTGACTGAAGGTTAGAAGAAGATGGTGCCTGAGAACTGTTTAAAACCCAGGGAACAAGACTGTTTACGTCCACCCGAAAGTGTGGGGGGAAGCAAACGCGGTCGAGTAGACAAAAATGGTCACGCAGCGCACAGGTCTGACCAGCCTGAAGGCGTCAGAAGGCCAACAGACCAGACCGTGGCTCAATTGGTTCTTTGCCCACGGCGTCATCCCCATGTGACCTCTGCGTCTGCCAGCCTCCACTGGGTTTTCTTTCCACTTGATTAAGACCTGTAATTAATATTCAGTGGCTCTTGGAGGATAATCCGTGCGTTCAGAGTGAAAAAGCGGTTAAGAGGTTTAACGAGCCAGGGATCTGGGTAAAGACTTTGTGTTGTGTGTTTGTTAAAATTGTGCTTGAAAAGCTTTCAGACGTCTGAAGTTGGTCCCGAGGGCTTTGTTTTTGACTTAAACAACCAGAATACAGCCTGTCCTTGTTACTTCGTTGATGTATAATCCACATTTTTCTTGCCCTCATTCCCGCAGCCCCTCAGAAGTCGTTGGGCGAGGAGGTGAATGAGCTGACCTCCAGCCGTCTGTTGAAGCTGGAGAAAGACAACCAGACCCTGATGAAGACTGTGGAGGAGCTCAGAGGAGCAGCCAGTCATGACACGGTGACACACAAACTATCAAAAGTCAACCTGGAAAACCAGAGACTCAACCAGAAAGTAAGCCTGAGGAGTATAAGTTAAATATTCTTTGCCTCATCCCCGTCACCGCCACAATTAGCATATTGGACCAGCACTCATCCATAATATATCACCCTAACGCTTGGCTCTAGGCCTTTTCGGCACAGCCACAGTGAAAAACAGAAAGAGAGAGAACAGCAGCGCATAGAGAGGGGTGGAAAGGAGGATGAAAGCAGAGCTGTAAATCCAGACAGCCCTGAGTCGCCTTTTCTTTCCGGTCTTTGACACCCAAACGTCCCTCGCTGAGAGATGTGTCGCAGCTATTTTCAGAGACATAAGCCTCTCTACGCGTCTTCTGAATAAAATGCATGAAATTGTGTTTCACTCTCACAAAGGGAGAATCCAAAGTGGGGAATTTAGTTCCAAGTGACTTGAGGTTTGGAGACAAAACACATTAGAATATGAATGCAGCCTCCTGGAAGAAATGTCTCGTCTAATAGAACATTTTTTTATTTCCATACATTACCGTGTTCATTTGCATTTACATATGCATTATATTTATATCATGGACTAATTTTGTCCCGAGCATTAAAACCCGACCTAGGTTGTGTGTCCTCCTCAAATTGTTGCTTCAACGCTGTTTACAGTTGGAGCAGTTGGGGAGCGAACTGACAGCAGACAGAGAGTCCCTGCTGAGCGCTGAATCACTCAGTACTGACCTGATGAAGGAGAAGGCTCTACTGGAGAAGACTCTGGAAACACTCAGAGAAAACTCAGAGAGACAGGTACACACACACTCCCGTACCCTGGTTATCTATTGCCAATGTAGTTGTTGCAATCCTTTCGAGTGAGGATTGCATGAATGGTATTCTCCCTGAATGTCACATTGATGCGGAACAGTCCTTAACTGATAGGTCTCGTGGTGGTGGTGGTGGAGATAGCAGAAGAAGTGAGCAGAGTAAACAACATAATCACATAAAAAGCGCATTCAGACAAACGGAGACAGTGCGTCATAGATGCTGCTCTCTCTTACAAAACCATCATTGATTCTCCTTCCAAGAAAGATCCTAGACAATGACTCTGCTCTATAATTTACTGAAGTCTACACAGAGATCTTTTGAGACCAATCTTTGTGCAACTATTAAATGGAACTGCCGCTATGTTTTATTGACAACACAGACCTCTGGTACTCTGTGGCTCCGATGTAGTTTCTGGCCCTGTCTGCAAGGACTTTGTAGCTTTTACACCTTCCGAGTTGACCGGCGATGTGTTTCGTTGGTGTCCATTGCTTTGAACATGACCTTGTGAGGCTTTCTTTAAAACTGTGAAATCTGTTTTTCCAGCTGAAGGGCCTGGAGCAGGAGAACAAGCACCTGAGCCAGACGGTGACGTCTCTGCGCCAGCGCTGCCAGGTCGGAGCTGAGGCCCGGGTCAAGGACGTGGAGAAAGAGAATCGCGTTCTCCACGAGTCCATCTGCGAGACAACCGCCAAACTCAATAAGATAGAGTTTGAAAGGAAACAACTTCGTAAGTGACGCGCTTTTGTGATTCATTAAAATTTCTATATTTCATTCCAAATTCACAGGATAACAATTGTAATTGTTGCTTCTCTTTTTAATACAGGCAAGGAGCTTGAAGTAGTGAAGGAGAAAGGCGAGCGGGCTGAGGAGTTGGAGGTCCAGATGCAGAAGCTGGAAAGGGTCAACGAGAGCCTGCAGAAGAAAGTATCCAGTCTAGGAATCACCTGTGAAAAGGTCTTGGGCATTTTTTGTTGTTGTTGTGTGCATGTACGCTCGGCTAGTCAGTGAATGCTGGTTTGCCCACATTAATACCCCCTGTTCCATGTTGGCATGTTAGATGTGTCTGAGATTCAATTACTTAAACGTACCTGAGAGATGTCATCTCATCTTTAATCATCGCTCCTGCATGCGTAGGTGTCTTCTTTGGAGAAGGAGAACTCAGATCTGGAGGCGGAAGGCCGCCATCTGAAGAAGAAGCTGGACACTCTGAAGAACATGACCTTCCAGCTGGAAGCTGTGCAGAAGGAGAACTCCCAGCTGGAGAAGGAAAACCTGGAACTCCGGCGCTTGGCCGAGAGCCTCCGGTCGGCGGGCGCTAAGGCCGCTCAGCTGGAGGCCGAGAACAGGGAGCTGGAGAGCGAGAGGAGCCATTTGAAGCGCAGCATGGAGCTGCTCAAAGCCTCATCCAAAAAGACTGAGAGATTAGAGGTAAAACTGAGAGTACTTCGGGTAATAGAGAACAGTGAGACAAAGTGAAATGGTCCTTAGCAGAAAACATGCGTCTTAGGATAAACCATAGATGTAATGGCACCTTTCATCATCAATGATGAATGTTTTTACAGGTAAATTGGGATTATGGCAAATCTGGAATATGGGGGCATCAGGGAGCAGCGCAACTAGTTCATGGATGCTTTTAATATCCTAATCTGGCTTTCCTTGTCCCAGGTGAGTTACCAGGGCCTAGATACAGAGAACCAGCGCCTGCAGAAGGCTTTAGAGAACAGCAGCAAAAAGATTCAACAGTTGGAGGAAGAGCTGCAAGAGGTGGAGACTGAGAACCAAAGCCTCCAACGCAACCTGGAAGAGCTCAAGATCTCCAGTAAACGCCTGGAGCAGCTGGAACAAGAGGTAGGGGAAGAAAAAAAACATGATATGTTGTATGCTGATATGTTATGAAAAATGAAATGGGAGAAACAGGATTTTTTGTCAGTGTTTAAAAATGTTGCGGATCTCTTCTCTGCAACAGCCCTATTTTGGGCGTCTGTCCGTGTTTTACTGAAACAGCTTCAGTGACTTTTCTTTACTTGGGCTGAACTGATTCTGCCTGGCAGAATGAGGTCAGTCGGATGGGTCCAAATTGCTGTAGTTTAAAGAGTGGATTCTTTGTGATGTGAGATTTATATTCTAAAGAATATAATATGTTAAAATAAATAATGTGAGAAAGTTTTATTTGTCACTTGAGCAGCACTGCCAGTCATTTGGCTCATTCTGATAAAGCGTGCTACCCAGCAGAGTTGGATTATCCCAGATTATTTGTCAAAATTGATTTTTGGCCCTTTTTAAATTAATCTCTGTGCCCTTTTAGCCAAACATGTATTTACTTGGCATTTAGACTCAGCCTTAACTCCATCAAATAAGGTTTTATCCGTCGGCCCTGCATTACGTCCCGTTATCCCACAGAACAAGATTCTGGAGCAGGAAAGCTCGCAGCTAGAGAAAGACAAGAAGCACCTGGAGAAGGAGAACAAGCGGCTGAGGCAGCAGGCCGAGATCCGCGACTCCAAGCTGGATGACGACAACCAGCGGATCTCCTGCTTGGAGAAAGAGAATCGGACCATGGGCAAAGAGATGATCTTCTTCAGGGACTCCTGCACCAGGGTCAAGGACCTGGAGAGAGAGAACAAGGAGCTGGTCAAACTGGGCACCATTGATAAGAAGACCCTCAGCACACTCAGAGAGGTAAGAAGACCGTAAAGGTTTGAAGATGCGCTTTGCATGCGTCCACATTTCTCTGTCATCATCCTTTGTTGGTGCAGGAAGTGTAGAACAATATCCATTTTTAAGTGGTAAAGGCACTAATGAACAATTATTGTTGAATAATTGTGTGTGTGTTTAGGAGCTTGTGAGTGAGAAGCTGCGTACTCAGCAGTTGAATAACGATCTGGACAAACTGACCCATGAGCTGGAGAAGATTGGACTGAACAAAGAGAGGCTTCTGCACGACGAGAGCTCTGACGACAGGTATCGTTTACACACACACACACACACACAGTTCTTAAAACGGACTTCACTGAGCTAAAAAAAGAACTCCGTCCATCCTCTTGGGATCCTTGTGACTAAAAGTGATCAGTACAGTCCAAATAAGTCTGCAATGTGACCCATTTTACGTCAGGTGTAGATGTTTTAAATTATTCCCGGCCCATCGAATAATCGTTTTCTGAGCCAATATCTCCAGCACCTGCTACCCTCTCGCCAGGAAGGCCTTACCTGCATCATCTGTGTTGGGGATTTCAAATGTGTGATCACACTCTTGACCGAAGACACAAATGCACACACAGAGCTAACTCGAGTATTTATATTTCTCAGGTTCAGGCTCCTGGAGACCAAACTGGAGTCGACTCTGAAATCGTCTTTGGAGATTAAAGAGGAGAAGATCGCCGCCCTGGAGGCCCGACTGCAGGAGTCCTCTAACCTCAACCAGCAACTGCGCCAGGAGCTCAAGACGGTCAGTGACGCAATCCACGTCATGCAGTATGTTGGATTGTGTTGCCTGCAGGCGCATAACTTCAAAACAATTGAACTGGCCGAGTGTAAAATCCCATCCCAAACCACAAAGCCAAAGCCCCAAACTATTTCCGCTGCGGTCCAAAGCACTGAAAACACTGAGGGCTTCTCAAGGTCGATGCATTATTCATGCTTCCACTCTTCCTATCGGCAGCTTATCTATTCATGAGGCGGCAGGAGTCTCTGAAGGAGATGGAGTGGAGGACGTCTGCTTTCTTTTAGTGTGGTGTGTGCGTTTTGAACTCGCTGACATGAATCGAATCCAAAAAAGTCGAAGCCTCTGTGAAGCCATAATGGCTCCGGTCTGCTGCTGGGCTTCACCATTACTCATGCCATGCTCCAAGAATGTTGTTTTATCTCTAGGAATTTAGTTTTTCCAGCTGCGTTGGATTCCCCTGATGTTTCTGTTGGAGGAGTTACTTCTATTGTTCTGTCGTCTCGCTCATCTCTCTCCAGGTGAAGAAAAACTACGAAGCGCTGCGCCAGAGGGAAGAGGAGGAGAGGATGGTGCTGAGCTCGCCCCCTAGAGGAGGGGATGACCCTCAGGCTGTCAGTAAATGGGAGAACGAGAGTCATGAAGCCACCAGAGAACTGCTGAAAGTCAAAGACAGACTCATCGAGGTGGAGAGGAATGTGAGTTGTTGCAATGTCACAATGGCTTTTGGGACTTTTTCCAAAACGCATGTGGGTTTACGTTATCGTGTGTGTCGCCCTTTTTCCCAGAATGCCACGCTGCAAGCTGAGAAGGCGGCCCTGAAGAGTCAGCTCAAACAACTGGAAACTCAAAGCGCCAACCTGCAGGCCCAGATAGTGGCCGTGCAGAGACAGACTGCTTCTTTGCAGGAGAACAACACGTCGCTTCAAACGCAGAACGCCAAGCTGCAGGTAACTTGTTCACGAGTTCCACAAAGTAAACCGGGGATGACACACACTCTCTATGGACCACAACCTCGGATTTGTTGTTCTTTCGGGCCGCTCCCATTGGGGAATCTCCACAGCGGCTCATCCGTATGGAAATCAGATTTTATGATCGCCATGTTTTGGTTTGGCATGTTGTACGTTGGCTGCCCTTCCTGGCCCAACTCGCATGTGACATTATGATGAATACATCAAATGTATAGTAAATAAATGATTATACAATTGTGATTGTTCGAGAAGAATACCAGGTCATTCATAGTGCAGCGTATATTTTATTATCTGAAATGCGTTCGAACAATGAACGCCATAAAAAAGCAAAAGTGTGTGTGTTGCTGTGGTGGCCTTGCCGGGCCATTGAACTCCTGGTGCGGATGTAGACCTGCGCTTCCTGTTCAGCACTAATTCAAACCCTGCTTATGGGGAGAGGCTTTTATACCGACCATACAGTAGCGTCCAGCTGTCTCTGTGGGTGAAACGCTGTTTAAAGGCACTGAAAGTGTGTCAGCACCTGGACTCTGTGCGTGTGTGCGTGAATACGCTAGTCATGATTGTGGAGAGGCTTGAGACCCGGAAACTGCCGTGACCACAAAGGAAACATGACAAATCCTTTTCCTGCTGATGTTACATGGATGGAGTACAGAGAGAGAACAAACTGAGCAGAGCCACAGCGCCCCCTGTAGACAAGAACAACAAATGTTTGAATCCAGGACCCCAGTGCTGGTTATAGATAAAATAATAAAAATATCTTTTGAGATGACAAAAATGTTGATGGTGGATTCAAACTGCTTCACCGATCCCCTCTTCAATTTCCTTTTAGGTGGAGAACTCCACCCTGAGCTCAAAGAGTGCGGCCCTCATGGCCCAGAACGCTCAGCTGCAGAGCCAGCAGAGCAGCGTGGAGGGCGAGCGCGAGGGAGCGCTGAAGGACAAAGAGGAGCTGAGGTCCACCTACGAGCTGCTCCTGCGCGATCACGAGAAGCTGGCGGCGCTCCACGAGAGGCAGGCGGCCGAGTATGAAGCCCTGATCGGAAAGCACGGCGGCCTGAAGACCTCCCACAAGGGCCTGGAGCAGCAGCACAGGGACCTGGAGGACAAGTGAGGCCCCTGTTCACGTCTACTCACAGATTAAATTCTCACTCATAACTTTACACGCTACTTTGACCACCTTTTGAACCTGATAAGGTCAATAATAAAATGATCACAAAAACAACCATAGCCTTTGGGGGTAGTACAACTGCATGGGCTTTGTATTCCTTCCTGTCTTATTTAGTTGTCCTCTTGTGAACTTGTGCACGCAGGTACAAGCAGCTCATGCAGAGGAAAGGAGAGCTGGAGGATCTGGAGAAACATCTCAAGGAGCAGCAGGAAAAGATGGCGCTAGAGAATCAAACACACCAAGCCACAGCTGATCAGTACAAACTGCTGAAAGAAGATAATGATAGGTCAGCTCCGCCCTTTGAATAGTTATTAACTATTCAAATGTTAAACACGTACCAATGAATAGTTTCCTTAAATTACAACAAATGTTGTAAATTGTAAATGCGTGTCCATATGCATATCCTCAGGCTGAATAATACCTATCGTCAGCTGGTGAAGGACAACGACAATCTCCAGCTGGACCATAAGAACGTGAAGACTCAGCTGAACAGCGCCAAGCTGGACCAGACTAAGCTGGAGGCTGAATTCTCTAAACTGAAGGAGCAGTACCAGCAGCTGGACATCACCTCAACCAAGCTCACCAATCAGTGCGAGGTGAGGAGACATTGATCCTCCCTTCTCTGTCATAATGTGTTTGTGGGCTACTTTGAAAGCCAGCTGTCTTTTGACGGGTTTGCCTTGTTGTTAAGCCAGGTGTCTTTGGATTCCTTTCATATAGCTATCTGTGTGTACGCGTGTCTCTGTCTGTGTGTGTGTGTTAGTTGTTGAGCCAGCTCAAAGGAAACCTTGAGGAGGAGAATCGCCACCTTTTGGACCAGATCCAGACTCTGATGCTGCAGAATCGCACACTGTTGGAGCAAACCATGGAGAGCAAGGACCTGTTCCACGTCGAGCAAAGACAATACATGTAAACCTCCTGATGACGACTTTCCTTCCAGAGATCAAAACCATTTTTTTTTTTTGCATTTCTATTTGGATTGCACATTTGGATTTTGTTCTTGTATGTTTTTGTGGCTCATCTCTCAATTCTCCACCAATCAGAGACAAGCTGAATGAGCTGAGGAGACAGAAGGAGAAGCTGGAGGAGAAGATCATGGACCAGTACAAGTTCTACGACCCCTCACCTCCACGCAGGTAAAAGAAAAACGCTACAGCTTCTCACACGGGTGAAAAGAAATACTTACAAAACTATATACAAAAATATAAAAAAAATAGAAAAACTATTTTGTGTCAACGACATGATCGTCACTGGTCTGGCATCTCAATGTAAAAATGGCGTACGTCTGAATTTGAGCGACTCAAACAAGTCGGGTGTATCACAGCGGACTCTGATCTTGAAAATTCGGTTTGCTTGTTGACTCTTTGAGGCGAGGGAACGGCAGAAAACGCTTCCACCGCAGCCTCCGGCAGAGCTGCATCAAATATTTATGGCCTGCAGAGCTTTTAATCCAGCTTTCATACTCCTTTTAATGCCCTTACGCATTGCCTTTACATTGCAGTTTCTTTCCTCCTCTTGTTCCTGACGGTCTCTCCGTCTCACTCACCGTCACTCTTGTTTTTTTATTGCAGGCGTGGCAACTGGATCACTTTGAAGATGAGGAAGTTGATCAAGCCGAAGAGCCGGGAGAGGATGCGCTCTCTCACGCTGACGCCCTCCCGCTCAGAGTCCGGCGACGGTTTCCTGACGTTCCCCCAGGACAGCCAGGACAGCTCGTCCATCGGCTCCGGGTCCAACTCGCTGGACGACACGCTGACACAAAAGAGGAGCAGCAGTGAGTGCAAAGAAAAAACGCAGACCGGCCTGTAAACACACAGATGTAGACCCGACAAATCGGGATCTATTTGCACCCACTTGTCTCACATGAAGAAAGAGAAATACCTACAAACAAACATTTATCCAATCAAACAAAGTACATGTGATCAAATACTTCAACAGTGTACCACACACAAACGCATAATAATACACTGCTACTTGGTGTGTGTTGGTTTGTGCTGGTTGAGTGGTTGAATGGGTCTTTCCTCCCCTAACTGCTCCTTTGCTTCTTTATTTCTCTCTCTCTCTCTCTCTCTCTTTACGAAGGGAGGAGAGGGCAGCAGCCCCCTGCCCAGGTGCAGGGTTCCACCAATGGTATGGTGCGGATGGGGAGGGTGGGCGGGGTTTGTGACCCGACTGTCGCGTCTCTCGGGGCATGTTTTCGTGAGTCCATCGTCTTGTTTCACTCAGCTGTCCTAGAGGCTACGGCTAGAGGCTGTGCAGCAGCACGAGGTTGACTCTCAGTCTCAGTCTGACCCGGTTAGAGAAGTGGATCCACTTCCTGTATTTGAACAGTGGGTGCGCTTGATTTCTGTAACCTTATCATTGAACACTTCATTTGAAGAGACCTTACTGACGTCTTTCGCGGCTTGAGGCTACATGTTACACCTAGAGTGACGTAACAGAACTAAATCTTTGACCTCTCTGCAGTTGATTTGCATTGTGGGTAATGTAAGAGCCATGTTTGGCAGGTGTGTCAAACATGTGGATCAGGGGACTACTCCTTCCACAGTGTTTAGATGTGATAAATCAAGCGCACCTCACATTCTCATTAGCTTGTAGTTTCAGAATGTCAACCTGCTGATGTGTGCAGTTTAGCCTGTAAAGAAACACCCTCTAACTTAGCATCCAAGCTATTAAAAGGTGCAATGCATTGTGGCCGATGTTCAGTCAACGCAGGTACCAATCCTGGTTGTCTGGATCTGGTAGAAGATGTGTAATTAGTGAAAACAGGTTGTACATGGGCTAGTAGGTGATATCATCACATCATCCAGTAGGTTGCTCTTAAAAAGTGAAAATATATTTGTTTGTTTAAATCAAAAAGCTAGAGCCAGTATAAGAGTGAGTCAACTCTTTTAAGTATACAGTGCCGTAAACTCTTTAAGGCGATGGCGGTACACAGTGAAGTGTGTAACAATAGAGTTTCTCATGTGTCTGGAAGCAGTCCTCCCCCGAAGCCGCCTGCTCACCTTCTCTTTCTCCCCATTGCACCGTTTAATATTCTCCATCCTCCGTGTTTCATGTAGGTGTTAATGTGTTGACAGTTGTGTTGTGTGCACTATGAAATGCAGGATACAACGCTCGTGACCATTAACATGAGTGCTTGTGTGTGTTGTCGAGTGCAGATAAAATGTGCTTGTGTGTGTTTGTCTGTGAGCATTTGAATAATGTGTACACATGTTTGTTTGTATAATGTCTTTTTATTTTTATTTACCAAAGTCTGCCCTTAAAAACATTATTCAGGACTTAAAGTGTGTGGGAGGCATTTTAGTTCATACTAACAAGCATTTCAATGATTTAACTAAATAACGATGTATTAATAAGACCTCAGCATTAAACAAGCATTGCTGATACATCTTACAAACAGTTTTTCCATGAAATACAAACCCGTGTTTGTAGAGACCAGTACGATCCACCCCTTGTTGTGAGTCATAAAGTGTAGTGGTTGTGTCTACTGCATTGATTGTGTGTCTGTTGTCCAGGTGCTCAACTCTCTCTCTCTCTCTCTCTCTCTCTCTCTCTGCATCTCCCCCCTCGGCTCTCTTTGTGACAACATTAACCACCTCCCTCTTCTTCTTTTTTTTCTTTTGTTTTTCTTTCCCTGTTTGACCGCTCCCCCCCCCCCCCCCTACCCTCCCCCCTCTCTGGCCGTCCGTCCGTCTCTGGCTGCGCTCTTGACAGCTTTAAAAAGGTTGCCTTTCATGAGGAACAGATCCAAGGACAAAGACAAGGCCAAGGCCATCTACCGGCGCTCCATGTGTAAGACCTTCCCGTTAGCCGCCGCCGCGCTAGCCTCCCTCTGCGCCTCCCTCTCCTCTCCGCCCGAGGAGAAACAAAGAAGGAACAGTCACTGATTTCACGCCTCAGCTGCGTGGCCGTCTCAGCTTTCCGTCACGGCTCTCGAGCCCCACTGCGACATTAAATGTTAAATGTTAAAAGAGATCATTCAACGTTATTTACGCAAGATTTGAGTTTAAAATGTGTGCCCCCATGCTGCTGCATCTGGTGACCTCAGTGACTTGTCCTTCTGATTCTTTTTGTCTAGTAGCCCCTGACTCTCCCGTCACCTCCTCCGCCCTACGTCTGCCACCTCCACCCCCCTGCTGTGGAGTATCTGCTCGCAGCAGCGTAGCATCGTTGTGCTCTCACTCATTAGCACATAAGTGATTAGTGCAAACTTTAGTTTGTCTTGCAGCAAAGATGCACAAAATAAATAAGGGCTCATGTGACAGTAAGAAAGATGTGTGTGTCCCGTTGTGTGTGACGCCCGTCCGTCTCTTTTGGTCACGCGTGTGTCACCCACCGAAGCCTCATCTGCCGGTTTGGTCGCGGTGGGAACCGTTACAATGCAATCGGGCAGCTTTGTCGTGTGCCCTGTGCTTTCATTTGGTGACTGACGCGGCGTGTGTGTGTGAGACTGACTGACTGACTGTTTGCTTTTCATCTGCCTGTTTGCCTCCATCTTTGATTGCAGCATGGCTTGAAAAGGAAGAAAAAATCACCAACCGCCTTATCACCCTAACTCGCACTCACCATGGAGGACTTGAAATGGAGCCTCTCTTTTCTCTCGCTCTCTCTCTCTCTCTCTCTCTCTCTCTCTCTCTCCGTGTATCACTCCTTCGCTCTCCCTCTGTCGGCGTGCTGCATTTCAGATCTTATTCTGCTGACATGGCCTCTGCTGCTGCTCACAGCCGCTCTGCATGCCGTCATGCTCCTCTACTGTCACAGAGACAAAGTGCACAAGGACAGTGGCCTCCTAAGAAATAATAACCGTGCAGCTATCATCTTTATGCACTTTGGGGCTTATTTTTTTTATAATATGCAACTTGACTTGATTTTGTTGTTTCACTGAATATTAATTAGATCTTTCGACAATTCTGATCCCTTATGAAGCTTTAGTGGTTGAAAACTACTTGCCCTCGAAGCCTGTATGAAAATAGCAGCAATCCAAATGAGGGCTTTGTGTGAAACTATAATTTAACCTAAGCTATGCAGCTCATTATCTTTAAAAACACAAATGTCAATCAATCAAAGTGAACAGTCCATTTTGGCCCAATGTTCCTGCCCGCGACCCTAATTGCCGCCCCTCCGTTGGTCCACTCAGCCATGAATGACCTGCTGCAGACCATGGCGGTGGCGGGCGACCCCGACGCCCAATGGGCGAGCAGCATCGACAACCTGGACGGCGCCGAGGCCGGGGACGCCGGCGCGGCCGCGAGCAGAGGGCGCAGCGGGCGGCGCATGAAGGATCTCGCCCTTTCCACCAACGCCATCGACTGTGCCGCCCTCACCCTGCCCACGCCCGGGCACCGCAGGGCCAAGCTGCGGCTCCAGGTCAAAGGTCAGGATTGGAAGAAGAGAGATATCACTTATTATTACTTATTTTTGCTCCATCGATGCAGCTGTAGCACCTCTTTCTCTGTCCCAACAGACAATGCCTCCTGTGAAGACGTTACCGGCTCCTTGGAAGACCCCAAGAGTCACGGTAAGACTTGACATTTCGAAAGGGGAGACCCGGGGAAAAGCAGGTCATGTCATCGGCGGCGGCGCCGCTAATCTTCGGGCGGCCTCCATTAAGCTCGATCTACAGTTGGAAAAGCAATTTTGTTGGAGGGAGAGGAATCGGCCTGCGTTGAACGTAGGATTGACTCTAATTCCAGCTTCAGGCCGCTATCCGGGGCAGTTAATCTACAGCCGAGCAGCGATTCACCAGCGCCTTGCAGCTCTAAGGAAGTCCACCCAGACACCAAACTTTTACACACACGTTCCTGGCACCTGTGGTGCTAACTGGGTGAGACCCAGTACGTCCCCTCGTCTGTAGTTAGAGATGCTGGTCTGTGTAGGTCTCTAATGGCCTCAAACCCCGGGACATTGCTTTTAATGCAGCAGAGGTGCTATATATTTCACATACCTACTGTTTTATTCACACAACTTTTATGTTCTGAGAACATGAATAGATATTAAACGTTTACACTTTGATGTTCTTCAAAGCGTGTGTGTGTGTGTGTGTGTGTGTTTTGATCAGGCCTGCAGGGGTACAGCAGTGCTCTGTGTCCTTCTCCCGTTGAGCGGAGCGTTCTGTGCAGAGTACCCTGTAGCGTCTGTAAGTGACCACTACTCTGCACTGGGTCCCTCTCTGGGCCACAATGGGCCGTGATGGTTCAAATGCTGATCACCGCTGTCCTGAAAACCAGTTAGAAATGATTCCACGGTTTCCAGCTCAAAGTGTCACAATATCACACCTTCTCTTTAATTCCCATTTTCACATGATTTATTAAAAATCCTACACCACCATCGGCTGTTGTTCGGTTTTATCACTATCGGTTTCCCCTCTTCCACCGAGGCGGGTCGGTCCTCTTCGTCTCTTTGTTCACTGACTGGACATGTTGGTGCTGCAGCCTGGCAGCGAGCCACCCTTCCTGTCCCTCTGCCTGGCATGTGCCATCTGCTGCCCCAGCAGGAGACGCTCTGTCAAACTGTCCCACCTACGTGTTACTCTTTGTCTTAGTGCATGTCTGTGTGGATTCATGTAAGTGTATATGTTTGTATATTCTAACCGTGTGTGTGTATATGTGTGTGTGTGTGTGCTTCCCTCTTGTCCCTTACCCAGCCTGCAGACCCACCAGTCTCCATAGCAACAGGACCATCAGTAGTAATAGTAACAATAACTCCCACCTCACTTCTCCTCTGGAGGGCAAAGGTATGCTCCTCCTTCCTTCCCTCCACTCAACTAACCAATCTCGCTCCTTTGCTCCCTTTATGTGTTTCCTTGATGCCTTTAGTCACCCTACGTCAATGTGGTGTTTGATTTGAGAAGTTACCGGTTACTTCTTGTCTAAACCAAATACATCAGGATGAGATCAGAGCTGGGTGCAACATTTAGTTTTTATGTTTTACTGACATTCGGAAGCAGCTGCACCGGTACTGTATTTCATATTCAAAGTTCTGACGTCATTTCAACTGACAGCTCATTAAAACTTCACAGGCGCGTTGAACGGCAGCCTCAGCAGGCCTCACAGCGAGAGCAGCGGGGAGTTCAGCCTGAGCTTGGACCAGGAGGTGTGGTCCAGCAGCGGCAGCAGCCCCGTGCAGCAGCCCACCTCCTCGCGCTCCTCCCACCAGAGCCCCCTGCAGCTGCGCAGGGCGCTCGAGCCGTCCGCAGCCGCGGGCGGCGCCGGCCCGACCCAGGCGGCGAAAGCGGGTTCCCCGGTGAGGGAGGTGCTTTCCCTGCAGCAGTTCCTGGATGAGGGCATCGATCCTGCAGAGGTGGGGCCTCCAACCGGGTTGTTGTGTTCAAAATGTTCATAGTTATGAACCTGCTGGATCATTCATAATCTGCTACATGTTATTTTCTTGATAAAATATAATTTTTTGTTAAACCAAATTTAAATAAAATTAAGAATTCACTTTATCATCATGACCATTTAAAATGTTTTGGGCAATTCTCATTTGAAAGAAAAACGTTTTAATCATTTAAAAGATGCCGTCCTGATAAATAACGAAAAGGATAAAAATGCCCTTATATGGAAGGGTTCCTCTGAGATGGTGTTGAAACACTTGTATATAGAATATATTGCAGCTCGAACCGGGGGGGCTGAAGCTGACCCTGTTTTCCCCGTCTTCAGTCTGGCAGTCAGGAGAACCTCACCGCGGACTCTCCTCGCCTCTCCACCTCCTCCGAGCGCGCGCCCAAAGAGCGCCCAAAGAGCCGAGGCATACTGCGCTCCTCCAGCGGGAAGGCGGCGCCGGTCGCCTCGGACCGCCCGCCCCGGGTCGCCGGGCAACCGGGTCGCCCCACCCTGCGCAAGGCGGAGAGCACCCGCGTCCGGGGCTCGGCGCCGGTCCGCCCGGGCCTGTCGTCGCAGGGCAAAGCCACGTCGGTGTCGGGGCGCCTGGACCTGGCCTCGTCCACGCTGCCCCGCGCCAGCAGCGTCATCTCCACCGCCGAGGGCACCACGCGGCGCACCAGCATCCACGACCTGCTCTCCAAGGACCACCGCCACCCGGTGTCCGTCGACGCGGCTCCTCCCCCCGCCGCCGCCGCCGCCGCCAAGGCCGGGGGGCGCCCCCAGCCGACACCCAGTGAGTACCGCCCCGGCAGCGCCGACCTAAAGGGACCCCTTACCGCCGCCGCCCCCCTGCCAAAGTCACTCAGCCTGCCCTGCCGTAGCTCGGAGGATCCAGACCTCTCCACCCTGGAGTCCTTCCTGGGCCCCTCCTTCACCGCCGAGTCCGTCTTCATGGACTCCATCTTTAGTGAGTCGCTGGGCAAACACCACCCCTTCCTGTCTCTGAACCCCACCCTAGTCAGCAACATCAGCGGGCCTCCGGTCACAAATAAAACACACACCCCTCCTCCTCCTAAAACCCCAAACCAGGATGCTTTCAGCCAATCAAACGGCCCGGCCAGCGGGGGCGCCGATCCGGGTTGTGTGAATAACGAGGACGAGTCCCTGAGCCCAGAGGACAAGCAGTCCCTGTGGTACGAGTACGGCTGTGTGTGAGTGACGGGTCGGGTTCTGGCTCGCCGGTACCAAACCCTGCCCTAAAGGAGGAGGAACTCCTCTGCATGTATTTATTGGAGCACTGTCGCTCCGCGTGGTGCATTTGTTTGGTGCTTTTCTGTTTGTCACGGTGCCGATTGGTGGATTCCTTTTTGGTTTTTCCTTGTTTTGCTTTGTTCTTCCTCCTGAGGCGGTACTTTGATGAATGTTTCTTTCATCCGTCGGCCATGTTTTTTTTTGTTTTGTTTCCTCATCATGTCTACACTAACACTACACTATTATCTGCAGCTCTCTGGGGCCGTTGTGTCACAGTATTTCTGTCTGTGGCTTCAAACAGTGAGCGGCGATAATGGAGGATCCATTCAAACAAAAACCTGGTTTCTGGGTGACTGGGTGTCTTTTTCACTGCCTCTTTAACTCTGTTGCATCACCCACTAAAGCTGCATGACTTTGTTCTGTCCGACTTGAACCTCTCATTTTGATTGCTGTGATCAAAATGGATGTCATGGTGACCTTTTGTTTTGTTTGTTTAGACGTGGCGTGTTTCTGTACATTTGACACCTTTTTGTATGTGTTTTTTTTAATATATTACTATTATTAATAATGGCACGCTGGAGACAAAATGATGAAGCTTCGTTCCTGAAATAATCTCATGGTAGAAGGTGGAGAACGACGTGGCCAATAACCACATTTTAGTCTTAGAGTTTATGAAACAGGAAGTCAAGACTGTAATCACAGTTTTAATTAGTCAGATTGTTTTGGGAATGAAGCCAACATCATTACCTTTGGTATCTGGACCTTTTTTTTGTTTTTATTTGAGCATCCCGACGAGAACAGCTGATATCTGATTATGTATTTGAGACTGGCGGACTGTTGTAATCATTAAGTTATGATCAAAGACGAGCGCAGCTGATGTGCCGATACTCCTGGAACCCCCACCCCCCTCCATCCTTATTTATTTCTGCCTCTGTTTGAAGTTGCTTTAATGTATTTGTGTAGCTGTGAGGTGGACGGATGTAATCATTGCCTTTGTCCTACAGATGTGGAGGGCAGAAAGTCAAAAAGCAGGAGCGGGGAGCCGCAGCAAAGCTGCTAAGCCCCGCCCCCCAACACCCCCCCCCCCCCCCTCGTCTGTCCGCTTCAATGCTGCGAGCGCGTGGTGAGTGAGTGCTGCTCCAGGAGGGGCGGGGCGCGGGGGGGGGGGGGTGGTGGTTCGGTCTCGTCTCCAACGGGAACCTAAAACATGGTGAACAGATGTCGTCCATGCTGCCATGCACTTGCTTCCCCCCCCCCCCCCCCCTCGCCACTCCCTCCTCCCCCCCAGTCCTGTCCGTCGCTCCACCGTCCCTGCGGTGCCAATCGCCTGTTCCCGGAGCCCAATGGGAGCATGGCATATGGGTGGGTTAGCCATGTTGCTCCCGGTGGATGAACCCTTGCTTGTGTGTGCCCCCCCCACTCAACAAAAACTTGTTGCGAGTTGTGTGAAGACTCCCCACGTCCCTCCTCCATGACGCGTTGCTGCCTGAAGGTGACCGATTGTTCCCTTGGCTGCTGTCGGGCTGCTGCATGGCTTCAGTGTGCCCCCCCCCCCACCCCCCTTCTCTTTTCCCCCTTGACAATGCATGTAGATCCAGGCTGGCTGCTTCCCTCCGTCTCCTCGGCTACATCACTGTCACCTGATACGACTTCTGACTTTAAATCTCTCTTCCTTCAACGTCTCCTCTCTCTAATCTGTGTGTTTCTTCTCCTACTCTCCTCACTCCTCTGCGCCGGCCTGGGACTCAAGAGAGAAAGGTGGCCTTGGAGCTGTGTGTCTGAAGCCTAGTAGAGTAAATCTGCTGAGACCGTCTACAGTGAGAAAAGATTGTATCGCCCCCCCCCCCCCCCCCACCACAGTTTTCCTTTTTCTTCCCTTCAGTAGAGAAACGTGGCTTCTTTCTCTGTTTTTGCTTTTCTTCCTTGAATCAAGGAAAACCGAACAATCCTAGAAAAGGTTGATGGTGGTGTTTATTTTTGTTGTTGTTGTCGTTGTGTGCTATGAAGACTAAAGCACTGCCAGAAGAGGTCGACTTTCGTTTGGGAAAAAACAAAACAACAAAAAGCGTAACCATGGTTGCAGGTCGGCACCAAACATTTCAGACTCTACGCGCTTCGGAACGGATGAGTCCCAATCAGCATGGAGCAATCAATCAATCAACCAATCCCTGCCGCCTCCCCCCTCGTCCCTCGACCAATCAGAGAGGAGGACGACGACGACGACGGCGGCGTCCAGTGGGGATTTGCCAAATGGACTTGGACGTAAAGCCATGAGAGCTGCGTGCGATCGGCGTCCGTCTCCCCCGCCGATCGAGAGCGACGGTTGTGTGAACCGAGAGAGACACACTAATCACGGGAGAGTTCCAGGTCACCTACGGCAGGCTAATGCCACGACACACACACACACACTGTTCATCTTAGCTTATGTCCTATAGCTTTGAATTGATCACTAAACCGCTTCATCTGTCGCTTGCCATCCGGCTCTGGAGAGGAGAATGGCTTCCTGAGATAGGTATAGGTGACCTGTGACCCCCTCCGTGCCGATTTCTGTTGCTGTGTTGAACATGACGGTGATGATGAAACCCTGTGTTTTCCTCCTTTTCCACTTTTTAAATGAACCCTGTTTGATGTAATTAAAATTCATCAAGACTACCACGTGGCTCTTTTGTGTTTCTTATACGCACAGAACGCACTGACTGAAAATATCATTTAGAGGAACAAATAAAACGTTCTTATTTTTTTATGTTACTCTAAAGTGATGCAGGGGAATTATGCTGTCGGTCTGTTGGCTCCACCTGTACACCTTTTTAATAATTAAGTTCTATCGTTTTGTAAGGATTCGGTGGATTTGTCTGGTCTTTGGCGCCTCCCAGAGGAGACCATCAGTACTGCGGTTTGAGCTAATCGAAAAGTTTTATATTGTAAATGAAAAATCCACAGCATAAGAGCGACAATCTTCCTTTTTAATATGAAGCCAAAGTATGTTCTGCTTTTAGCTTTGCCAAATTAAATCAATCACATGCTAAATATGGTTTGCGTCTAATCAATTAAACTTTGGTAACCGCATCCGATCACACACACACATTTTGAACTGCAACTTGAGAGAAACGGACGCCAGTGTTGAAATACTTTCATAAATGCAAACACTTTTTGGTTTTAATGTATGTTTATTAACTGTATGATCATGCAAAAAAATCCAGCATCCAAATGAAACTCAAGAGTATAGACACACGTGGCCCCTCTAGTACAAGGCTACAATGCAATAAAGTTACTTACATACACACTAAGGCTTTTTTCTAATCATTTCTGCATTTTACTGTGAGACATTGCTTGATTTTGATATGATGGAGCCATGTCATCGAGTAACATAGGTTTTTAATTTATCAAGAAAACAGTGACAAATGACCACAAAGTCGACATGCATCTCTCCCCCGTTTGTAGAACTGCATACAAGGTGTTGGTTTTTAACTCCAATGTTTGGTTTGACCTTCTGCCAAATTATTAATTAATATATAACTACAAAAATTGTATACGAAGCAAAACAGTTGTGAATTATCGTCGTAGCAGCAAACAGCCCAAAGTTGACGTGAAGGAGCGCTTTTATTTGGTCACTCGTCCTATTTACACCAGTGTTAAATAGCTGTGACGTTCCAATGGAATTCATTGGCTGAAGCAGGGAGGTCACTCTGTAAATGCAAATATAAACTTAAATGTGACAAAACCTCTAACTGCAGAATATTAATGTATTGCCCCTGAACGTATTGCACAAAAATGTTGAAGCCTTCTTCAGAACTTGAATTGACACCTTTGAAATGATGTAGAAAATGTAAAAATAGATTTTTGTTCATTAATTCCGATTGATAACTAAAAAGGTTAAAAGTCTAAATATTCTAAGTATATAAATCTGAGTGACCTTTAGCCGGAATGTGTGGTGAGCCCTAATATGTGACATATTGTCAAAGGTTGGAGGTGCACGATCCACCTTTTATTCCCTATGTTACACAGATGTGTGTCCTCTTTAAAGGGAGAATCTCACGTGTGAGTTATCAGCCACAGGAGTGTAAAACATGTTATTTTGTCTCAAGATGTCAGTGTGTGTGTGTGTGTGGGGGGGGGGGGGCAAATTGGGACAGTAAAAAATGGTTGTGGCAGTCTCCCAAATTGTTCTTACATTTCTGGCTAAAACAACTATAAAAATAACATCAAAACAGTAATATCCATTACATTTACGACGGACACAAGGACCGGATCCATTGATTGCCATCAGCGAAGGTCCCACAGCCCTCTTCCCATCATGCCCTTTTTTTTTTGTATAATCCTTCAGCTGCATTCCCTTTCTAACATGCTTTTTTTTTTTATAATTCCAAGACTTCACACAGCAAGCCAAGACGGACGACACGCGACATTTTAAGATCACAATCCCAACAAGAGACAGGCATAAGGGTGACATCATCGTTACACAGCGAGCTGCTACCTGGACAGTAATAACAGGGCTTTAAGCGAAGGACGTTGGAGGGTGTAAGAGGCAGGGACGGGGGAGGTAGAGCGGGGGGGAGGGGGGGGCGGAGAGGACCCTGAGGTTGCAGAAAGGACACAACAGCATCGAGTCGAGAGGGTCCAAAAACAGTGCGAGCCGTTGATCAAGCTGCGCGTCAGGCTTGGAGATGTGAGGAGATGTGAGGAGGAGGTGTGAGGAGGAGATGTGAGGAGGAGATGTGAGGAGGAGATGTGGGACGGACAGATGGAGGCTTTCTGCAACCTCAGGATGAGCCCCGGACACATGCTGTGTCTAAAGCTCCAGAGAGGCTTAACCCTAAAAGGCTGGAGCATAGGGACCTGGAATGTGTGTGTGTGTGTGTGTGTGTGTGTGTGTGTGTGTGTGTGCGCGCGCGCGTCCATGCATGCATGCATGGTGTGTGTTGGTATTTACAACTCGGGATCTCAAGGCAAAAAAAAAAAAAAAAAAAAGAAGAATAAAAACAACAACACATGCTTAACTTGCTTCCCTACACCCTAAAATATATAATGTTTCCCCTTTCCTCCTGTATAAACACCTATTTATGCTCATTTCTATCAAACTAAACATCCCCTTTTTGAGTGAGATCCATCCGTTTTCAACTTCCCCTTTGTGCACGGATGCGATTAAAACAAATGTTAAAAATCTGATTGCACGTTGATATTAGTCGCTATAGTTCCCATAAACCCAAATCAAATTAACCCTGTGAAGTGTAAAATAAACGGTAATCTGTTGCTCTCTAGGAAACAAAACATAAAATCACGTGTTTCCTATTTTAGACTTGTTGCCCCCTATACACACACATATACACATATATATGTATGTATCAGTTTTAATACTTTTCCTGACAGTGGACAAAACAAGCGGGAAATAAAGGCCGCGGGCGCCACGGGCCGTCTGCCACGAGGGGCTGACCTCCGGCGGGCCGGACGCCACGTGACTAAGGGTTGGACTGGATCGGTGTGGTCGGTCATTCAGGCGAGCTTTGGAAATAAGCTTCTTATTTTTTTTTTTTGTTTAATTCATAATGCATTTTCCCCCCACTTCTATCTTTTTAAAAAACGGTTTCCTTTTTTTTGCAACTTTTCCAAGCAGCTTCTTCCGTGTCGTGATCCAGGCACCGATCGGACCACGGAGATGGAAGCTCCAAACAGCTTTAGAGGTCCGGCAAAGCTGGAGAGGAGACGGTGTTGCACTGGTTAGTGGGAGAACTGGTGATGATCAGCGATGGCAGCGACTCAATAGTACTGCATGTTGAAATAAATTCAAATAGTTGAAGAAAAATCATAAAAGTTATGGTATAAAAATAGGAAATGATGAGTTTTTTTTGACATATTGTACTAAGTCTTATAATTAAAGTCATTGTACAGCATGGAAAAGAAAATCATTAAAAAGTTATAGTACATATGAAAATGTCACTATAGCACATTGAAATATATTATAGTACAGTGGTACAGTAGTAATTAAGTGGGGAAAAAGTAGTAATATGTCAGAATAGTTTGACATATTACTATTTTTTTGTAAAAAAATAAACCATAGAATTGAACAATAATATTGTACTTTGTAGTTACAAAACTGTCCAAAAAGTAAAAATAAAAATAGTGTAGTATGTAAGTTTCTTAAAATGAATATGTTCATAAAGGAGTACAGTGAGCTAAAAGTAAAAAAGACAAAAGTCTCAAACTGTACCGCATGAAATAAGTATATTAAAAAAAATCCCCTGCGGTTCGCTCCCCACCAGAGGTGCCCCGTGCCGGTGAGGCCTACCTGGGCCCGTGGAGCCGGTTCACTGCAGGGGGGCGGCCGGCGCTCCCGAGCAGTGGAAGTGCACGTTGAGCCACTTGGCGTCGCGGCGGTGCCACACGCGCGTCTCCTCCGACTGGCAGGAGCGCGGCCGGCCCTGAGCGTCCATGTACTGCGTCAGGCGGATGTACGCGATGCAGGCGGCCTCCTCCCCGATCAGGTGCACGTGGGGGTTGAGGATGGTGGTGTGCACCGGCTTGCTGTTTTTACTCAGCACTGCGCAACCAATGTGAACGAAAGAAGCATGTGTTGTGTTATTGTATATTTATATTATTAGCGTTACGGTCGTCTTAATTCACCACGGAGCAGCTTACGGTTGTCAAAGTAGAACTTGTGGAAGTCCATCCCCTCCACCAGGTTCCCGAGAGCCTCCGGCTCAAAGGAGGTCAGCCCGGGGTCACAGATCCGCCTGTCAGAGGACACACAGACGCACTCGAGCCTTTGTTTCACGGGCGACCTTCGCGTCGTCCGAATCGCGCGCCGCACACTCACGTGTAAGCCTCAAAGTCCCCGTTGTTGATGGCTTCAATCAGCTGCTCCGTCATCTTTATTATCTCCTGTTTGCGAGCTGAGAAGAGAAGAGAAGGAGGAGGAGGAGGAGGAGGAAGAAGACAACGATAAAAGGTTTAAGACCGTCAGGGACCGTTTGGAAGTGGAAGTGGGGGGGTGTGAAGACGCCTCTGACAGTGACATCAGAAGTCACCTTGGACACAACACACCGTCCAAATAAAACACCACATCGGAGAAACAGACAGATGTTTTTCTTTTCACATTTCTTAGTTGGGCCCAAACATCTGGACACGGAGGAGTTGCCCTTCCTCCGATGATGAGTGATAAAAGTTATCAGCCGAGTCAAATAATCACTCTTACTATTGATCACCACGTACGTAACCTGATTTCTTTCAAGATGTTGTTGGATTGTGCCAACAAATGATTGAGAAGAACATTCAATTAAATTGAAATACTCTTCACTTCACTGCGCCCACAAGCACACATCAAAACGTCCTCATCTTAAAAACAATTACTCAAATACAGCAGGAATTCAGAGAATTCAGAGAAGGAGACATAAATTCACACCAATAGGAATTCTTGGCATGATTTGCAAGTTTGCAAAACATCCCGCCAGAAATGCACAAATCTGCATGCGTGACACTCAACATGCAGCCGCGCAGCCTGAGGAGACCTCCACACCGCCATGTGACTCCGTGTTCATCAGCTTCCTGCCGCCAGGCGACGCAGGAAGTCAGAACGCCGGGTATGAACAGCCTTCGCACAAGCACTGCACACCCCCGCCCCTCCCCCCCCCCCCCTCCCCCCTCTCCTCCCACTCCCCGGCACTTACTTCGCCGCAGTTCGCGGCTCACGCCTGCGGGGGGCGCCAGAGCGCACTCTGGTCCGGGACCAGGACCGGGCTGAGGGACGCCGGCAGCCTCCTGCGGGGCAGCGGCTGCAGGGGGTGAGTGGGAGGGGGGGGGGGGGGGAGCGCGGGTCGTCCCAGTGAGATTAAAGTCATGTTCAGCGGCTACGAGGCGGCCATTATGGCCCAAATGGGCTGCAGACACTCAGCGGCTTGTGGGCCACTAGACGGCAGCACAGCAGGAGAGAGGGGAACTCGTGCAGTGAGACGGAAGGAGGAGAGGAGGAGGAGGAGGAGGAGGAGGAGGAGGAGAGGGAGCTTGTGTTGTTGTTTGTTTTTACAGGTCGGGACACAAACGATAAAGCGCCGACACAGCGGAGTCGGGGGAAGAAACCGCTCGCCCTGAAAACTTACAGGCGGGAGGCGGGCAGCAGCAGCGAGGAGGCACGGCGTGGGTCTGCTCCCCAGTGGGGCTGCACTGCTTCACCACTGCACCGTCTGCACCAGAGGACCCACAGGCCGCCACTGGCCACACACACACACACAAACAGACAGACAGAGGCACACCGGCAGTGAGCTCGCATCCCAAATTATCTTGCGTGACTCAGCGACCCGTTCACCGTCAGGAAGGATCGATACCATTCAGGTCCCAGAAAGTAAGGAACCAGCTGGACCAGTAAACCCCACCCAGCAGAGTCCCTCGGGTCACATCCGATCCCCTGAATCACCTTTAAGAAGCTTTAGTCTCAATCGCAAAGGACAAACACACACACACACACACACACGCACACACACACACACACACAGGTCAGCAGCGTGTTCAGCAGCCTCCGTCCTTCAGAGCTCAATCGAACATGACATTCTACTCACTTTGCTTGACTTCGGCTCGTGACATTCTCCTCTAATGAAAGTGTTAATCTCATCCTCACATTGTGCGACATACGTGGCAATAAATGGCTTCTGATTTACGATTAATGAGAACGAGTGCGCTCGGCTTCAGGCAGAGAACCGCCTCTCAGTGGCACGTCGCTGATCATCCACCATGAGATCCAGTGCTGGTAAACCCACAGAAAGCTGCCTTAAGTAACTGGATTAGCTCCCCCCCCCCCCCCCCCCCGGAGGTTTCTCTGTCCTACTTCACTCACTTGCGGACTGTGAATGGGAATCGTGTCCCGCTAATTAAAGGCTTAAGTGGCGCGTGTGACGAAAAAGGTAAATTATTGAGTGTTTACATTTTTACACAGTTGTGAGCTGCTCTGTCCGATCGGGACTTCAAGGCAGTGACAGAACCGGGACAAAAGAGACGTGCGGAGAAGGTGAAAAGTTGGACATGTACCTTTCCTACCTTTCATCTCCTCCTCTTCTGCGTTATTGCAGCTCTCCGTGGAGCCCTGTCAGACAGAGAGGGGGTGAGGGCGAGAGAGAGAGAGAGAGAGAGAGAGATCCATAAAGACAAGTCGTTGTTTTAATGACAACGTGAGGCGGGAGGGGTCGGGGACGCTTCGGACAACCTGCCCGCACGTGGACAAGAGGACAAGGGGACAACGTGACGGACAGACGGACAACTCCCTCCCAGGAGCACAGACCAGCCGGGACGGCAGCGAGGGGGGGGGGGGGGGGGAAGCGCCGAGAGCCGCGCGCACACAGGTGGGGACTAATAGGAAGTGTTATTAAAACTAAAGATAATTGTGTAGCATCACTGGCATCTTAAGCCCTCCTTGTGTTGTTGTTGTTTTTTAAGCCAACACATCAGCACAAGCAGCATGATCGCGCTTTAGTAAGAGGTCTCACCTGAGTCTTTGGAGACAGTTTGCATAGAGACCTAAATATCTATTCGGCATTGAAGGAAGCGAGTGTTGGACGAAATACAAAAGCCTTCTCATGCAAATATTTAAACATTTAAAACATCCTAAATCAACGAAAACAGCTGATGTTTAACCAACTGGGTTCATAAATAAATTGCACTTTTTAAGCAGAACAATATTTTCCACTAAAAGTTCAAACTCAAACTTCATAACGGGGAACTTCCCACTGGGAGTGACCCTCACTGCAAGCTTCCAGATTTGGGGATTCACAGGATTTGACCCTCAACGTGAATCCCTGGGAGGAGGAAGAGGAGGAGGAGGAGGAGGAGGAGGGAGGGCTTACCTTGGTGCCGTCAGCTGGGTTGTGTACAACAGTTGTCTGGGCTTCCTGGGGGGGGGGAGGTAGGAGACACTTTACCATGCAGGGAGGTGAAAAGTGTGGGTGGAGGGTGAGGGGGGGGGGCGGCGACAACACACCGTGACAACACACACACACACACATACAAACACAGCAGCTACGGCACAGAAGCTGAGGCACATTAACGGTGACCAGATGGATGAGTGTGGATGTCGTGGTGCTCATGGTGGAGCCGCTCGGGCTCCGACTGAGGAGGGGGGGGGGGGGCGGGGGAAGTCTGTGATCCAATAGGCCACAGGCGCCGTCCCGTGCGTCCTTAACCTCGACCCCACCGAGCGGCGGGAACACTCGGCACAAAGCGGCCCAGCGGCGAGCCGCTCTCCCGATGCACCAACCGACCGCGGCGCAAACAGCCGGCAGCTACACAACAGTGGCAACATGCGGCCCCTTTTGAAGACATGTGGGACAGACTGGACAATTTTAACCAATCGGTGGCTTTGATGCCGTTGTTATGTTATGTTTTTTAAAGCATTTTTATACATGAACACAGGGGCTGAATCCTCACACTGTTGTGCTGTTCTCTCTGTGGCCCGTCCACTCCAGCTCCTGTTTCAACCAGAGGTCCTCGTCATTTCCAATTTCCAAAATACGTGTTCGTATTCGTGCAGGAGAGGCCAAATCTAAACAGGTCGACACCTGAAACCTGTTCTTCTTAGAGAGCAAACCGTCACCCAGGAGTCACCCAGGAAACGGCCGAGCGGAACACGATTCAAGTGTCTACTGTTGTGCGACCAAATGAAAGCCATTTGTCTACCTGTCAGCGCACTGCGTGAATGTATACACACACACACACAGACACGCACGAGTGTGTGCACGGGACGTCTGGGTAAAACACGAGCCGGGGGGGGGACGACACTCTGAGGTACCAAAGCAGTCGTTCAATTTTAAAGTCAGGACGAGGTGAAAACAAACAGATTTCCCTTCGCACGGGGTGTGACACAAAAAGACGAGAAGCACACCGAACCAGACATTAAAAAAAGATGAAAACGATTAAATGATGCAGTTAAAAAAAGAAAAGAAACAAAAAGCAATGTGAGAGAAACCAAATAGAGATGAGGTACCATTGGTGCTGAGGATGACATGCTGCTGTCTTTGGTGCTGCTGCTGCTTACTACACTGTTTTTACCGTTTCCCTGCGACTGGGGCAAAGAGAAACACAACACAGAATGACTCCCACTGGGCCGCGGCCATCGGCCAGAAGCTCCCTGGGAACCTCGGGTAAGACGCGCGCCAACAGGAGCGCCGCCCGCATTGCGCGTGCGGGACGTGACGAGGTGCGGTGCAACGCGCGCTCATTTGGGTCCCTGCATCAGTCGTCTGAACCCCGGCTTCAAAAAAGAGGGGCGGTGGTTGTGTTCTCCTTTTGTCTTGTGTGCATTTAGCGGGGAGTAGCGGGGGGGAGAAACTAGCAGAAGGAGATTTAAGTCCTGCTTCAAAAGCGCTACGTGCAGCGACTGTCTTAAAGGACTCATTTCGCTGCTGTGAGGTGGCGCGTCGAGCTCTCTGAGCGTCCCCGGTGTCTTCCTGCAGTTGCCGTCTTACAACTTTTGCAGACATTTTACCACATTGAAAGAAAAGTCAAAATACAGAACAGTTAATTCAGCACATGCATTTCTACAGCAGATAGGATTTGAAGTATTTTCCCAGCACAGGTAAACTATTTCTGGCAGAAGCACAGCCAAAAGATGCGTAACCGAGTCAGAAACTTGTTTTTAGAATAACGGTTACCAGTTCAGGTCTGTGCATGCAGTGAAGGGCCTTGATGTCAGGTTCTTTCCCATAATAATAATAATAATAAAGCTTGATTGCAAGTTCACCCTAACCCTCACCCCTGCTACACGGCATATACAACATATGTTTTAATTAGACTGAAACATGAGTTCATTGGCTGTACTCCTGGGAAATAATTTGATTGGATGGAAGACATGACGCGTCGGCACATTGGACGGTATTGAGATGCATTTACAAACGGGTAGAAGTAATGTGCTGCGGTGATTTCTGTCATTCATGCAAACAGAAAGTACCTCACACGCACAATAGTTATAATAAATTGTTTACGGATAAACTGTTTACTGGTCATGGTTCGCATTGGTTTTTTGGAGAACTAAATCCCAGAGAATAGATCCCTCAAACTATAATGTTTGTCTGGTTTTGTTGGATTCTGCAAGAACAAAAAGGTTCAGCTGCACAACAGAGAGAAGTGGACAAGAGAGCACACAGTTTGAGCTGGAAGGAGAACAAGGAGCTTCTCAGCATCCCAACAATAAAGTCATAAAGAGGTGGACGAATGAGAAATAAAAGCTTGAAAGCAAAGCCCCGGGAGGTGTTTCAGCGCTTTGTTTCTAACACTTTGAGTATCTCAACAAGGCATATCTTCTGAGAGAAAATTAAACGTGCAACACTGAGACCGACGCGACACATGTGCAGTGAACATCTGCATCGTGAAGCTACCGTGTGACTTGTTTTTTTTTTCTTTGACATTTTGTGTCGCGGTTAGAGGCCTCAGGACGTAAAATGTTCCTGGTTTGACGGAGAATCTTCTTCCGCCCTTTTTTCAGTATTTATTGACTGGCACATATTGAAACTTGGGGACTATTCAGTATTATTTCAGAGCTTTTCCCCAAATTTTTAAATGTAACATTTAAAACGGTTTTGGCTCCTTTTGTTGCACGAAAAATGACGTGCATTGTATTATGTGTATTATCTAAAACAAAACTAATCAAAAAGATAAAAATGCAGAGCTGTTGGTAAGTTGGAATGGGGTGAGGGAGTGTGTGTCTGTGAGTGTGTGTCTGTCGGTGTGTGTCTGTGTGCGTTTTGTCGGGCGCTGCGATGGTTTTGGTGGCGCTGATGTGGCAGAAGGGGGATGCAGGGATGTCGGATGGAGCTAGGAAAGCCGCCCAGAAGGGGAAAAGAAGAAGCAGATGACACGGAGAGGAGGGGAGGGGGCACTGGGGGGGGGGGGGGGGGGGGGGGGGGATAAAGGCCTCCGAAGGACCCAGAGAAACAGAGAATGAAAAATGAACAACAGAAACGACAGAGCCGATCTCACCATCAAACAAACACTGGAGCTGGACTTCCTTTTCTGACAGACAGCCGTGGAAAAGAGGGGGGAAAGGATAAGGGGTAACCGGGAAACAAGAAACTCGTCAAAATAGTGAAAAAAGTGAGGCCCCCCCCCCGATTGACGCCAGAAAGCCAGAAGAAACAAAAAAAAACAGCCGCACGAGCTCACAGAGGAACAAAGGTGAGCCGAAGGGTCACTAAAGTCAATGCTGAGACGAATGTGGAAAGCATTGGACGTGGAGGTCATTTGTGGGACGTATTGGGGATTTAGTTGTTGTTCCAAGTGACTTTATGTAATGAGAACTTTATTTTGTCCCTGGTCGATCATGGCGCTTCACTGCAGCATCGACGCTGACCGCGGATTTAAAAAAAAAAAACACACAAAAGCGGCGTTTGTTTGAATCGCTGCGAATCAAAGAAAACAAAAGAAATGTCGTTGTGTCCCTTACTTTCACATTAAATATTACATCTGAATTCACCATTATATTCCTATCAATCCTTTTTTTTTTTTTTAACTGAGCACCACAGCAGGAAGACAAACCTAAACGAGAAGAACATAATGCATTTCCCCCGTGTTCATAATGTCAGAGATACGTGCCACGTACAGAGAGAAGTGAATAAAAGAAGACTTACCTTCACGCCATCCGACTTTTTGTTTAGTAAGGATTTGCATGCTGAAAGAGAGAGACAAAACAGTGAGGACATCTGAGGACAGAGTTCACTCTGTCAGAGACAAACGAGGGACTGAGAAAAGTTTCCACCACCACATTCTAAACGACTGAGAATTGTAAGAAATTCTGACAACAAAATGTTTTTTTAAGTCACTTAAGTACAACAAAAACTTATTATGAGCGTGTCAAAAATGATGAAAAATGAAAATATAGAAAGTTATCTCACAATCCTGATTTACCACATGTAGCTTTTTCCCTGAATTAATTTGTTTTCCTCTTTGTGACACACATTTTAAGTGCTGATTTTAAAGCATAAAAAGAAATGGTGGGTGGTGGGGTGAATTCAGCATTCATACAATCAACATTTTTGGGAGCAGTCAGAGCATAAACAAAAAGGTAAAACATAAAAAGTCGCCCCTTTTTCCCCCCAAAAAACCTTTTCACCACCACACAACTGAATAAAAGGTCCACAAGCGTGCACACAAACATAAAAATAAGCACCCACAAAGCGTTGTACGAACACCGATGATCCTCCCTTACCTTCGTTTACAAAGCAGGGAGGAGGGCGATGAAGAAGGCGAGAAAACAGTATTTAGCATCCGCGCCTCAACGTCTGACCTCACAACAAATGTCACAGCGCCCTTTAAATGGCCGTCACAGAGTCATTGTGGGTTCATGCGGCGACGCCGGCTTTGAAACATGCAGCATCCACCTCAAAGCCCCCCTTCCCCCCCCCCCCCCCCCCCCCCCCACTAAGAAGGAGCCGGCGAACGCTTTCGCAAGTGGCAAAAAAAAAAAATGCAATCGAACCCCGATTCCTTTAAACGTGTTCGGTATGCTTCGTTCAAACCGGCCTGAGACACTGTATATACTGTGTGTTTAAGTGTCTCCCAAACTACACTTTGGGTAAAGTAATGTCTTTAATCAGCCCAAAGGGCAAATAATTGTTTTTTTTAATTCACAGTAAATTTGACCATACCACCGAATTAACATCATCTTACTGCTACAGAAGTAACGTAAAAGGTGAAATCAGTTCGAATCAACGCAAATAGCAAAAATCACCTATTCTTCATTTAACTTTTTAACATTTCTGCACCACTGATCAGATTTGTCACCTCCTCATATCCATCATCAGTCTGGCCTCAGAGATACGACCACATGATGGTACACAGACCATACATTTCATTTCTGTCACTCCAGTCCACAAGCAAAAACATTTCTTTTTTTTTTTTTTTTCTTTTTTTTTTTACTGACGCAAAAAAAACCAATTGGACTCAGCCCTTTATAAAGTAAACGTTCCAAGGGGGAGGAGGCTCCTGGCGCTGTTGGGGGATCGTACGCGGCTCGCAGGCACACTGACGCCTTCAGGCTCTCGACGCGGTACGAATACAGCAGAGCAGGCAGGAGAAAACCAAACAACAACAAAAAAGGACACTGTGCATTCTGTTGGTACAGCTTCCCATGCACGGTTCTCGCATTCTGTGCTGCACTCGCGAACATGCGCCGCTGGCTGGCTGGCTGCTGCCGACCCGGCATCGCCCCCCCCCACCCCCCCGAGCGCCGGCGGCACAAACCCACGCAAAGGCGAGAGGGTTCAAACGTTTACGCCGCGGAGGAAAAGACGAAAAAGGACCTCGCAGGCGGCGCAGCGTGAACCGAACCTTTGCCAGGTGGCAGCCACGGCGACTTGGGGGGGGGCGCGAGAGGGTCATGCCGGGTGTCAGTTAAGTGGCCCGCTAAGCACCACGTGGGAAAATTAAACAGCCGGACCACGAGAGGGAGGGGGGGTGGGGGGGGGGGGTGGCTCCGTGTATTCAAGCACCGGGACACGCAGCAGCAGGGCTCCAAGGTCGAGTGGCTGAGCTTTGCATGGTTCTGTGTGTGTGTGTGCGATGCCGCGGGCCACCGTTCCCAAAGTGGCAGATGAGTGCGCAGGCAGCAGACAGCAGGGTGGAGGGTGGGGGGGGGGGGGGGTGTCCAAGCAGCCCGGCCCAACATGCCAAAAGCCCGCCGCGACGCGCAAAGCTGGCAGCGCCCCGACTCCGACAGCCCCTCCTCAAGCAGACGTACCTTCCTGTGCCATTGAGGCCGTGCTGGTGGTGGCGGCAGGGCTGGTATGCTGCCGTCCCACTATTGGACAGAGAGGGATTCAATGTGGGGTGGGGTGGGGGTGGGTGGGGGGGGGGGGGCACAGGTGGGTCGAGAGCCCTCGCTGGAGCCTGATCAACTTTTTAAGAGAAGAACGAGGGGTTTCCCCGCAAACCGTTTGGGTCACACTGAGCTCTAATTCCTTTTTTTTTTTTTAAATGGATCAGATCTTTTCTTATGGGCTCATGTGACGGCCTTCGAGGGGCAGGCCTGCAGTTACGCGAAGCCTTTTCGAGGTCTGGCTCGCCCCGGCTTTGTTCGGTTCAAGATCAATCTGCGCCAAAGTGGAAAGTGGTTGGCTGCGATCCACTGAAGCCGCTTCACTTGCGTCAAAGCGCCCGAACGCCGGGGGGGGCCAGCGGCTCGAGGGGCGGCCGTCTGGCCGCCAAATTGGGTGTTCCATCAAAAGTGAGCCGCGTTTCGATCATCAAACTGCTTCACGGGGGAGGAAACACAAGCCAAACCCCTGAAGTGCCAAAAAGACCGGCAAAGCAAAAGTGAGCGGGAATAAAAATGTGCGGTTGCGGCATCGCTGAACATTTGCCCCAAATGAGATCAGCAGTAAGTCATTACCTGTGAAAGAGTTTTCATTATTATTAAATAGAGCGACAAAACCGACTTGTTTTTCCCCGTTTCTCTAAACCTTGGCGCTCGTTTGAAAGGCTTCTTTAACTCTGGCATCATCGACAACAGCGCCTCAAGTAGCGCGACACCCAAAGCTCACCTGAGAAGTTCCTGGAGACCAGCATCGTTGTGAGGATCGCTCCCTGGGAGACACAAAAAAAAAAGATCCAGAGGCATGAGGGTTTGTGTGAGGTGGACCCGTGTGTGCGTTGCATGCGTTTTTGTGTGCGTGTGTGTGTGTGTGTGTGTCCATTTTCACTTTAAGCTTCCGCCTGGCGTTGAACTTGCGCAGACACTCCACGGTCTCTTGGCGGTGCATCATGGAGGCCACGGTGGAGCGTTGCTGTTTGAAGAGGAGAGAAAACGAGGTTCATTTCAAAACGCAAAGTTGAGCATCTTGGTTCCTCGAGTTTATTATTTTCCATATTAATACACCTCCTACTGCTATATTTTTTTGTACCTTTTGTAAAAGATTATCTGCTTTAAACCATCGTTCATTTTTTCACAAGTTCGCTTGGACGTTAGCATCTTTGTTAGCCACATCAGCTGCTGCGACTGACATGCGGCGACTAAAGCGTCGAAGAGGCATAAAACCCTCTCAATCAAGTACTTAATAGAAAGTCACAAGAGATGAGTTTCTCATGACTAAGAGACATCTAATCACGGGTGCATTAGCTTTTTCTTTTTTCCTTGTCGGGTTGTGACTTACGCAGACCCAGGGGTGCTTGATGGCCTGGTCCGCAGTGATCCTTTTGGCCGGGTTAATCGTTAACATCTGATTGATCAGATTCTTGGCCTCGGGGGTCACGGTGTCCCACTCCGGAGAGGGGAACTGAAAGGGAGAGATCAGCGGGGTTTACATTACTGGTCTCATGCGTTCATCAAACATTCTATCCATCTGGCTCTGGTTCATGCACATACATACATCCACTTCCACTGATTATGTATTGATTACCGATTAACTAATAATAATGCGGAAAGAGAGCGTGTGTGGAACTGCTCCATACATGTAGCAAAAAAAAACATTATTACTACTAAAAGCTGGGCTGACAATTACTGACCAAAAAGCATCACAATGAGATTCAAGGCATCTGCGTGTCAGTGATGATACTGATACTTTATTACCAGGGCTTGTCACAGTCACTTCATGTCCATGCTGCTCACATTATGCACATTCATTAGATGTGGCTGCTTCCAATCACGGAAGATATTACGGGGTAATAAATTCTGCCAGAGGACTATAATAAGATGTGATAAAAAGGGCCGTGTCATAGTGTATATCTTTCTTTTTCTACAGCTAGATGAAAATCGTGCAATGACAAAAGCGAGCAATTAAAAAGCCAAGATGTCTTTTCTAAAAACGTCTTGCACCTCAGCAGTAGCGTGTTATTTGATGAGAGACTGAAGGGGTCCTGTAAGCGCTCCTCTCGAGGCTTTGCCCTTGTGTTCCTATTCACTTACATTTGGATTGAGATTAAGTATATAATAAACAAAGATGGAGCTCGACGAACCTTGGCTGTCATCTTCATGGACATATTTACAAAATACACACTTTGATCAGCCAACCTGCGATGAGCTCCATGAAGCAAGGCCATTTAGTTAAGCTCCACTATTCAATATTATAAAATGATTTAAGTTCTCAAATAATGGCCTGAATTTTAGGGAACCTAAATAAAAATATTCATCCCCCCAGTTAACACTTACTCAAAACTTTACTCTATATTTACCTGCTGCCATGACAAAGACAGCGTAATGTATATTTCTTGAGACACATCTGGTGATCATGAGGTACTCACGTCGTATGCGCCGGCCTTGATTTGCTGGTACAGTTTGTGTTGGTCCTCGTCCCAGAAGGGGGGGTAGCCCACCAACAAGATGTACAGGATCACACCTGACACACACACACACACACACACACACAGCGTGTAAAGTGTGTGAAATTCATAAGTGAGGGACAGTAAGTGAGCATGTGAACGCGGCAGAGAGCAGACTAACTGACCACATGCCCAAATGTCCACCGGCTTCCCGTACGGGTCCTTCCTCAACACCTCTGGGGACAGATAGCCTGGAGTTCCTGCAAAACCTGCAAAAACACACAAACACGTGACGATGTGTCACAGTCATTTTACTTCAAGTAATTCAATTTAATAAAGTTCAACATTCCTTTTATTCTTTTTGAAGTATCGTTTAGTGTTTAAACTAAATAAAATGCAGTACTATCTTGTACCCTTTGCCGTTTTGAATGTTGTTTAACGTAGGTGTTTTTAAAAAAAGCAACAATTCCTGTCACAGCCTCCATTCCCCTGAAGTTGCTTTAGATCATTTCTCTTTTACAGCTACCACAACAACCAGTGGCCTGACCCTGACTGACCAATCCCTCATTTCTCTAGCGGTGACGGAGACTTTCCCCGCGGAAGCAAGCGCTGCTGCTGCTGCTGCTGCTGAAAGCGAGCAGTGTGAAATAATTACAGATAATGAGGTCACGCACACTGCAGTGGTTGGTGGCAAGTGTTTAATCTCTCTCACCGAACCAGGCCTGTTGGTCCGCCTGCACCTCGATGGCGAGGCCGAAGTCCGCCAGCTTCACCGCGGCTCCCTTCATCTTACTGGCCAGGAGCAGGTTCTCTGGCTGCGACACACACACACGGATCAATAGTTAATAGTGCGTCTGTAGAAATGCCAAACACGCAGATAAAAATCATCATTTAAAATGCTTAGCTATGATCAAAAATAGGGAAAACGAAATGATTTTATTAAGGGAAAAGGAGATGATCCTTGAGGAAATGTGCCATGCGTCTGCAGGTCTGGGTGAGTTGCCGTAGCAACGAGGCGTGATTTGGTCAAGCAGGCCAGAGAGAGCCTTTGAGACACTGTGCTCCTGATCACGCAGTCACTCAAAGGACAAACACACTGGGAAGCCTCGGCTGCTTTCTCTACTTCCTCATTTTACTCTTTAGATCACGTTACTTTAAGGGAGAGGAAGAAGAAATTGAGGAAACGCTTGAGGTCAAGTTTCGTCCGATGGAAAGTTAATTTTAAAGTAAGTTCTTTCTCTGCATAGATGTTCCCCTTGAACCAACATGTTATCACATATGTTTAATAACACAAACTTTATTAATAAAACTGGAAAGCATTGAATGATAGATTTCTGTTCAGTAGCCTTTTTGAGATAAGATCAACGTTTTTTTTTTTTACTTTTGTGTTTCTTTTTGTGCGTTTCAACTTCCCCCTGTCATCATTTTCAGCATTCAAGACCAGAGGACAGCCTGGCTCACAGCACCACCGTCTCTCTGCAAGCTGAAAGCTCACTCCACTACGACCTGCTGTGAGGCAGCCGGTCTAAAGGCAGCACACGGACCCCTCCTCAGTGAAGAAGATAAGCATCTTCATCTTTTAAGAAGTCAACGTTGCATTCTTTCGTATACGTTTTCCTAAACGTGAGATAATATTCTCAATTCAATTCGCTAGTTTTAAGTCCTCGACCTCGGACCTTGTTCTCTCTGCCAGCTCGTCCTCCGTAATTGAAATATTTACTTCCCATCACATGAATGAATGAATAAGCAAACTCTCGAGATGACCACACCAGGTGACAGATGTCGGTCTTTAAGAACGCGGTGAACCTCTGTGCTGACGGACAGACGGGTGTCCGACACCATCTTTGTGCTCGTGGTGGTGTTTCTTCTCCCTCCCTCCCTCCCTCTCCATCCATCCATCTAGTTATCCATGTATCCATCCCAAGGAGAGAGATGAGAGATGAAGGGGGTGGTTTGGGGGGGGGGGGTAGAGGGTAACTGCACAGAGGAAGCAGCAGAAGAAGAGAGAGAGAGAGGGAGACAGATAGATGGGAGGTGGCATAATGAGTCCCTACGCTGGCACTGCAGCAGTCGGGTGACCTCACCCTACAGTTGCCATGGCAACTCAGCCTGCCACCAGCCAACAGCGTTCGACTCTTTCTCTCCTAATTCCCCCCCCCACCCCCCCCAGCGAAGTGGCCCTCCCAAGAGGACAGGGAGGCACAGATGTGATGCGTCGTGAGGTCACACCTCTCTTGCAACGGAAATTGGAGATCAGATGGTGCCTTCTTGTTAGTTGTCGGACGATTGGAGGGTGAGGTTTTGGTAACTAAGAGTGACTCAGAAGTGAGAGAGGGTTTTTCTGTCTGCCTCAGTTTATTCTGTTTTAGCCTCATCCACCACTTTATTGAAGCTAACATGGAACTACTGCAAGTCAGTTTTGGCAAAAACATTTTCCTAATCAAATATACAATTCATTAATCAAAAAATTGAATCCAAGACTGTCGCTGCTTGGAAAATGTGGAAATAATCCAAGAAGTCTTGCAGATCACTTTACCCCCCCCCCCCCCCCCCCACAAACTTTGGGGTCCCTACAATAATTGAATCTGTTTTTGTTGTGTGTGAACATTTGGCTGCACAGAATGATGCAGCATAGTACACTATCAATTATCATCATTATATTTCTGAAAACTTGTCCACTTGCTACAAATCAAATCAGAAGCAATACAAGTCCACCCACACAAGAAAAGCCTAGAATAATGGTTTTGATTTTACACGGCCACATTAAAGCAGTAGACCAGACTGTTACTATTAAAGGACTCTGAACTGGGCAATAAAATAAATCCGTGCAATTATCCAGGTGTTTTGATCTCCGCTCTCTTCTCTCATTGGACAAAAAAAACCTACAGCTGAGGCGTTCAATGTGCTGTTGGTTTCTATTGGGGGAGCGGGGAGGGGGGCAGTCTGGCTGCGAGGGGAAATCTCGTCACCAGCCGTCATCTCATCCACCGACCCGCTATTAATAGCTGCTGGTCTGCTTTCGTCAGTCAGCAGCGCGGGAGGAGGGGGGGGGCGAGGATAGGTGAGAGCGGACTAAAGCAGAGAGGGGGAGGGGGGGGGGGAGGGGGGGGTCTAAACCACACGTGTGTTTGTGCACGCTGTGAATCCGCAGAACTTTTTTCATTCACAGGGCGTCGTCTCGGCTGGGATAACTCACCTTGAGGTCCCTGTGCACGATGTCATGCTGGTGGATGTGACTGACGCTCTCCAGGATCTGATTGATGCAGTGGCTGGAGGAGACAGAGGAGGATTAGAACGGGGGGGGGGAGAGACACATCGATTTACTCGTCCCAACGAGAGACGAGACAACGAGGCGAAGAGAGCGGAGACGGAAGGAGGAGGTAGAACCTCGAGTGAGGGGGTTTTTGAAATATTTAAACTCTACGCAATGTCTTCCTCGTTGACCCCTTTCGCTCGTTTGCTTTTTTTATAAAACATTTTATACAACCTCTGGTCAACTCTGCCCGGCGAGGTTGGGACACAGAGAGATTCTGTCCTGGGGAGGGAGGGGTGTTAACACACGCCGAGTGATGAAAAAAAAAAGACAAGAAAGGACGAAAGAAAGATGACGCATGGAGCACTGCGGGGGCTGCAGTCCGACCATTTCAGTGACTTTTTAAAACAGACAATGCGACAGCCCCCCCCACCCCCCCCGCTCACACCCCCCCGCCCCCCACCCACGCCTCTATTGACTCGGTGTGAAGTGAGAATAGTAAGCGGGCTCTCAGCTTCTCTCTTCTACTTTCTACACAACCATATCCGTCACATTTCATATGAACAAGTAAAATACCACAACACCATACCAAAATATGCAACACATCTCGTGCTTTTTATTTTTATTTTGGGAGGCCTGCTTGCGTCTCAACTTTAATCCAAATGAACCTCAGTAAGCAAGCTCACACAACACTTTTGTTCAGGCACAAACCTGACCCCCCCATGCTCCTGTGGCTGAATGGGAGCCTGTTCCACCAAATTTCCAAAATGCCCGGCTGTGACTTGCAAAATGAGATCATTTCCTCTCGCTCGTTGCGACACGCCTCCCCCCCCTCCCCTCCCCTCCCTCTTCCCCGAAAAAACACAACTGGTATGTGTATGACTCACGCATGAACTTGCAAGAGCCCTGTAATGACTCGCCCCAATGTACCTGCCTTCTGCAAAAAGTCACACCAAAAAACCATTTGCGATGTGCGTGTTGTTGCGCAAGAGGATACATTGTGTATGAGGGAGAAAAGTTTGCATATTGAAGTGAAATGATGTGAAGCGTGTGTGCATGTGTGTGTGTGTGTGGTTGAGGCTGTGTGTGTGTGGGGGGGGGGGGTTCTTATGTAAGTTTCTCCTAAGCTTATGTATCAGCAATTCTGCTGGTCTGATGCACAGTTAAAAAACAGTATTATTTATTCAAATTGAAGTTGACATTAGCTGGTGAAGTAAGGGTCGGGACGGGGCCACGGAGACAGAATCGGGGAGGGTTGTGTCCTCTCTCTCTCTCTCTCTGTCTGTGAGACAGTCAGAAGGAGCGCTCCTCACGTTGAATCTGCACTCCACATTTTACTCTCCTCCCTGTGTGTGTGTGTGTGTGTGTGTGTGTCACACCACCTCTGGTGTGTCTGCTGTCCTTTCCCACATCGCATCTCTTGCCCTGTCTGCACTAGTCGTACCTCGTCTCTCTCCATTATGTTGGTCCCGGGTGAAGGGTTCCACATCAGAAGAGAACAAATCACACGATGCACGTGTCCGCCCAGGAGACAACCAACAAAAAAATGAAGTCGTCGAACAACACCGTTACACCGGATTAAAAATCCTTATGTATAATGTATTATGAGATCTGAGGGTCATTGGCCCACAGAGACCTCTCTTCACTGTTAAGGCGCAGACAAAGGGCCGTATTCCTCGCTGAAGACGCTTGAACAATTACGTGGATGTTCGGTAATTATATCTCATGAACGTGTTGACTGAACTTTTATTGGATCACGTGGAGTTATTTTTAATGCAATTCTATTTTTGGGAGCAGTTTAATAAACCGACAACCACACACGTCTGCTGGAGCGCTTGGATCCAATTCAGCCCGCCCAGTCCAAGCAGGTGATGCGCTTCAGTGGAAAAGAACCACTGCAGCATCTGACAACAGGCCCAGAATAACGTTTGAAAACTTAGGGACAGCTTTGTCATTATTTATTAATGGAATAAGATTTTTTTAAAAGCCACGGGTCAAAAATAAAACCTCAGAGACGTGCCGGAAAACCCGCGAGCACTGCTTCTTCTACCGAGGCGAGCAGCACAACATTTGAATAGGCAAAACATTTTGTCCTTCCACAACAACTCATTTGGAAGCCTTAAAATCTCACTGCGGCAGCCGCAGAAAGGGACGCGAGGCGGCACACGAGGCGACACGTGACGACATGCTGTACCTGGCATCGGCCTCGCTGTAATACTCCCGAGCGACAATGTCCTCAAAGAGTTCTCCTCCGGTGACGCTGCAGAAAAAGAAAAAAAAACATCTCTTGTCATTTTAAAAGGATCTAATGTGGACCATCCACCGGGTTCCATGTGTGACGTGTGACTTTGATACAGTCAAATCACACGCTTTACAAATGTGTGTTGTGCGTGCGCGTTAATGTGATTTACTTACAGGTCAAAAACCAGGTAATGGAAGCCTTCCTCTGAGATGCTGTCATGGAGTCGTACTAGCGAGGGAGAAAGAGAGAGACTTTATTTAGAAAATCAAGTTAAGACGAGCATCACCTCGAGTGTGTGTGTGTGTGTGTGTGTGCTTTATATCCTGCATAAACACATGACATTACACAACAGTTTGTGTGTTATGAAATAACGAGTTATTGTAGAATACAAAATGTGGCCTTTATATTATTTAAACGTCCCCACGACATCAAATCCGGCTGCTTAATACCTGCAAGGTACATACCATGAATAACGTACAATGATGTCAGGTGCAGTTTACCTCGATGACAAGTTGGAGTTTGTCTTATTGTCGTTAAGTTCACGCAAGTCTGTAAATTGTGCAGAATCGTTTTCTTTTATATTCTTTATCTAGTTCGACCATTTGTTGAATGATGACAACGGGGCATCTTAATTTACGATTAAAAAATTGTTTATTCACTGTACTTGAGTTGTCAAAAAGCCTCTTTTATTCGTTTGAAATGAGCCTCCGTCATTTGTGGCAGACGATCAATTTATCGTTGATCGCTGGCCTGTGGGAGCGAGGCAGCAGCAGCACCACACTCCTCACATGTCAGAGCCATGTTTTCACGTTATGTTCACCATCATAAGGAGGACCAGGAGGTCCAGTGATACACGGCCCTGTTCCATCTGATCCACTCCGGGTTTCTAAAGTCCGGGGACCACCTGCCTGGTTGGCAACTAGGAATTCAGTTTTTGGATGACAAAGTTGACAGAGCGGTGGCCACGTTTTAATCATTCATAATTAATGTGATACTGCTAAATTCATTTGAGGTTTCTTCTCTGAATTAGAAGCACAAAAGCATCACAGCAAACACCAACAAGAACAGACACGTTTTTTTCTTCACTCAAAACGACTTTTACCATTAGCTGTTTGTAAGTAGCCTCCTCAAAAGGCAAATTAAAATCATGGGTGGAGGCACTGGAGCACTTTAAATTAGGCCTGAAGATGGTGGATGTTACTAGAGACAAGATAACTTGAGGTGCCCTCCCCTTGAGATTAGGATTAAAAGGGAGGAAAAGAAAGACATAATATGATGATGACGAAGCAGGAATCAGGTGAGACCACGAAGAAGAAGAGGGAATGATTGCTGTTATTATACCCTTCATGTGTCTGTGTGCGCATGCACACTACAGTAAGAAATTATATATATATATTTAAATTAATAGCAAATATTATCTTAAAATGTTCCATGGAAAAAAAAGTCAAAATATTGAAAAGTGTTGAAAAGTATCTTGTAACAAGTAAAAAAAAAAGTAACAAGTTAAAATATGTTAAAGTCTAAAAATGTTGTGGAAAAAAAAAGTTTAAAAAAAAGTCTAAATATGTAAGGTTGAAAAATTACTCTTAAGGCACAATTAAGGGCCAATATTTTTCTTTTATTATCAAGGCCAGAGGAAAAGGGAGAAAAAGAAGTGAGGCTTTAAAGGCTTTTGCGGTGACTTCTTAGCGTCCGACCTAGCAGAGCCGCTCCACTAATCCACTTCCGCCTCTCGAGCGCGACTCACCTATGTTTGGATGTTTGAGCAGTCGACAGATCCTCGCCTCCCGTTCCAGTTTCTGGTGATCTGAGGACAGAGAAGATGGAGACGAACCAGTGAAGACCAAATTAAAGTATCAGCAAGAAAACCGAAGCCGCTTGAAACCTCTTCTTTGTAACTTTGTAACAGACACACAGATAATTACATAATACATCATTTGATTTCGCAACATTAACACTTGATATCTTCGCACATAAACAATCGCATCATTTCCTTTCCCTCCGGCATCGCCTGCTCCTCCAACTCGGGAGCGATAGTATTTCCCTAAATCTGCCATCTTGTAACCAACGTCAGATCGACTTGAGCTGAAGGGGACAGCGGAGACGAGTCAACGCGGTAAGAGACACGGACAAGCGAAAAGGCCAAAACGGTGGCATCAAGTCATGCGAGTTTGCACATGTGGACAGACAGACTGTAACACACACACACACACACACACACACACACACACACACACCCTCTAGCAAAAGCTTTTTGCACTTAGTGGAATTAGTCTTGTGGCGCCGCCGTTAATATAATCAGCGCCCTGATAATGATCCCAATGGCGAGTGGAGGACGTCTGTGTGTGTGTGTGTGCGTCTGCCCAGCTGCATGTTGAGGGCAGGCAGACAGTCGGTAGGACACAAACAGCCCGAAAGATGCAACATTTCCTTTTGCATGGTGTCAGAGGCTCAGCACATGCCGGACACACCTGCCACCCACCACCTGGTCTCGCGGGACAGCTGGGGCTGCTTGGAGTGTGTGTGTGTGTGTGTGTGTCTGTGTGCGTGAGTGAATGAGGGGGAGACGCACCGGTCAGAATCGTCTGTTTTTAAGCCGGGGGGGGAGGGGGGGGGGGTCTGGGGGGCACGTGACGTCGTGGAGTGTGGGACGGATGGGATCGAAGGAACATCGCTGTTCACGTCCTGTGGTCAAAAGTCAAAAGTCAACACACAAACCTATTGTGGCTTCAATTGAAAACGATGCCTATTTTTTACTATTTAAATTGTTATAATGGTGGTGAAAACAACTATCAACAACTAACATTTAAAAAGCTGCTCGAATCTCCTGCCTCATTGGTATCTGGGATCATAATCAATACAGAGTGATCAGCTGAATTTTTAACAGTATTTTTAAATATATAGATTCATAAAAATTCACCAAGCACAAACACCATCTATGAGTGAAAGCAGCAACAAGAACCCACTATGCGTTAGGAGTTAAGAGCGGCTATAACCTTTATGGAAACGAGAGGCGTCTTGTTAAAACCCTTCAGGAGAAAAATACGTGGGATGAACAAGTTGAACCCTGTTGAGTCAACTAGCCGGGCTGCTGATTGATTGATTAGGAGAGCTAGCAAGCTAACACGCACAAAAACAAAGTTGAATGCAAATAACAGTGAAGATATGGTATCTAACAGTCCCATGGGTGCACAGGAAGCAGCACATAGACCACTCATAGTAGAAAACTAATGAATGAATAATCAATGAGTCCAGATAATAAGGCGGAGGTAACGCAGGGGGTTAAAAGGAGGCTATAGTTTATTCATATAAAACATACTGCAACAACAATAGGAGGAAAAGTGAATAAGAAATACTTCCTTCCTTCCCAGCAAACCGAGAGGAGCCTTTGAGGGAGGGAGTGGAAAATGTAAACTACTACATAAATATGTAAACTGTGGCCTTTTGTGCATACAAGACATTCAAAATGTATGAAAATGAGATACGCTTTATGTATCTCACATCCTGGCGGCAGTGATTCAGGGAACAAACGACTGACATTAACTGTAATAATGTTCTGCTGCTTTATTTAAGGTACTCCCAACGTGGACGGATCACAGGAACTATTGACGCCGTCCTAGTTTCAGCTGGTTCTGATCTGTTTGGGCTACGACTTCCACCGTGTTTTTAGGAGCAGTGGGAGACTCTGTCAATGAGAGATGTCGATTAGCTCAATAACTGATGAGATGTGCATTGATTAAATCATTCGGGGGTCGAGGAGACACGGAGGCGTAGGCACACTATCCCGACTTGGACCCGAAACCTCTGCTGCCCCCCCCCCCACGGCTCAGCCAATCAGCTGCGGCTTTTATCCCGCATGTATGTGGAGGTCTGTTCGGTTCAGTTCAATATCCATGCTTTTGATTTAGACCTCATGCAAATACACACACACACACACACACACACAGTATTCGTGAGGAATCAAAAACATTTGACACAACAAGAACAAAAATAGCCAAAGTCTAATTACTAGTGTGCATGCTCATACCTGCACAACAGAACTGATTCTCATTCAGAGAAAGAGGCAGAAAATACATTACACCAAATGCCAACTAACTGAGAGCATCTTACAGAACACTAGATGAAGCTTTTCTCCTTTTTTAAATTAGTCTGGCTGCTTAGTGTATTTGTTTTTCCACACTTCAGTACATAGTGTTTGAGTGCATCTGTGTGCATCAGGTGTACGAGTAGATGTTGTTGTTGTTGTTGTGGAGCAAAGCCATTAGATAACCTGGTGGTTCCATGCTTTTAGTGAATATCCAGACAAGTCAATGAAAACTAAAAGCATGTCTCTCAGCTCGGTTCCTACCTACACACACACACACACGCACACACACACACACACACACACTTTTTTTCCATTGTTGTGTTAACTTACATCCGACTGCCGGCCTGACAGATGAAGGAATTCAAAGTCTCTTGTTGTGGGCTCAAGTGTGTTGTGATTGTATTTGGCATCCTTTTATAGACTTTTGTGAATTGACTCAGCATAAATCCCGCATTTCAAAGTAAATACAGCTAATTGCACATCTCATGAATCAGCGTTCGTTTCGGGGAATCTAGTGTTGAACCACATCCCAGGAAAAGCAATGAAACTGCATTAACATGTTGTGTGTGTGTGTGTATGAGTATCTTAATTGATCGTTGTAAGGGAGTGAGAGGTCTAGCTTGTTAAACACTGCATGTCTTTCTCCTTCAACAAAAGTAAAACCAACCGATATCAGAAAAACGAAAGACAGAAACAGACAAACCGACTCGGGGTCAGACGAGACTAAAAATAGATCCAATCCTCCTACGGCTTAACCGCCGTGAGTCACGCTGACCCGAACACAGAGGCAGAGACACAATGAGACTGAAAGTGAAAGACAGGAAGTGAGAGAGGAGTAGGAAGGGGGGGGGGCGGTCCCTACGGCCCGGACCATGAAGGTGGTGCTGGGAATGTCCCCTTTGTGAAAATCAGAAGTACGGCGCTCGCAGCCACGACGTGCAGCCAAACGTCACCTGCCAACACCAGTTCAGCTCAACCCCCCCCCCCCCCCCCCAGTAAGAAAAGGCTCTGTGAGGCTGGATTAATGCACAGAGGTGATACGAGGAAAATGCTAACATCAGCATGCATCCTCCTCCATGCACCCCCCCCAACTTTAGAGGCGGCCTGATGATTTTAGTTCACAGCACAGCAGTGATACAGAATTCCAGTGGCCTTCATCCCGACCCTCTGCTTGATAACATCTGCACACATCTGTGGAAAACTTAACATTCTGACTCTCAGGCCGCAGAACATCTGCACTCACCTACAGCATGTGTGCATCCTACTGTTTGTGCGTCTGGCTTAGTGTGTGGGTCGAGTCGAGCTATTAAACGAAGCTGTGTGTCTGACCTCGGCTGACCTGCTGGGAGGGGAGGGGGAGGTTTTGGGGGGGGGGGGGGGGGGGGGGGGAGCAATAACATCACGTTGAAAAGAGTCCACGCGTCTCTTTCGCTCTGACCGGCGGGATAACGAATGTGAGAACAGCTCCTGCTTGAGGTGATGGCAGAGGGGGGAGAGGGGGGAGAGGGGAGGGGGGGGGGCTCTTCTTTGTGATCCTAAACGCTGGGGGAGTTTAACGCCGTGCGAGGGAGGCGGCGGTAACACGAGCGCTCCTCTAGAAGGAGAAAGCTATCGCAGTGGAAAGGGCTTCTTTTCTTTTTGCTGCTTGTAACTCGCTGACACGACAACCGGAGAAAACAACCACCGACACAAAGGGAAACGCACAAAGCTGCAGATTTGAAATGTAGTTTTAGCCAATTACTCATTTGCGATTGTTGATTAACACAATCTTAATTGCTATCACAAAACCAACAAAAACTATAATTGGTACAAATAATTGGATGCAGCCAGAGCTTATCTCACCAAATAGAACATCAATGTATGTCAACCAAAACACACCAATTGCTTCGGAAAAACAAATTAAAAAGGCAGTTTCCCCTGCTTTTCTTTTCTTTTGAATAACCGACACTGTGTGACCTGCTCTTTGTACAGTAGCAGCGTTTGCATTTGTGATTTTTTCCAGAGTAAAAGGCCCTTTCTACGAGTGACGTGTTTCGTGGGCAGCTGTAGCAGTCAGATTATATTTACATAAAAAGGGTAACATGTCAATGCTGTTATGGGATAATAAAGAGAAATAGAACAGGGCAAGAAGGGGAACAACTACTCCGTCCCTCTGCACATTAATTATTATTATAATGATAGGGTATTATTGTCTACCAAAAACATTTCACTTGGTTATTTTTGGTTAGGAACCACATATTTTCTTATAGGCACATTCCAATAACTCAAACTGGCTCATGAACTTCAGAAAGCAGCCAGAAGCATGACGAAGAACTGTATTCTCCAAAAGACGATTACGTTAACTGGCCGATGGTTTACAACAGAAAAAAGCATTTCATTCACTAGAAATGTGCTATTTTTAAAGCATGGAGTCGAGACTCCTAATGCTTTCAATACGTCACTATTTTTATGCCAGACTCAAAGGCTCGATGACTCATTCTAGAGAGAAGGCTTTATTGGGCAGGACTTTATTGGGCCACTATTTTGGCCAACGGAAGAGAAAATCTTATTTAAAAACAGGATTACACTTTTCTAGTCGTTCGTTCGCACGTTTCTGTTTCGAGCCACTTTCAATACAAGTCAACACGGTTTCATTCTTTCATCGCCGTGTGAAATTCACAGGCACAGATATTTCTCAGTCGAGACAAGCCGCTCAACGCTGTGCTCAAAGGAAAGCGTGCGACCCGATGGCGACCCGATGTTCCCTGGGATTAAATCTGGGAGGCCCCTTTAAAATCGAGCAGATAAAACAGAGAGAGTGCCCAGGGTCCCCGGCCTCGACGCGTCGGAGTGAGTGAGGCCTCGATCCTCGGGTGACAACTAATCCTTCGACCCTGACAATGACCAGATCTCAGGGTTGTTCAAACACACACAATAACCCCAGGGTTACTCCCTGGGAGAAGCCACAGTGGCGCTCTGTGTGCGTAGATCCACCCCCCCCCCCCCCCCTATTTTTTTTATTGCGTAATAGCTTGAAATGGGATGAGTCCGCTTCCGTGTACAGTAAAGCACAGTCGACCTAAAACGCTCTGCGTGGTTATGACGGCCTGTTATTGTGGAAGCTTATTGGTAATGAATGATAATCCACAGGTGATCAAGTGGAGGTTTAACAAAATGAACCTGGCGAGGCAGGGTGTCGACTGTTAAAAGGGGAAACTACATGACGGACACAACGGGCAAGGCACCACGCACACAAAAGAAAGAAAGCAATACACACCTGGTGTGTGAATGTGTGTGTGTTGTGTGTGTGTGTGTGCATTTGGTCAAACATCCTCCTCTTGTAGCGATAACGATGATGGATTGTTTGGTTACACCATTACAACCCCCCCCCCCCCCCACATGTAACCTCACCACCTTTGATCACAAACCAAACTTAGACGTAGATTTCTTTCTATGAAGCGAATCCCTGGTTTGACGTCACTGGCAACTGTCGGATTAAAACCAGATAAATGTAAATAAAACCTCCAAAGTGTAATTTTTTGAGAGCCTTAAATGTGTCTGATTGACAGCCTGTCGTTCCCAATGAGATTCCTGGCAGGATGAAGATCTTGCGCACCGCGTTACTATTCATTGTACATGAACACTTGGTGAATATGATGACCGAGTTTATGTAATCTTGGCTGTCAAGTGTGAAGAATGGATGAATGTAAGCGAGCTGTTACCTTGGAAACAGGCCGCTTGATTGACAGCCTAGTATTGAAGGTGTGTGATCAGGAATAAATGATGGCTTGGCATGTCTGAAGAGCCAGAGACACGAAAACCCGGATATACAAAATATATTATGATAAAGATAAATTTGTTCAAAGTAAACAATACTGACTTAGTTTAAACATTCTTTTATTTTTACTTGCTTATCCTCCTTATCTTCCTACTTCCTTCCCTACTTCCTTAGTTATCTACACTTTATTGAGTTCTATGGGACCTTCCCTCTCTAAACAAATTACTGCTCATCGCCACACAGAAGCTACAAAAAGACAACAAAACGCATACTAACTTGTACTTATACTACGGATACTAGCTTTACATTCTTAACATTCAGCTCACACAGTAGCGGAAGTAGGAAAGGAAAGCAAGATACACAAGTAGTTCTTTTGGAGCCTACTGTCACACACACACACAGTCTTGCCTCTCCCTTGTGTGTGTCCAGCTTTATTGCTTTTGACTGGTGCAATAAATCTCAAATAAAAGCCTGTATGTTAAAGCACAGCAGCATCGCTTCACTCTCACTGATCCAGGAGCAGAGGTTTCCTCGGCTCTGCAATGCTTTCCTCGTTTCTTTTTTCACACCAAAACTGTCGTGACTTTTATCAGCAGCGGTTTTGATGCACGCTTGAGCTGTGTGTGTGTGTGTGTGTGTGTGTGTGTCCGTGGAATGAGCAACACCACCGCTTTGTTCTCACATTGGTGCACCTTCACGTCGGTGGATCTCCGCTCAGTCTCCAGCCTCTTCTTCCTCTCTCTCTCTCTCTCTCTCTCTCTCGTCTCTCTCTCTCTCCCCTCTCTCTCTCCTCTCTCTACTCTCTTCTCTCTCTCTTCTCTCTCCTTCTCTCTCTCTTCCTCTCTCTCTCTCATCTCTCTCTACTATCTCTCTCTCTCGTCTCTCTCTCTCTCTCTCTCTCTCTCTCTCTCTCTCTCTCTCTCTCTCTTTGTTTTTTGCACTTTTGGGCTCGTGATCCTGACTGTCCTCACTCTCCCCCCCCCCCATTAAATATTCACAGTTGGTCCCATGAAACATTCACCGCGCTGCCCCGCTGCGTTTATCCTCCGCCATCAGCCTCCAGTGGGCCCACTAGAAGCCAACCCAACACACACAAACTGGTTGTCTGCCCGCATGGCCTGCGATGTGGCAGCATTGCAGAGAGAGGGGATGGTGTGACTGGAGGGAGGAAGAAGAGGTGGCAAAGGAGAGGAAGAGAGCAAAGTGAGAGGGGAAGTGAGACTTGTGAGGAAGGCGCATGAAAGAAGAAAAAAGCGAGAGGAAGAGGAGCGTCGTGAAGGACTCAGAGGATCTGCTCCTCAGCTGCGGTCCGCGTTCAGTGAGAGCAGAGCAGCCGTTGCACCTCAATAATTCAACGCCCCCCCCTCTGTCATCGCAGGGCCTCACCTTATAGTGCAACCAAAAATACACCCCCTGCTCTCCGCAGAAGACGTGAGGTGGAGTTGTAGCTATGAATAACACAAATCACTGGATCGCACACCTGGGTTAACGCAAGCCGAAGCCTGTCTGTGCACGCCCAAGTCTTTTTTTCTTCCTTTTACTACGGTGAACGTGTGTCGGGCTCCGAGCGCTGGTGACCTACATTCGACTCTGTGCCTGAATTCAATTAACTGATATTCAATTAACTGCTGAGACAAGTGGTGAGGACTCGAGTCATGGAGCATTTTTCTATTACAGTGCTTAAAAATATTTTTAAAAAATGAATGCAATGAATGCAAATGTGGGGTTGAGTTTATTTAAGTGAGTTTACAGGTTTTGGGACAGAAACAACATAATCATAATTGCCTCTTAAGGAGATCCCTTGTGTTACAGTTAAATGCTCAATTGATTAAAAAAAAAACATTGGCAGATTAACAAATGATCACTCAGAACTTTCTCCTAGAAAATGTGCAGAGGAATAACGTGAAAAGGATTTTGTGTTCAGTCACCAAATCGATCATCAGCCTCAAGCAAAAGAAGTTAAAAAAAAAGAAAGCCCTTTAAAGCTTTAGAAAGGGAAAAGGGACATGAAACATTAGAAGTGAACCGGCCGGTTTCACCTCATAAATGCTTCTCATTGTTCTCCATTTGAAGAGTAGTAAAACCCTTCATATCTTTCTGACAATCTCTGCACAGTTTTACCTGAGGTGATATCTATAAATGCGGGTTCCCTAGCTTGTGTTCATATATATATAAATATATATAAAATTTGGTTTAAGAATTTGTGGATGCATAAAAGGCCTGAATGAAGTTTAACTAACTGGTTAAAATGTCTTTAAAATTTGTCGATTAAATTCAATCTACAGCAGTTTCTGAATGTGGTGTTTCATTAACGATGTGTGCGTCTGCGTCAAAGCGCGCGCGCGAACGTCAGTGACAGACCACGTGTGCAGGGGTGTGTGTGTGTGTGTGTGTGTGTGTGTGTGTGTCTGCTCGAGCGGCTGTGCGCATGCATGTGCCGCGACATGACCCAGCCGTAATCGCTGAATTTGCCGCGGGCCATTGCGCCCTCCCAGAGCTGCAGAAAATACGGCTTAATCCCACCCACGCACACACACACACACACACACACACACACACACACACACTCTAACGTCATAAATACTGTGATACTCCCACAGTAGTGCAGCTATTAAACCACCGACGCCAACACTAACAAGCACAAATCCGACTGTGTTTACAACACGTGTGTGGTTATGTTACTGTTGGTAGAAGGATTGTGTGTTTGTGTGTGTGTGTGTGTTTGAACATGCATGCATGCGGTCTGCACCCCTGAATTATTCATGTTTGATGCCATGTTTTGTAGAATTTTGGTTGTGTTGTCTTGGCTGTGAATTGTGATTATTTTTGTGCGTCTCTGGTCATTATCTCAATTAATTATGACAACAATGTGGGTGATTGCCAGGAAGTGACAAAGAAGCAAAGGGATCAGAGGAGGCTTAGTGCCACTGGGGAGAGGCATGAAGGGTAAAAGGTCATTAAAGGAGCTTACAGTAGTGCCGGCTGATTTCACCCAAATCTGCCATTCAAGTAGGAATTTCAGTGGAAAAATCATCTGGTTTTCAGTTAGGATGAGATGTCTCATGTATGATTTGATCCCGATATGTTGTTGACTCAACACCCTTTTTCTGTTTATAACTGGTTCAATCGCCTGACTGCTAATCTGTGTTTCCTTGTATGACTTCCTCTTTAAAAGGCGTTTTATTGCCAGATCTCAGCAATTAACTTGGTCGGTTAAGTAATCATCGCAAACTACATGGGAACAAAAAATTGCCAATAGGAAAAGGTATGAATCAAGTGAACCTTTCCCAGTTACACACTCCTTTCAGAACTATCTATGGATCTATCCATGTGTGTGTGTGTGTGTGTGTGTGTGTGTGTCTGCTTGTGAAAAACATATTAGCAGCACCAGCACATTTCAGCTCTGATTAAAGACAACGGCCACTGAAGGAGATGAGAGAAAGTACACGGACCGGCCTCGTGCGCACAGTGAGGCGTGAGAACCGTTAAGCAGGTGAGAGAAAATGGCCGCAACTGCGCTTCAAGTGAGAAAAGAGCAGTCCTCTGTGCGCTTGTGTGATAATTGCGACCACTACCCAGACATACACACACAAACACAGGAAACACAGTCTCTGGCAGGCAGCCTATGGGATGAGGAGTTTCACCCCCACTGTTGCCGGGTTACCGCCTCCGGACCACCACCCACGCAGCCTTCCTCTCATACACACACACACACACACACACACAGGTTTTTCTTCAAATCAATCTCTTGTTTACAGCAAGGAGGGAGAAAACAAGATCAAAATGAGGGAGAAACAGAAGGGGGGGGAAGACGATTGCATCTTCTGGGAAAAGAGCAGCCGGATGAGTCCAGAACCGGCTGCGATCTGCACTTCATACCATCACTCAACCTTGGATGCAACTTCTTGTCACTTACACACCCACACATAGTCTGCAACATGCTCACACACACACACACACACACACACACAATTCATGTGCAAACCCAAACACATGCGACAACCAAAGGATTGAACAGACAGCGCTGCTGAGATTACAGCTACATGGCAGCAGGAGCGCCGTGACACACGAGGCCGACTAGGGACAACAAATCTGCCTCAAATGCTGACATGTGTTGAACTGCTACACGTGAAAAACACACACACAAACAAACACGCACAGTCTGGCAGAAACTGTGTGTCGTAATTCTGAACTCACACATTGAAAAATCTACGTTATTACTATTATTGTTGTAGTTTGGGCCTTTGTTTCTTACTCACTTTTTTCACAATTTATCAGAATATCATTTTAGAATAGTGATTAAGCTTTTGTGAAAAACTTCTATTATAATTTGACGTCAACAAAACTCAGTATTTTCCTTTTTTTTAACACAAATAATCCCCCAATTCCTGGAAATACTTTCACCCAATGTATGTGTTTTTAATCAGTCACATTTGAGTCACACATCCAAGCATCTGTGACTCAAACAAAAGAGGCACAAACACGCCGCTAAAGCAAAGTGCCTGCAATCACAAGTATGAAGCGTGTTACAGGAGGTCGAAGTTGAACCAGGAAGTCGCTCGGTAGTTCTGACTAACCCGAGTGGTGTGATCACCCGACTGCTCCCGCTTCTCAAGACTTGTAATACGACACCTGTAAATTATTTTCCACGTCTTCAACGAGCGTACCATGAAATCAAACGCACAGGCCGAGGCCACGCCGATGAGAAAGAGCAACCATGGTAACCATGGTTGCAGGCAGCCTCGAAAAAAATGCCCACGGAAGCCTCACAGCCGATGCCAAGCCGTGCCTGGGAAAGGCCTCCGGCTCTCCAGGAACTCTGCGCCCTGGGCGGGGGGGAGGGAAAGGGCCGCGGCAGCCGCCGCCGCTGCTGCTGCTCTTCAGGAAGACAAACTCGCAACACCTGCCGCCGAAACAGCCGCCGCCGCCGCAGCAGCAAGTTCGCACGAGCGCCCACTGTCCCGCTGCACTCACCTCTGGCGGAGAGCTTTTTGGTGTTGATGATCTTTGCAGCATACTCCTGGCCGGTGGACTTCTTGATGCATCGGCGGACGATGGAGAAGGCACCCCTGGAGCGAGGGAAAAAATGAATAAATAATAAATATTCAACTGGGAAACCAATTCAAGCGTAAAAACAAAAAAAAAACTCTCCATCACGTGTGTGTGTGTGTGTGTGTGTGTGTGTGTGTGTGTGTGTGTGTGTGTGTGTGTGTGACATGAACTTGTCACACAGCGAGGGCACGCATGAATCACATACATCTAAGGAGAGGAAGTCACATGCATATTTAAGACAGTCTGATGTCGTGAATATGAGATGTGAGAAAAGGTCCTGGCCACTAGTGCTATTGGAGGGGGGGAGGTGGGGGGTTAGTTGTGAAAGGACCCAGTCATTAGCTCCCCAGGTAGAAACACGAGTACAGGAGGACGAACCTACTGAAAGGTCAAATCAACGTTGGACAAAGTCTTTAAAGGCTTTTTTTTTTTTTTTTTTTTTTTACACAGACGCCTCCTTTTGAGTCATGCTGTCGGTATGAGAAGGCGGAGCAGCTCCACCAGCCACAACACCCAGATCAGATGTTACAGAAGTGGCCCCGGAGCCCCGTTACACACGTAATGCAACATATGTCATGTTGTAATCCTGAATTGCAGTGAGTCTATGTGCGCTGCGCAAAGCCTACATGTGCAACCACCACGGTCCTTCTTCCTTTTTGTGTGTGTGTGTGTGTGTGTGTGGCTTCACACAAACAATAGCCCTGCAGTCTGTTTAGAAATGCAACAACAACAAAAAAAAAACCCACATAGATTCAAGATGAGCGCGAGGATGCCGGGGGATTCGACGCGTGATACCTGCGGATAAATTGACGAACAAGTTGGCGCTCTACGCGGGCGCTTTCGCACCTTTTGGGTCCCGAGTGGTGCGGTACGCGCGGTTTGCACCTCCGGGGCGGAACGCGAGCCTCCTGCTCACGGCGCGCTGTGCTATCTCCCGTGCTTCCAGGTTTTTGACAGCTCCTCTCCTGCCTTGTCAACACTGAAGTAAAACGCGCACAATGGCACGAGCGGCGGAGGAGGAGAAAAACATGCGCGCGCGCACACACACACACACACGCGCGCGCTCACACTCACACACGGAATGCAACAAGAGTGTCTTACTTTCCGAGTTCCTCGTACAGCTGATATTCGTCTGTGAATCTGGTCGAGGTTACAACTGTAGCCATGTTGACTGAAGTGTGAGGGGGGAAGACGGGCTCGAGCTCTGAGAGGGGAGCGGGGAGTGGGAGGGGAAAGAGCAGCGAGGGGGGAGGAGAGAGAGAGAGAGAGAGAGAGCGAGCAGCCTGGCTGTAGTAACAAAGATCCTCTACTGAGCCCATGAGCCACTCCGTTTGAAAAGGGGAAAACTAAATGGAAATTAAATTGGTTTGTCAGCCACCTGGCCTGATGTCCTATGTGGCTTCTGATCGTTTTTCTATTGCTTGAAGTCATATCAAAGTAAGATAAGGTACTGGGACAGTGTATGCATATTTGCTTTAGAAATAAGTAAATGAATTAAAAAAACATAGACCATCTGCATCCATAGAGCATTATAGCTGGAATATGAGGGTCCGTTTAGGACTTAACTATCGCACTTACAACTAAGATACTCTTACATGTTCTGATGGAACTCTCTTACGGTCACTGTTGAAATGCTTTCACACACTACTGAGACACTCACACATACATGCATACTCTATAAACCTATGCACGCACATACATAAAACATTATACATACTCGTCTGAAACACACGCATACATATGAGAAACACACACGAGTAATCTCCTTTGTTGCCAAGGATGCGATCCGTTTGTCAACACCGCTCGGTTTGTCAGCGGAATGTAATTTTAGGGCTTTTTCATACACACTAGTGAGATTTCATTTATACACTAGTGAGATGCTCTTACATGCACTGGTGAGATGCTCTTACATGCACTGGTGAGATGCTCTTACATGCTCTAGTGAGATTTCATTCATACACACTAGTGAGATGCTCTTACATGCACTGGTGAGATGCTCTTACATGCACTAGTGAGATTTCATTCATACACACTAGTGAGATGCTCTTACATGCACTGGTGAGATGCTCTTACATGCTCTAGTGAGATTTCATTCATACACACTAGTGAGATGCTCTTACATGCACTGGTGAGATGCTCTTACATGCACTAGTGAGATTTCATTCATACACACTAGTGAGATGCTCTTACATGCACTGGTGAGATGCTCTTACATGCACTAGTGAGATGCTCTTACATTCACTAGTGAGATTTCCTTCATACACACTAGTGAGATGCTCTTACATGCACTGGTGAGATGCTCTTACATTCACTAGTGAGATTTCCTTCATACACACTAGTGAGATTCTCTTGCATGCACTGGTGAGATGCTCTTACATGCACTAGTGAGATGCTCTTACATTCACTAGTGAGATTTCCTTCATACACACTAGTGAGATGCTCTTACATGCACTGGTGAGATGCTCTTACATTCACTAGTGAGATTTCCTTCATACACACTAGTGAGATGCTCTTACATGCACTGGTGAGATGCTCTTACATGCACTAGTGAGATTTCATTCATACACACTAGTGATATGCTCTTACATGCACTAGTGAAATGCTCTTACATGCACTAGTGAGATTTCATTCATACACACTAGTGATATGCTCTTACATGCACTAATGAGATTACGTGTATGAATACATCCTCATGTAAGAACATACATACATGTGTTTTTTAGTACAAGTGTCTCAATGGTTAAATCCTAAACCGCCCTGGAATAATAGTATATGACGTTAGTTGAGTAACTGAGGGGCTGTGGGTTTAGGTTTAGTTCAGCTATAACAGCCACAGCTACAGCTGACGTAACAATTCTCTGAACACAATCAGTTGTAAGAGTGATGTATTTCAGAGGTGAATCCGTATGTTTTTGTCCATCCTATATCCACCTGCTGGTCAAAGCCATGACATCGTCTTTCCCAAAACCAGGAAATACGGGCAAAGGGAGACCTCTTACTTCTTTTTCTTCCCTGGCAACAGCAGTAAAAAGGGTGGCGTGTAAGCCACGCGAGATCTTTGCTGGTGTACCGGGAGCTACCACAGATCCAGGTTCGGATTCACCATCTCTCCCTTCCGCGTCCGACCGACTGGCGCTAAAACGTAAAGCTGACACCGGATCAGCTGGAGAGAGCAGAGGCCGAGCCGCGTAGTGAGACGCGATGCCGCAATATTTTAATATTGGCAGAGAGCAATGAGCTGCGTTTTGGGGGGGGGGGGGAAATGGTTTCATTTGCTGAAGTGGGCTTCCTGAAATGTGGGTGATCAGTCACCACTTGTGACACGGGGAGACAATAATCATTCACAACATTTGGCTTTATTAATCGAACTTGTATTGTTTGTTATTCTCCCTATTTATGAATCGTATTCAGCAACACAAACCTTACTGGTTTATGCAGTCTTTTTATTCCAAATATTTCTGTTTCTTTAAAGCTTTTTTTTTTCTTGTGTTGTTGTGTTGTTTTGAAACAGATGCCTGTCCAAGATAAGACAGGTCTTTGTACTTCTTCTTTTTTTTATATGTAATGATGCTGCGTTTTTAAAGCCCTAACGCTAGTTTTTTTCACAAACCTCTCCACCGTCTTCATTATCGCGTTTCCACAAACCTTCTTTCTACCTTTTCACAATCATATGTTGCCCTGTTATTTGATCGGGGCCAGTGCATCACCCCCCACTGTTGTCTATACAACCTCAATTCCCAACAGGTATTTAAAAAATATACACCTGAAATAAACACAAAACAATTTAACACAAGAGGGTTGACCGCAGATGTCTGTTATATCTGTCGTTTTATGATCGAGGCCTTTGGAGATCCGTTCAGGTAGCGGAGGCTTCGATCCGTCCCGTGCCCCGTTTGAGGGATTTAAACTGTAAACTGGAGCAACATTGTATAAGACGCAGGGAATTAAAGGCGTTATGTAACGGGCCGCTGCACTGTAAAGGTTTATCTGAGCTTCCATGAATATCTCATGAAGGGTATTAATATATTCTCCTGGCACCATGTTTAAGTGTGTGTGTGTGTGTGTGTGTGAGAGTGTGTGTCTGTCGGTGATTACAGCTGCACGGCCCTCCAGTGAGGTGACGACGTGACCATCGATCTGCACACTCCTCTAGATAATCACGTGTGTGCTTTTTTCAACTTTAAAGCGGCTACAGTGCATTCAAACGAACAACGGGCCAAATCGCCACCGTCGGTGTGAAACGTGTCACTTCTCCACGGTTCCACTCGGCGAGTGTTTCACTGCGGGTTCCCCGTCGCTGCTCTAATCGACACATGGTTTCCTCGCTTGAAAATCCCACTTTGCACCAGCTGCCCAACGTGGAGCTGCAGCCAGAAGTGAGCAGCTAAAGCCGGGGGGGGGGGGGGACGTAGCCGCGTTTCCCTCAGGAGTTAGTGGTGTCCAGATGTGTAGTTCAAAGAGGGTGAATAGAGAAAGTTCTTAGTATGTGTACTAGAGGAGCAAAACTCCGTCTCTAACATCTCTTTCATGAATGATTCTGTTTTTTCACATCTGTTGATGGATGCACTGGGTTGTGAAGGGAACCTGTTTATGACTAGCAGTTTGAATTGCTACTAGAATCGTATTCATATGAAAAATTGTATTATTCATTTACAGTTGAGTTTGTGTGTTTGTTGTTGTTTTCTAGGGGTTCAACTCACACCACATTTGACCCCGGCCTTCACACTCAAACCTACAAATGAAGAAAAAAGAGATTTGAACGTTGGTCTTCGGATTCAACGGGTCACCTGAAACAAAGGGCAGGCACGATGCCTTCCGCCAGGTTCAACAATGCACGCGCGCGCCTCTCCCTTTGTTCTCCTTTGCCTCGCCTCCGGTTTTAGGGGTTAGCGCTTAGAGAGCCGTGTGATTAATGGGTGCTTTCAGTGGGAAACGGGAGCCGCGCAACCGGTTTCCGCCGCGGCTACGGCGAGCCGCTCTGAAGCTCAATTAGCGAGGGCGCAGAGGTGCCGTGGTAGTTATTGCTGAATGATGTTTCTCCGTGACGAGGCCCGTCTTGGACAGGTTGTGCAGTGGACGCCGGCAAACCCAATTCAAGAGACGAGCTTTGAGAAGAACAAAAAAAAAAAAAGAGTGGTTTCCCCCGTAAAGTGTTTTCCTCGGGTCGGCTTTTTCCTGGAAGCCTGGAAGTGCCACGCTGCTTCTGATAATTGCATCAACAAAAAACAAAGGGAACGATTACAAAACGGGCCGTGTGATTTTTTTGTGTGGCGGAAGACCATTTTGGTTTTGCCTGGTGATAAATCCCCTCTCATATCTTGTACGCTGCTTGTGTGGAGATCAGCGGAGGGAAAAAAAGGCCCAATAAAACTCCCTCCTCTCAACAGGCTTTATTTCTGTGTCAGTTATTGCCGCTCATCCGTCATCCCGTGCTGTTTGGATAGCTCTCGCCTCATCACATGACGCTGCATTATTTAACTTGGGGAAAATAAACCCGCCAGGAGTGCATCGCAGAGAGAGGGAGAGCCTCCGGTTTGCAAAGGCCGATGACACATCGTTGTTGCTTAAGGGTTGAGGTAGGTGATATACAGCACATTAGCTAAAGTGGTGGGAGGAGCTGAACTGAATATATATCCAATTCGAAACAGTCCACCTGGAATTTACATACACACCACAGTAAATGTATGAAATATGAAGCTTGTCACGAGGACAAATTAGAGGTTTTGTGTCTGAACTCGCATTGGCGCCATGCAAAGACGTAGCTAAAGATGCCCTGATGAGAAGAATAGGGTTGTTTTACTGTCCCAACACGGCCACTTATCTCATGTGCATGAGGTAGAAAGGAGGTGATGATGCTGTGAGGCCAAAGTGTTTTCAACGCGGCTCACGGTTGAGAGCCTCGCCCCGCCTCCAGCTGGCGAGTAACATCACATGACTTTAATGCCTTTGAGATGTGTGTGTGTGTGTGTGTGTGTGTCTACCAGTCATTCCCTAGCACCTAACCTCCGGAGGTCAAACCTTCCTCTCAGAGACGGCTCATTGGATGTTAGTCAGTAAATCTCTTTTCAGGTTTTCAACCGTTTCATCGGGAACAGACTGACATGTACATTGAGGTGGATTAAACTATTGTGTTTCTTTGTCGATTACTAGACCTTCACATTGTCACATCGGGGCTGTTTGAGTATATACACAGACAATGGTCTGATTCTGTCTTTAGTTTTTGCATTTACTTTCCAACGTCCACATCAAGAAAATGAAGTTATACATTTCAATTTTAAGTTGTCCTCACCTTCAACGGATTATCCAACAGTGGATACGACAGCTCCCTCCCACGCACTGGACAGCGCCGCGTGTTCGTCCGTGTGCGTGTTTGTGCGCGCGTGTGTAATTGTGTGACACCTCCTTTTTGGTGATTTATACAATCTGACGGTGCCTTATTTCTGCAGGCCCTCGCCGTACACTGGGAATCAGACGTGTGGGCGCCTCACGGTGGATCTTCACCGGTTTTTCTCGGAGAAACACTCCTGCCGTTCACTCAAAGCTGTGCATTCTCATCCCCGAGGGTTCTATAGTTGTGATGGTGTGAGGCTAACGGGAAATGGACAAAGTGCCTTCAGCTTCGAAGCTTCTTGGAGCGATGCTGTACAAGTCGTGAACTGTGCGCAGATGGATCCTTTGGGAATAGAAAGCCTCGGCGTGTTTGATTTCCAGTCCTTCTCATGAAGATGGAGCTCATAGAAACGGCCTTGCTTTCCTGCTGGCGGTTGTGAAACCACATTTGAATTGCTATGGCCGTATTTGACGATGATTCTCTATCTCTGTAGTGCTTTCTTTGTTCAACGAGAGCCAATCACAGTGCTTAGTTTTACCCCTTTGTTTTCGAGTGTCCCTTCCTATTCGACTTTCCCTAAACAAACACGAAGAGCCATTTCATGACAGAATAGCGGCGCCTTTCCAAAAGCGTCAAAGCGACATTTACATCCCCTTCAAATGGGGCCTAAATGTATCTGATATGAAAAAGGAAACAACTAATGAAAAGAAAAAAGTTAAAGATATTTGACTATTTTTTTACGATTATCATTCTAC